>NC_080796.1:365965-714430 GCF_028018385.1 Neofelis nebulosa
ACATTAGCTGTCTCTCCCATTGTAATCCTGCATCCCACTGCTGTCTTGCTAGACAAGCAAGAACCCTAGACCCAGAGTCTACAGACACATACTGAAGCAATACATAGATTGCTTTAGCTGGGAATGTGTTTGTATTCCTTCTCTTAGTTATTGCTTCTTTCTCATTTTATTGTTTATGGAAAGGCAATTTATATTTAAGCCAATATATTAAAAAAAACAACAACCTGGAGATAATTATGTTTTTTAAGCAGTTTCTTTATGGTTATTCTGGTTCGTGAGGTCACATGGTACTTATATAGCTAAGTTAATTTCCCAGGTCTTATACTACTTGGAAGACTGACACAGAAACTTTAAGGTAAACAAATCACAAGAATGTTTCCCTGAACTCCTATTTGTTAGATAGCAGAAATAATCTATTTCCAGACACAATTACTTATTTAGACAATTCCATTGTATGCACACTCTTGTTCTCTTGAATGGAAAATCGGAATCGATCAGATAATTGTTAAAGAGAAAAAAAAAAAAAAAACAAGAGTAACAGCAAGGCAGACCTCCTTCTCTTTTGGAGGTTGAACTTTCTCTCTTTCCAAAGACAGGAACTCTACTTGAGACATGCCTATCTCATTCTTAAACCTTTGCATATCTTGATGTAATTCTTCACTTAGATGTACTTCAGATGCTGGAAAACTAGATGCTGAAGAAGAACTCACAATTTCTAATTCAGAATCAATACTTTTATAGTTATGAGTACTGTCATTATCTGCATATAATGGCTTCTGGAAAAAAGTCTTGTACTGGTTTTGTTTTCTCGTAAGTGTTTGTGACAGCAGAAATATCATGCTTTTTTGTTTGAACCATGTGTTTCATCACATGACAGCAGGCAAGCCACAAATGAAAAAGGCTCTCTGAATCACTAGACTGAGGTCTAATTTACAATCGGTGGTATTTTGGTCCATATTTTTTGCCATTTGCATGTCAAACTCTCTTGGCCTTCTTTCACTTTATTTTTTTTTTTAATTTTTTTTTCAACATTTTTTATTTATTTTTGGGACAGAGAGAGACATAGCATGAACGGGGGAGGGGCAGAGAGAGAGGGAGACACAGAGTCGGAAGCAGGCTCCAGGCTCCGAGCCATCAGCCCAGAGCCTGACGCGGGGCTCGAACTCACGGACCACGAGATCGTGACCTGGCTGAAGTCGGACACTTAACCGACTGCGCCACCCAGGCGCCCCAACCTTCTTTCACTTTAAATGTAACTAGTGGGTTCCTTGCTTTTTTATTTTCTATATCATTTTAAAAATCCTCATTGTTGTTAAAAAGGTGCTCAATGTCTGGTTTGTTCTCATTTCCATAGTCTGATTTACTTTCTTTCTTTCTTTCTTTTATTTGAAATTTATTGTCAAATTGGTTTCCATATAACACCCAGTGTTCATCCCAACAGATGCCCTCCTCAATGCCCATCACTCAGCCTCCCCTCCCCTCCCATCCCCCATCAATCCTCAAATTATTCTCAGTTTGTAAGAGTCTCGTATGTTTTGGCTCTCTCCCTCTCTAAGGTTTTTTTTTTTTTTCACTTCCCCTCCCCCACGGTCTTCTATTAAGTTTCTCAGGATCCACAAAAGAGTGAAAACGTATGGTATCTATCTTTCTCTGTATGACTTATTTCACCTAGCATCACACTCTCCAGTTCCATCCATGTTGCTACAAAAGGCCATATTTCATTCTTTCTCATGGCCAAGTAGTATTCCATTGTGTATATAAAGCACAATTTCTTTATCCATTCGTCGGGTGATGGACATTTAGACTCTTTCCATAAATTTGGTGATTCTTGAAAGTGCTGCTATAAACATTGGGGTACAAGTGCCCCTACGCATCAGCACTCCTGTATCCCTTGGGTAAATTCCTAGCAGTGCTATTGCTGGGTCATAGGTTAGGTCTATTTTTCATTTGTTGAGGAACCTTCACACTGTTTTCCAGAGTGGCTGCACCAGTTTGCATTCCCACCAACAATGCAAGAGGGTTCTTGTTTCTCCACATCCTCCCCAGCATCCATAGTCTCCTGATTTGATCATTTAGCCACTCTTGACTGGTGTGAGGTGGTATCTCAGTGTGGTTTTGATTTATATGTCCCGGATGATTTGCTTTCATTTAAAGAAAGCTTAGAAGATGACTGGAAAGCATATTCTGGGGACGCAGAGTATGAATGAGAGAGAATGACATTTTCAAGACTAGGCTCTTTTTGTTCAGGAAATGCCTGAAATACTACCGAGACAGACACTCCAAATGCATCTTATTCCTCACAATCAAGTACAGTATTTGTCCAATTCGAAGGTATTTCCTTTCAGTTGGATCCTCCTTAGAGTGACCCCGTGGTGGTTCTTCTTCAAGATGAGTAGGAATGCTGTATTGTTAACAAATTTCACCAAACTTCAGCTTTCACTCACTGGTGATGAGTTTTAAGCTATTTTTCCAGTCTAATTTGCCTCATTTGATCCACATTTCCTCAAAGTTTTGCATAGAAGCATGTCTTAAATATAGACATATATCATGCTCCCTATCACATTCCTTATTCATTTCTGGTCCTTGAGTCATTCTCTGCAGTTGCAAAAACGGATGGTAATTTCCTTGTTTTGATTTTCACATGTCTTTTCTGCCAGAATACATGTTTGTAAAAACACCTTGTCCTTAAGTAATCAAGTACAGACAAAGAAAAATGAGAAAATAATTACAATTGTACGGTTAACTTTCTTCATCTATGTTTAGCTGTTCCCAAGTCACTGGATTGTAACTTCCTGTAAGAAGTGAAAACTAACTTGCCTTAGCCTAAGACAGAAGAAAAATATGAACTCATAAACTTAAGCTTGTCAGTTTTTGGAACTAAACAATTCATTATGTGTTAAATCGACCAAAAAATAAGTTAGATGATTTTTACTGTTACAAACCTTAAAAACTATTTAGCTTACCATCCCTTATAACGAGCACTAAAGTGTATTTGAGTGCTTTTTAAAGATTAATAACTAGAGAATTAGAAAACTTTAAATTATTAGCAGCCAAATCAATTAATATCAAAGAGAAAGAAATATGCTGGCAGTGTGAATCAGCTTAAGATTCTCTCTCTCACCCTGCCCTCACTTACCCACGTGCTCTGTCCTCACTCTCTCTCTCAAAAGTAAGAATTAATAGAAAAAGAAACCATAAGCAACAGAAAATACATTTACATGATGGTACTCTATTTATTGAAAAAATTTGTGTGTAAGTTGATTCCCACAGTACAAACCCACATGGTTCAAGGGTCAACTGTATACATATATGATGTCTCTTCTAAGAGATTACCAGAACTTAACATAGTGTCAAATTAGAAAATCAAAAACCCATTCCTACTTTCCCATTCTTTTCTGGACCCTACGACCATTTTATTGGCCTTCAGACATCTTCACATTTAAAACAAATATTCTTGGGGCGCCTGGGTGGCGCAGTCGGTTGAGCGTCCGACTTCAGCCAGGTCACGATCTCGCGGTCCGCGAGTTCGAGCCCCGCGTCGGGCTCTGGGCCGACGGCTCGGAGCCCGGAGCCTGTTTCCGATTCTGTGTCTCCCTCTCTCTCTGCCCCTCCCCCGTTCATGCTCTGTCTCTCTCTGTCCCAAAAATAAATAAAAAACGTTGAAAAAAAAAATTAAAAAAAAAAAAAAACAAATATTCTTGGGGGGTCTGGGTGACTTAGTCGATTAGGTGCCCAACTTTGGCTCAGCACATGTTCTCACAGTTCATGAGTTCAAGTCCTGCATTGGGCTCTTTGTTCTCAGTGCAGAGCCTACTTCGGATCTTCTGTCCCCCCACCCCACTCTCAACAATAAACAAACATTCACCAAACAAAGTATCCTCAATATTTAGTAAGTCACTAAAAGCCACTGTGATCATTTTGTCTTCTATTTCTATAGCACCCTTTACAGGTTACAAAACGTTGCCACATTTGTTCATTACGCATAACCAAGAGGTGGGTATTGGTGCCATTTTTAGGAAGGAGGTCATTGACCTTGAGGCAAGTTTTTCCAAGATCCCACAGCAGGAAGTGACGGAACCAAGATGCTAGCATGTCTTTGATTTCAAATACAGTGCTTGTAGCATTATGCATCAGCAGCCTGGGCCTAAGAGATCAGGACTTTTTTACCTCCTTCCCTAGTTGTCATCTTAGAATAGGTCATCATTACTTTACTTATATCACTACAAGTATGACTGCGATGTTATTTTAATCATTCAAAAGTCAAAGTCAAAGCATCTCTTGGATGTTTTAACATCGCTCCATGACTATACTTAAAAATAAGCAGAAGAAAGTACCTCAGGAAGAGAAGGTGATTCTACATCTTCCTCTTCTCCTAATTCTAATGCTGACATGATATCTACAGAATAGGGTCACAGATAAATTAATGAAAACATGTGTTACTATGAATTATAAACACATACACAAGTCTATCTCCATTCATGAATATTTCAATAAAATAAAAGCAATAGCAGAAAAGATGTTCAGGAGGTTCAAGATTTTCTGGAAGTAAAAGGGGGTAGTACTTGGAATACTTCTGAAGAAAGATAGCAACAGAAAAATACCTTCACTAAAAAAGGATAATATATTTGGAACTACATACTTTCATATTTTTTTCAACTAGAATTTAATCATAGGAAAACAACTCACAGAGATTCACTAGCTTACCACTTCTATAATTTTTATGCACTCCACCAGCAGAAGTCAAACTGTCATTAACTGTTTGCTTGGGTGGCACATTTTCAATAATACCAACACCATCTCCCTTTGCTTCCATTGCTGACTTTGCTGTTCCTTCCTAGAAAAACAGCACAAAACAAAAACCCAACTTCAGAAAAATATCACATTGATTCATTTGGTCATGCACTCACCCACTCAGAAAGACAAGCCCATACTGTATCTGTCAAGTCATAGCCACGATCTGGGGAAGAGCTGGAAATATAAATAAAAGACGGAATCTGTTCTATATGCTAGTAGTGGTAGAGATGCATGAAAACAGGTAAGGACAGAAAAATACCATCCACTAGTTCTGCAAGGGAAGTGAATAACGTACAGTGAACGCACAAAGGAGAAAACACTTACATTTGGGAAGCTCAGCAAATGCTGGGAATATAAGGCTGTATCTTAAAAGACAGACAAAGTGCACAGGGAGGGTGTGAAGGGCATTCTATAATGGCAAAAGAATCAAGTATGAAAAAATATAGTAAGTGAAAACACCTATGCAATATGGCAAAACTGGAACAGAGTTATTGGGAATGGGATAGACAGGGAGATATTACTAGAACATCAGGACGAAACCAAAAAAAAAAAAAGAGCAGTGTTATGCTAGAACATGAATTTTCACCTTCAGGTAATGGGGATCCATTGAATAAGCAGAGAAGTGACATCGTCACAAGTATATTTTAGAAAGGTCACTCTGCCAGCAATGTAGGATGAACGTAAAGGAAGCAAAACCAGAAGAGTACTGCAAAATTATAGGTGAGCGAGTGAATTACAGGAATAACATATGAAAAATGGTAAGCAGGAACAAAATATCGAATGTGGTGAGTGACTGGATGCGGCGATTTCAGGGAAGTTCGGAGTCCAGGACGTTTCCTGTTCAAAGGCTGCTATTTATTAGGCTAGGGAACACAAATGACAGAGCAGATTACAAAGAGTCAGGAAAGAGGAAAGGGAATGGGTCAGAAACAATGTCTTTAAACTAAGGCATATTAAATTAAAAGTACCCAGGGGATTACCAAAGAAAATGTTAGGGCCGCCTGAATGCCTCATTCAGTTAGCACCTGACTCTTGATTTTGGCTCAGGTCATGATCTCGCAGTTCATGCGTTCAAGCCCCCCATCTGGTTTTGCGCTGACAGTGCAGGGTCTGCTTGGGATTTTCTCTCTCTCCCTCTGTCTCTTTTCACCTCCCCACTTATGCTCTCTCTGTCTTTCTCTACAATTAATAAATTAATAAACTTTAAAAAAAGAAAAGGACAGAAAATTCAGATCAATACACTTCCTGTAAGAAAAGCACATCGTAAATATCTATAAAACATATTAAACTTATATAATAATGCAAACCTACACAGAAGTGTGAAATTGCGAAAAGGAAAATAAAAGGAGGTGGGAGGAGGAAAGATGGCAGAGGAGAGTGATCAGAATTTCCCTTGACCCTCAAACACAGCAGTATTGAGGTCACAACTCTCGGAATACCAGGAATAAAGGCTGCAGAGGGACAGAAAAATCTCCACAGGTGCAAAGACACAACTTGGCGGGACAGAAGGGCGTGTATGCGGATTGGGAGAAATAAAATGGTCCGCAAAGGCATGGAGGGGGGGAAGCCCTTTGGTGGAGAAATGAAAGGAAGGTAGAGAGAGAGGCTGTGGGAAGTGTACTTGGATATAAGAAAACCTGTCCGGACCAGAGACCAATGAGAGGCCCAGAGAGCCAATTCTACTTGGCAAAACAGCCTTAGAAGCTAAAAAACAGAATTTTCGAGGTTGCCAGACTTTCTCTAGAAAATAGCTGCCACCTCCCATGCCTGGTGGGGAGGGAGCCGCCCCTAGGCTCTCTGTGAAACACTGGGAGAGAACACCTTGAGTATGGTGGAAAGGGGAGGTATTGCCCTGCCCAAGGAAAAAAGACTCTGCAGGCACGAGCCAGAGGACTTTTGTCAACTGGGCAGAGTGGTCCTACTCCAAAACGAGGTCTGAGTAAAGCGGGATCCTATAGGTTTTTGAATCCCAGCTCAGTGGTCAGGGAGCACAGGAGAATTTGCACTAAGGCAAGCCGGGCCCCCAGGATATTCTGTGAGGACAGCGTAAACAGTGAGCTTTGAGACACATCCTGTGGGCAGGAGAGATTGGGGTGTCGCCATTTCTCTCCCCATAACCAACATCGTGGGGCTTCAGGGAATGGACAGTGAGCCTCAGTGGAGGCAGGTCAATTACACAAAACCCTGCCTCTTTGTGCCTCATAACTGCACTCTATGGGAGTGAGACGGACACTGATGGGACCAGACAGCCCCTCCCGTAGACCAGCACAGCCACCTGTCACAGGCACCAGTAGACAACTCTCCTCTGGTTTTCTATCTTTGTTTGTTCTCATTTGAATTATTATTCTTTTTATCTTTTTATTTTCTGTCTTAATGTTTATTTATTTATTTTGAGAGAGAAAGTGATCCTGCTTAGTGATCAAGCAGGAGAGGTGCAGAGAGAGGGAGAGAGAAAGATTCCAAACAAGATCCATGCTCCCACTGCAGAGCCTTATTGGGGTTAAGAACCCACATACAACGAAACATGACCTGAGCCAAATTCAAGAGTCGGACGCTTCACCTACTGAGCAACCCAGGCCCACATCTTTTCTTTCCTTTGGTTTCCCTTTCTCCTATTTTCCCTTTTTTCTCTTTCTACTCTCCTCTTTCCTCTTCTCCCTTTGGAAACAGCCTAGTAGTCTCGAGTTGACATGGGTCAAAGCTAATTATATATCTACATATATGTATATATGTAGATATATCTTTATATTTTTTCCCTTTGTTCCTCTGTTCTGGTTCTTTGTTTGTTTGCGCATTTTCTGTATAACTTTCTAGATCTCCTTCTTCATTTTCCTCCCTCTCTTTCTGGATTAAGCCATATAGCTCCTTTGAGTCACTACCTTGTCTTTTTTTCCACTCCAGTCATTTCTCCTTTTGTTTGGGCTAAGAATTCTTCACCAAATTCTTCTCCTTTTTTCCAGGATTACTTCAACAAACAAACCAAAGCACACCTAGTGGAAGGCCCAAACTGCCACTCCAAGTAGCGAGAACAGCAGCCAAAGACGCACCAAAAGAGTGCACACAACACACTCCAAAAAACATTTGTTCAACTTTTAGGCCCTGGACAGTGTAGGAGCTCTTTTTAATATAGTAGTACTCACAGGTGTGGGACACAGAATAAGCCATTAAAACACATAAAGGGCAGGAATCTAGCCAAAATGATGAAATCGACAAATTCTGCTCAAAAAAAAAAATTCTGGGAAGAAAGGACAGCCAGAAAAGTGCTCAAAAGAGACAGAACCAATATATGTGAGCACATTTTAGGAATGACACTCATGAGACGCATGGTTGCGCTTGAAACCACGCATAGAAAACAGCAGACAATCTACTGCTTCAGAGATCAAGGACCTAAGGAATCGTCACCATGAACGCTGAAAATGAAATGGTGTAAAGGAGATACAAAGTATACTAGATGCAGTGACAGCAAGGATGGGAGAAGCAGCAGACAGAATTGGTGAAACAGAAGATACAATTGTGGACAAAGATGAAGCAGGGAAAGGAAAGGAAGGAAATGACTAGATCCTGAGGCAGGCCCTAGAGACCTATGTGATTCAGTGAGATGAAATATTAGCCACATCCTAGGAGACCCAGAAGAAGAAGAGTGAGAGAAAGGGGCAGAAGGTTTGTTTGAACAACGTATAGCTGAGAGCCTCCCTCATCTGGGGAAGGAAACGGGCATCAAGTCCTGGCGGCACAGAGAATTCCTTTCCAAATCAACAAACCCAGGTCAACACCACGACATGCCATAGCAAAACAGGAAAACTACAAAGATAAGGAGAGGATTCTGAAAGCAGCTAAGGACAAACGGGTCTTATTCGACAAGGGAAGACACATAAGGATAGCAGCAGACCTGTCCAAAGAAACTTGGCAGGGCAGAAGGGACGGGTAGCAAACGGTCAGTGTGCTGAATGGGAACAAATGCGGCGAAGAATTCCTTCCCCAGCAAGGCTGTCATTTAGAACAGAAAGAGAGAGAAAGGCTTTCCCAGACAAACAAAACCTAATGGAGTTCATGACCACTAAACTAGCCCTGCAGGAGATCCTAAGGGGCGAGTCTGTGAGTGGAAAGCAGCAGAGACTACAAAGGACCAGAGGCCTCACCAAAGGCATGAAACCTTCAGATAACACAAGGACACTAAATCCATATCTTTAACTAATCACTCTGAATGTGAATGGACTCAATGCCCCAATCAAAAGACACAGGGAATCAGAATGGATAAAACACAAAACAAAACCAAACAACAAGATCCATCTGTATGTTGTCAGCAAGACACTGATGTTAGACCCCAGGACACCTCCAGATTCAAAGTGAAGCTATGGGGAACCACCTATCATGTTACCAGAAGTCAAAAGAAACCTGGAGTCACCACACTTCCACCAGAAAGACTAGATTTTAAACCAGAGACTGTAGTAACAGATTCAGAAGGGCATTGGATCATAATTAAGAGGTCTATCCATCAAGAGGAGCTAACAATTGCAAATGTTTATGGCCCCAAAGTGAAACGCCCACACATATGTATCGATTAATCACAAACATGATTAAGTGTATACATACAAATACCATGATTGTAGACGACGTTAAGACTCCACTCATGGCAACAGGCGGGTCGTCAAGGCAGAAAATCAGTAAGGACACACAGATCCAATGTGTCATTGGACCAGATGTATTCAGATATACATAGATATATATTGGCCTAATATATACATTTATATACATGGATATCAACACCGATATATTAAGATCTTTTCATCCAACAGCGGTAGAATGCACATTCTTCTTAAGTGCACATAGAACATTCTCCAATGTCTCCAAGTGACATCCTGGGTCACAAAACAGCCCTCCACAAATATAAAAGGACGGAGATCATACCTTGCATATTTTCAGATCACAGCCTCGAACACTTGCTCATTCTTTCTCTCTCTCCCTCCCTTTCCAAGAGAAATACAAACATTACAAAAACATTTAGCTCAGCCCCTTCCAAGAAACAGAAAAACAAGAATAATAAACCTTGTGGGGCAATGAGTCCTGGATGGAAACCACACACCGACAGTAGAATTCCATAACCAATATGTTGACAATGGAGTTGACAGAAAGTGATGTACTAAAAGAACAGACACTAAAGAAATAGTTTCTGCAAGGACAAATTAGGGTAGGGGTAAACCATTAAAAAAGAGCCTGGTGCGGGGAACACGTATGTGGCACAGTCAGTTCAGCATCCACCTTCAGCTCATGAGTCATGATCTCACGGTTTGTGGGTTTCAGCCCCACGTTGAGCTCTGTGTTGACAGCTCGGAGCCTGCAGCCTGCTTTGGATTCTGTGTCTGCCCCTAACCCGCTTGCACTCTGTGTCTCTCTCTGTCTCAAAAATAAATAAACATTAAAAAAATTTTTTTTAAATACCGTAAAAAGCATGGGGGTTGAAGAGGGAAAAAGGAAAAAAAAAATAACACGTGACCAATCAATCAAGCATGAGCTTAAGACAAAAAAGAAAAGGAAAAATGTGAGCAAAGGGAGGTAAGTGGAAACAACATACATTTTTCAACAGGTACGTAAGTAGGATTGGGAATGTACTATGAACAATAGTCTCTTTTAAACCTTTTAAAGATATATGTCTCTATATATGTGTGTGTATATATATATATATATATATATATTTATATATATGTGTGTGTGTGTATGTGTATATATATATATATATATATATATGTGTGTGTGTGTGTGTTATATAAGTGTAAATGTATACGTGTATATATGTGTATATTTTATATATCTCTATATCTATCTATATCTATATCTATATCTATCTATCTATACAATATTTACGTAAAAGAGAGGCTTTGATTCACAGTATATCCATAATAATACTGACTCTTATCACTCTACAGTTATCTGGTTATAAATACTGTAATGAAGAATTTAATTTTTTTCAGTATAAATACATTGTTCAATTCTTGGCATCTTTCGCTTCTGAAGAGCTAGAGATTATTACTAGACTAAGAAAAGAACAGAAAAAGAGAGGTTCCTAACAAGTCAACATTCACTATGGAGAACGAATTGGGAATGAGAATTCTAGGAAGAAATGGGAACCCCCAAAGGATGTATGTAATGGGACACAGATGGGGTTAAACAAACAAAGGCTGAGGACTTTTTCTCTGCAATTCTAAGCTCACAATGGGAGGATACTAAAAATAGACTGTAACCTTCTTTCTTATGTAACTCCTGATTTCCTCAATAGAATTCATTTGCGTGTATACATGTTAAACACTAAAACGGAATATAAACTGAAGCCTGACATTCTAAATTCACATATTTAATTGTGATATATCATGCGTATTTTGTTACTTTTCAAACTCCATTCTACGGAATTCCATTTCCCTACTCATTTATTCACATTCAAAAACCATGGCATTGCTTCTTCCAAGCAAGACTTTATTCTAGCAGCTCCAGGAGTCAAACAAGTGTGTTTCCTAACCTCCAGGAGCTTATCAAGATTTAGGGGCTTTGAAATGAATACTGAAATAAATATCACATGTCTGAAACTTTAAATTTTAGAATCGGACACAAGGACTAGGAGGAGATAGTTTTCAAAGCTACAGTATGAAACATTTCTGAAATTAGAAATTTGACAACTTGGCTATGAAGAGCCTCTGCTCATAGAGCTACTCTTTTCAGCAAAATACGTATTCTTCGGGGAGATGCACCATTCTACCTTACTCTTCATGGAGTTATTTCAAAACTACAGGGGAACACCTTTGTAAGGTAAATGTTGAGAAATAATGTAAACACCTAAATTTCTACATTTTCTAATATGATTTTAGTCTAAATGTAGAACAAAGGATAGAGCCAAAGGAAAATCCTGTATCTCACCAAAATTAAACTTGCCCAGGGCGGGGGGCAACCTACAATAGATACTTGGACCCAATCAGGTTTCATTTAGGCATGAGTATTATCAGTCATGTTACTATCACAGTAAGAATCCTTATCCTTAAGCAATGTCATATTGCCTCCATTATGGGAAAGCTTTTCCCAATATAATTTGACGGTCATTATATATTTTCCAGCCCATTCTTTTATCAGCCTCCACCTGTAGGATTTACCAAAGTACAACAAAACAAAACAAAACAAAACAAAACATTCAACGCGTCATGTATCTGTAAAGTGGTTTGTCCTTGCTAACTTTCCATGACACACATAAAATGATGATACACAGGCTCCTCTTAAATTTTCAGAGTGAATAAGGGAGAAAACTCAATTCAGAGCAGGAAAGTGAGTTTCACAGGAAGATACTTTACCTTGGTACCAAAATCTAAGTCTTGGCTAGCTGATGTAGACCATGAATCATCAGGAACAGGTGTGTCGGAAAGCCTTTAGAGCAAAAAAATACAACAAAAACTTCTTCATTCATTTAAAAACAACATTTAGAAAAGTTAAGGGAAAGGTCAAGTATCTGTTTATTCCACGAAGTTTCTTGGTATCATTAAAAGTTGTCCTCTGGTGTTGTCATTAAGTTTTATTTTAATTCCAGTAATAGAAACATCCAGAGTTATAGTAGTTTAAGTTGTACAATATAGTGATTCACCAACTCCATACTCACCCCGTGCTCATAATGACAAGGGCACTCTTTTCATCCCCATCATCTCTTTCATCCCTCCCACCACTCACCTCCTCTCCGCAACCATCCGTTCCTTCTCTGCAGTTAAGGCCTATTTCTTGGTTTCTCTCCCCTTTTGTTACCTCCCTTTGCTCGTTTGTTGTTTCTTAAGTGCTACATGAGTAAAATCATATGGCATTTGTCTTTCCCTGACTTTGCTTACCATACTACACTCAGGCTCCATCCAGGTGATTGCAAATGGCAAGATTTCATTGTTTTATGATTGACTAATATTACAGTGTGTGTGTGTGTGTGTGTGTGTGTGTGTGTGTGTGTGTTTGTGTATGGATATACATATACACACACACATACATTCATATAGGGCTTCTTCTTCGTTCACTCATCTGTCAATGGACGCTTGCGCTGGCTATTGGAAATAATGCTGCAATAAACACAGGGGTGCGTGTGTCCCGTGGAATTCGTGTTTTTGTATTCTCTTGGGTAGTATCCAGTAGTGCAATTACTGGATCATAGGAGAGTTCTGTTTTTAATTTTTTGAGGAACCTGCATACTGTTTTCCACAGGGGCCGCACCCATTTGCATTTCCACCAACGGTGCAAGAGGTTTCCTTTGTCTCCACATCCTCACAAACACTTGCTTCTTGTGGCTTGGAGTGTAGCCATTCTGACAGGTGTGACGTGGTATCTCCTTGTAGTTTGGGGAGCATCTTCTCATGTGTCTGTTGACCATCTGTATGTTGTCTTTGGAAAAGTGTCTGGTGATGTCTACTGCTCATTTGTAAACTGGGCTTTTTTGGAGGGGGGTGATGTTGACATGTATCATTTTTTTAGACATTGTGGATACTAACCCTTTACTGGATTTGCAAAACATTTCCAAATTTGTTCTCCCATTCCAGAGGTTGCCTTTCAGTTTTGACGGTTTCCTTCCCTGTGCAAAAGCTTCGTAGGTTGGTATAGTCCCCATACTTTATTCTTGCTTTATTTCCCTTGGCTCAAGAGGCATAACTAGTAAAATGTGGCTACAGCCAAAGTCAGAGAAATGACGGCCTGCGCTCTATTCAAGGATTTTTTATGGTTTCAGGTCTCACACTTAGGTTTTTAATTCATTTTCAGTTTCTTTGTGTGTATGGTACAGAAATTGGTCCTGGGTCATTCTTTGGCATGTGACTTGTCCAGTTTTCCCGACACCATTTGGTGAAGAGACTGCCTTTTCCGCACTGGATAGTCTTTCCTGTTCGTGGAAGATGAACTGACCATACACTGGTGGATTTATGTCTGGGTTTGCGGTTCTAGTCCACTGAGCTATGAGGCTATTTTGTACGCCAGTACCAACCATACTGTTTGGATTACTACAGCTTTGGAATACAACTTGAAAGCTGAGATTGTGATACCTCCAGGTTTCCTCGTTTTCAATATTGCTTTGGCCATTCAAGGTCTTTTGTGGTTCTATACAACGTTTAGGATTGTTTGTCTAGCTCTGTGCCAAATGCTGTTGGTATGTTGACAGGGATTGCATGACATCTGTCGATGGCTTTGGGTAGTGTAGACACTTTAAAAATATGTATTCTTCCCATCTGTGAGCATTGGATGTCTTTCTCTTTCTTTCCGTCACCTTCAATTTCTTTCATCAGTGTTTTACGGTTTCCAGAGTACAGGTCTTTCACAATTTGGACCCTGTTTTAAAAAAGCTTTCTGTTCTCTATTTGGCCTCGACCTCTCCTAACCTGTGAAATCTCCAGGAAAGACCCAGTCTCAGTTTCCATAACCAAATGTGACAGGCAGGGAATGCTCTGAAATGGTTGAAAATTAAATGTATAAACGTTACCACAAAGACGTCTCACCTCACATCTGTCAGAATGGCTCAGTTTCCACACACAGGAAACAACAAGGGTTGCTCAGGGTGTGGAGAAAAAACAACCCTTGTGCACCGGTCATGGGATGTAAATTGGTATTGCCACAGTGAAAGCCAGTATGGAGGGGCCTCAACAAATTAAAAACACGCATCCCATAGGATCCAGTGATTCCACTACTGGGTATTTATTTACCCAAGGGAAATGGAAATACTAATTTGAAAAGATATATGCACCCCTATCTTTATTATAGCATTATTTACAATAGACAAGATAGGGAAGCAACCCAAGTGTCCACCAATACATGAAGAGACCACACACACACAAGCACATACACACACACACACGCAGACACACACACACACACACACACACACACACACAGAATGAAATATTACGCAGCTCTAAAAGAGAATGAGATCTTGCCATCTGCCACATGATGGATATACCTAGATGGTTTGAGGCTAAGTGAAATAAGTCAGACAGAATAAGACAAATCCTATATGATTTCACTTCTGTGTAGAATGTAAAAAGGGGAATAAATGAACAAACAGAGCAAAAGCAGAAAAAGACCCATAAATGCAGAGATTTGACTCTTGCCAGAAGGGAGGGGAGGTGGGGGGATGGACAAAATGGGTGAAGGGGAGAGGGAAGTTCAGGGTTCCAGTTATAGAATGAATAAATCACAAGGCTCAAAGGTACAGCATAGGGAATCTTGTCAGTGGTATCCTAATAGCCTCATACATTGACAGATGGGAGCTACGCTTATGGCGATCACGGTGAAACATCCAGAGTTGTTGCATCACATATTACCTTGTGTGTCAGGTAGATCTCCGTTTAAGGAAATATATCAAAGTTTAGGTTTCTATGTTATGAGTGGTAGGACTAACTAGAGATTGAAAGATTCAAAGTTCCCAAGGCCAACTTTGTTCCCACACTGGTCTTGCCTTATTTAGGTCCATAATAACTAGCAAGACATTCCAAGCCTTCAGGGGCATTCAGCTACCAAGGAGGGAGACTGTGATCAAAATGGTCCTGGTAGTTGTGCCTCTATTTCTCTATACGCTGCCTGAATATTTTCTTCCCTATGAGCTCCCACTGCTACATCACTCTTCGGCACGGTTCTTTGGCATTCCCCAACCTTTCAATCTTTAGCCTATGAAGCCATACACTCCTACAACAAGGATGGGCTCCAATGACCGAGGGTAGGAGCCATGTCCTGCTCCCGGAGAACAAGCGAATTGGGAGTCTCAGTCATCCACACAGTCACCTCAACATATGCATGTTATCACCGATCCAGATGAAGCTCCCTTACTGATTTGACAAGTCAGTCCTACCCCTGCCCAGCACTACAAGTACATGGGAAGGGCATCACAGATTGAGGAAAAGAGGTGGAGTGAGGAGACTGCTTGCCTTGGGCCATACATCTCTGATGCTCGGAATCTCCACCACCCACCCCCAATCCCTTGAGAGGATCTAAGCCATCCTCCCTCAGTTGGGGTGGAAGTAGGGGATATCTTATTTCTATTTGCTGTAAACAGACTCTTCCCAGCAGCTCAAATGATCTTTAATCTCTCTCATCAGAAAATCTGAGGTATGCTCGCACCTTCAATGAAACCAACACACACAAAAGCAGAAACCTGGTCACCACCCTCTTGAACACTCTATTTGAATATGCCTTTCTAAACAATTCCCCGAATCCTGGGTCCTTCATTCCTGTCATTCACCTTTATCTCACTTGGCATAAACCCCCATATTCTGACATCTTTTCTCAAGCTCTTATTCCTAAACAACTCAGTGTTGTTCTCCTTGAAACCTGGTCTCCTCTGCTAATTCGATTCTTACCCTCCTTCATTGTATTCATTAGACCCCTCCCCAGCTTTCTATTATTAAAACAGTTGCCTGCGAGATGAAGACAAAAAAGAAGGAAGAAAGGAAAGAAAGAAAGAAAGAAAACCAGAATTTAAGTCGCATTTCTGTCACTTATCACATCCAAATAGGTCACTTCAATCTCTTTTGAGTTTCAAATTCTCCATGGAAACAATCATTGGGCAAGGAGGTGAAACATAGGTTGACATACCAGAGGGTGTTGTGAGGAATTAAACTCTGAGGTTCCCTAAATCTTGAGACTCTAAGTGCTTTTGATTTGGCCTCTGGAAAAATGGAGAGTCCTTAGCTGGCAGAAGTGGGAAAATTATCGGAAAAAAAAAAGAAATAGCAAGGAAACCAGAGAAGAAAGTCAAAAGGCAAAAACACAGTACAAAAAAGTCACGGGGGAAAAAAAAACTCCAAAAAAACCCAAAAAGCTTCCTAGAACTACACAAGGGTACTAGCCCAAAGGGAAACCAGCCGGGGAACTTAGGCAACAGAGAATCATATAGCAATATCCTCGAAATAGAGGCTGAATTTAATTAATGTAACATGGTCTACAACTACATATCCTTCCCTTACAGAAAACTCATTTGTCTCAAGAAGAGGGGATACCACTACATCTAAGGAGCTGCCTGACGACATCTTGCTTATTATGTAAAAGCCTTGACACCATGGCCATAGCTGACATCCACCCTAAAATCTCGGACGGTAAAAACAAGGGACTAGTTACCACTGCACTAATGACTTTTGTTAGCGCTAGTGGTCAAATATATGAGGCCAAATGCTTGGACTAATCTGGGTTCTTAAGAAAACCCTAAATTAGGGTTGCGACACCATTACCTTTGACATTCTGAGCTGATCTGCCCTAGGATCTGTACCTTCATCTCAGTGCTGCTGAGGAACCAGAGAATGGATGTGGAAGCTTCACGGGCTGATGGGCAAAGCCCAACGGCTACCCATTAACTATGGAATCATGGTCGAGTCTTCAACCTCCCTGAACCACAGTTGCGAAAGTAATAAAAAGTAGGCTACAATAACACAGCTACTTTGCAAAGCTATACAATGACTATATACCTGAACAGATGTTACCCATAGGATATAGTGTCTGGTCCAGTGTAGAACACGCAACAACTGCTTTTGTTCTCTGCGTTCCCTTAGGAGACACACAATTTTCAGTTCATTCTTTCCCTTTCCTTTCCTTTCATTATCCGTTTCATTTCATTTCATTCCTTTATACTTTGAGAGTGAGTGCCCACAGAAATCGGGAAAGATATCCCAAGGAGTCTGTCAGCACAAAACCCGACGTGGGGCTTGAACTCACAAACCTGAGTTGAAATCAAGAGTCACACCCTTAACCGACTGAGCCACCCGGGTACCCCAGCAAATGTCATTTTTACAAATCTATAAAAATCCTACCTGGTTATAGAGTCTTCCTCAGCCTTCTCATCTGATCCTAAAGAAGAAAGCAAAATACATGTTAAATCAACAATCGAAAAATAGAGGAAATTACAAGTGTACAGCTTATGATTTGTTAAAAAGTATTGCTCTGGGACCACAGCAGGAAACCACACTACACTGAATGGTAATTATACCATTCGTAGGCTTAAAGCACTAAGAAATCTTACTTTCTCCTCTATATTGACCAAAAGCAAGAATGGGTTTTATCAGAATTTGACAGCTACAGGTGAACTGATGTTTACAATGGCCATCACTGACCGACTCTATGGCACTGGAGGAAACTGGTATCGTTAGGAGAATGATTATCATGAGCTGACAATGTCAGACTGAAACTAGCATGATTTTTCTGGACTTCCACTACTAGAGGAGTTGAGAGTACCTTTAGTTTGCTGTAACACGGCAGAACTTCCCCAGCTCTTCAGCAGACACTCTTCAGTTTTAGGAGGAAACACCCCCTCACAAAGTGTGCTCTATAGCTATTGTACTTTGCAGCATGGCCAAACCATAGCAAGCAGACTCTCCCTGGCCTTATTTCCAATGGCAAGGTAAGAAGGAAAGATTTGGCATTCCAGTTTGATAAAAGTTCTAACCTCTTGAGACTGTCTCCTTCCATTGCTAGAGAGTCTATCTAGACCCACCGCACATCACAGAGGAGGAGGATCCCAATGTGAGTGCTGTGTAGTGGTTCATGATGTCATTTTTCTCAACTCTCCCCATTAGGTGACACACATGGAGAGAAATCATACTTTCTTTCATGGAAGGCAGAGGTCATCAGATCTTCTACTGATGAGCAACTAAACAAAACAAAGGGCAAGGAATATCTTGAACGCCTACATTCAATTACCAGGATATTTTCACTTTCTGAACATTCAAAGACATCCACTCTATGATTCTAACTATAGGACACGTGCAAAGAGCAAGGCTATGGAGCTAAGGGTTGGCGTGAATGGAGGGAGAAACGGGCACGGCACAGAGGACTTTTAAGGCAGTGGAACTCTTTCACACGATACCACAAAGGTGGATTCACATCATTACACATTTGTTAAAACTCATAGAATGTATAACACCAAGGCTGAAAGTTAATGCAAATTAGAGACTTGGTCTCAAAACGAAGAGTTTGTGTCCATAGAAAATGCACCACTGTTGTCAGGGTGCCTGGGTGGCTCAGTTGGTTCAGCGTCCAACTCTGGATGTGAGCTCAGGTCATGATCTCACCGTTCATGGGATCAAGTCCTGCATCAGGCTCTGGGCTGACAGCACAGGATTCTTTCCCCCCTCTCCCTCTGCCCCTTGGCTGCTCACACGCATGCATGCTCTCTCGCTCAAAATTAAACCAAGGACCTGAAAGAAAAATCCTACTACAAACGGACCACTGTCGTGCAAGATGTTAACAACAGGGGAGGCTAGGCGTGTACGGGAGCATGGTATGGTATATGCACACTCTCTGTACTTCCTATTATATTTTGCTGTGAACTTAAAACTGATGAAAAAATCAGGCTTATTAAATGTATGAAACAACAAAAGCAACAAAATATGGTATCCATTGTAGCTACTCTTAGCATATACTTACTCACGATACAGTCATCTTGAACATTAAAATAGAGATCAAAGTAACACAATAGGGGTACTGTCTCCCATCTGGGAGTATATGAAAATACATAAACAAAACACAAAAATACAACAGTTATTTGTATTCGTAGGCAAGAAAACAATTGATGAATATGACCCAAAATCTTATACCTATAAACAGGGGCTCAGTACCATAGGAATAACACCTGGGTTTTCCATATAATTAAGAGATTTTCATTCTCATTTTAAATCAAAAATCATTATGTTGATCATACCTAAGCATCATAATGAAAGCTTAATCCCATAAAAAAAGATTATAATGACCTAATATGGCCCTCCCTAGGAATTTTTGTACAAATACCTACTTCATATGGATGATGAAACTGAAACCATTACCATGGTAACCATCATGTTACTTGCTAGTAAAATAAAATTTGAAGACACCACCAAAAATGACGTCAGGACTATAATTCCTATGCAGAACAGATTTCATCCAGCAGGCCAAAGATGGCTATCCTCAGAACATCCTTCTTGAATGACTGGCCCTTGGTGGTTCCCTGGGATCTTGGATTTAAGGAGGGTTCCCACCATTCCCTAGCTGTTGAAGAGTGGTTTCACTGTGCCTAAGTGCTGGTACAAGCAATATCCTTAAGGCTGTACACTTGATTTCCTTGGTGGAAACCTGGAATTTTGGGACATTCGAAGGAGAAGATGCCTATGTGATTAGCATTTGATGAAAACCTCGGGCACTGAGTATCCATAAGCCTCGTACTGGCAGACAACATTTCACTTGTGCTGTCCTAATTTCATGCTGGAGGAATTTAGCACACCCTGCTAACTCCATAGAGAAAGGATTCCTGGAAGCGTGCGCTTGGTTTCCTCTGGCCTTCACCCCATGCACCATTGCTCGGTGCTGATTGGCCCTACTTACCTGTCCCCATACCAATCCACACGCATGACTACAACTATATGCTGAGTCCTGTGCGCTCTTCTAGTGAATAATCAAATCTGGGTGTCATTGGGATGCCTCTAACACAACTGCATTATATGCAATTTTATTATTTGGGTTGATGTCTTACACGTGGTTACAGTCAGAAGGCCATGTCACAGAATACCTTTCCTGGAATCTCTTTTCTTGGTATTGGCCTTGAAAATTCCTACATCCCTATAGATCCATTTGAAGAAAGGTTTAAAAGGAATAGATGAAATCATGATGTCAGAAATTGTGAAACAAGCAACAATCTTATTTTACTCCGAAAAAAAAAATAGAGAGAGAGAGAGAGAGAGAGAGAGACAGAGAGCGAATCCTGGTGATTGCCCCTATGTTCAACCATATAAAAGTTCTCTGAAATATGAAAAATCAGTTAATTTACTCCAACTAACTAGGACTTAGTTCATTTTTCTGGCAGATAGGAATCAAAGAAGTTCCAGGGATCATTCTACAACAATCAGAACTATCAGACAGAATATGAAAGCATACTACTGATTATAGTGTTTTTTTGTTTCTTTTCCTTATTTTCCTAGAACATTAAAAATATAGTTCCCCTATTAAAGGCAGTTATTGGCAAAATAATCAAAAGTCACAAATACGGCATCCAAAATGTCAGATGAGTTATTCTGATGTCTCCCTATCTGACCCTCCTTCCAATTCTCTTATTTTGCCCTAATTGATTCTACCGTATGAAGTACCCCCATTTTATATGGCATTAATGTATATACATTTATCGCTGACTACAGATGCTTATGTTCATCCATGGTAGTTAGGAGATATCTCTGCATCATCGGCTAGGTCAGTCCTTAATGTCTTGCCAACAGTGAGGATAACAGTAAGAGTGGGATCACTTGGGGATACGACTCTGACAAATTCTGGTACGAGAAGCTCACCTGATAGTGTTGCTGCATTTCAAATAGTCTGCTCTTCCCTTTAAAGAACTAGTGTATTTTACCACCTTCCAGTAGAAACACAATACACACTGGCTTACTTTCCTTCATTTACTCCCTGTAGTCTCGGCCATTCACATCATTCCCTCTTTGGCTCTTCTCTTCTTTCCTGAGGTTCCTTAGGCCTTCCAGTATCTTGAAAGGGAACTAGTCATTTAGCTCCTTTGGTGGCACTCTCAATTTAATCTGTTGCTGGCACCACATACGATATGCAACTTATCTCCTTTTCACAACTCTTTCTCTTTCCTATGCACTTAACAGGCCGTTTTCTTTACATATTAGAATATATCAGTATTCCTGTTTTAAATCAACATTCTGTCAAATGACCTTTGCATAAAATACAGTTCTTACCTTCTACTTGTCCACTTAATATACTTTGCCCTTTCTGATCCACAGCTCCAGAGAAATGAGGAACATATTTGTTGGGCTTCTCAGACATACTCTGTTAAAAGTAGCATCGGTAATGAGTTGCGTGAAGACTTCATAAGCCTTTTCCAAGAAAATATCTGAATTTATGATTTTAATAACAATCAGACTTACAAATAAGAAAAACGTATTGAACACCAAAACCTTTAAATACCAAACCTCATATATGCTCTCTTGATTCAGCGTACCATTGAATCTTCATTTGGCTATTGACTCTCTAAACGGATCATGGAAGGCCAGAATAAGTACTTTCAAAGGCAGAAGCCTGACTTGTGTGCAGATTTCAAAAAGGAACTAACAAAACACCTTCCTTTGCATTCCTGACCAAAATAAAAGGACATTTGAAATAAGTTTTGAAACAAATTCTTTAAAAGTGTACTTGCTATAAATGAAAACTCCTTCTAATAAAATGGCAGACATTTGTTTCAGTGTCAATTCATACCTCACATGATCAGAAACTTTGGAGTATATCATGTTGAGTATCAACAAAACACTGTTGTAGCTGCTGCTTCGTTTAGGTAAACAAAGGCTTGACCTTTTTCTGGACGAAAGAAGGGTTGGATCGAATGGCAAAGTAGTAAGAAAAACTTTTCTTAAAATCATGGTGAACTAGTAGCAAAAAAAATGTAGATATAGGTATGGGACTCTTCAGAATGTGTAGTAAGCATTCAAACGGCAAGTATAAGAACATTTATGTCTCAGTCACCTGAAATGTGCCAAGCACTCATTTCACTATGCACCTTTTCTGTTTTACACACAACAATAATGATTGTGATGATGGAGTGGGTCTTCCCACTTCTTGGTCACTCTAAGTAAGACATTGGAGTAAAATGATGATCCGTGGTCCTCTCTGTCCAGAATGTCCCTCGCCACGGTCTACACGACTGGGCCTTCTGATCTTTCATTGGCACCTTTTGCCACCCTCAGATCTTTTCTGACTACCAAAATTCCCACTCCCACTCTCATCGTCATCCTCACTGCAAATGCCCCCAATATTCTCTCAACTAACATTGTCCATTTCCTATCGATGAAGCCTTTATAGTCACTTATAATGGATTGATGTCGACTTACTTTTCTGCTCCGACCACAACAACCTAAACCCTCCCCTTGTACACTCAGTAGCTAACTGCTTGGCACATACTCAGTATACAAGGACCAATTAATTAAGGTCAAAACATTTACACTAATCTCACTGAGTAGATCTTCAAAGTACCAAATCACTATACTGTTGACCCTTGAACAAAGCAAGGGTTACGGGCTCTGATGGCCATGCACTCGAAAATCCACAAATATCTTTTGAAACCTCAAAACCAAATCAAAAAAACCCAAAATTACTACTGAATTTCCTACTTTAAAAGCAATAACACTTAAAAACCAAAAAGTATATATGTATTGAAAACCAGAACATTAAAGCAGAAGGGCTTGTATATGCTCTCTAGGTCTCATCTACCTTTTCGGCCTCATTTGGCCATTGACTCTGTAAACTGAGCATGGAAAGTCAGGGTTAGGATAACGGAATGCTGAGCTTACCAACAATATACACAGTCGATTAATGCATGTTTTCCCTGTTATATGTATTACATACTGTATTCTTACACTATAAACTAAAGAAAACGTTACTAAGAAAATCATAAAAAAGGGGTGCTGGGTGGCACTGTCGGTTCAGGGTCAGGCTCTTGACTTTGGCTCAGGTCATGACCTGAGTTCAACGCTGGCAGTGTGGAGCCTGATGAAGATTCTCTCTCTGCCCCCGCTTCCCTACTCACGTGCTCTGTCTTCTCTCTCTCTCACAAAATAAATAATTAAAGAAAAGAAAAACAAGACGAAAAAGAAAATCATAAGGAAGAGAAAATATGTTTACAGGATGGTACTGTATTTATTGAAAAAAATCTGTACGTATGTGGACTCCCACAGTCCAAACCCATCTTGTTCAAGGGTCAAATGTATACCTATATGACGTCTCCACTAAGAGTTTACTGGAACTTATTATAGCCCCAAATGAGAAAATCAAAAACGCATTCTAACTTTGCCATTCTTTTCTGGACACTAGGGCCATTTTATTGGCCTTCGAACACCTTCCCATTGAAAACAAGCATTCTTGGGGGGCTTGGGTGACTTAGTCGATTAGGCACCCAACTTTGAAATTGCGAAAAGGAAAGTAAAAGGTGGAGGGAGGAGTTAAGATGGCAGGGGAGGGGATCAGAATTTCCCTTGTCCCTCAAACACAGCAGTATTGAGGTCACAACACTTGGAATACAAGGAATACAGGAGGCAGAGGGACAGAAAAATCTCCACAGGTGCAAAGTGAAAGCTTGGCGGGACAGAAGGGTGTGTATGCGAATTGGGAGACATACAATGGGCAGCACAGGCATGGAGTGGGGGAAGCCCTTTGGTGGAGAAACGAAAGGAAGGTAGAGGGAGAGGCTGTGGGAAGTGCATTTGGATATGAGAAAGCCTGTCCGGACCACAGACCAAGGAGAGATCCAGAGGACCAGTTTCTACTTTGCAAAGCAGCCTTAGAGGCTAAAAAACAGGATTTTCAAGGTTGCCAGACTTTCTCTAGACCAGAGCTACCACCTCCCATGCCTGGTGGGGAGGGAGCCGCCCCTAGGCTTGGTAGCAATCTCAGGGCTACACTGGGAGAGAACACCTTGAGATTGGTGGAAAGGGGAGGTATTGCCCTGCCCAAGGGAAAAAGACCGTGCAGGCACGAGCCAGAGGCCCTCTGTCCACTGGGCAGAGTGGCGCAACTCCACTACCAGGTCCGAGCAAAGCGGGATCCTACAGGGTTTTGAATCCCAGCTCAGTGCTCAGGTGGCGCAGGGGACTGTGCAGCAAGGCAAGCCGGCTCCCCAGGCTATTCCGCGAGGATAGCCTAAACAGTGAGTTTTGAGACACCTCGTGTGGGCAGGAGAGATTGGGGTGTCGCCATTTCTCTCCCCATGACCAACATCGTGGGGCTTCAGGGAATGGACAGTGAGCCTCCGTGGAGGCAGGCCCATTACACCGAACCCTGGCTCTCTGTGCCTCGTAACTGCTTCTCTGTAGGAGTGAGACTGACACTGATGGGACCACACAGCCCCTCCTCTGGACCAGCACAGCCACCAGTCCCAGGCACCAATAGACAACTCTCCTCCGGGTTTCTATCTTTGTTTGTTTGTTTGTTTGTTTGTTTTCATTTGAGTTATTATTTTGTCTTTCCTTTTCTTTTTTAATGTTTATTTCTTCATTTTGAGAGAGTGAGTGAGTGATCAAGCAGAAGAGATGCAGAGAGAGGGAGAGAGAGAATCCGAGCAGGATCCATGCTCTCACTGCAGAACCTGATGGGGGTTTTGAACCCACCAACAGCGACAACATGACGTGAAGCAAATTCAAGAGTCGGACGCTTCAGCTACTGAGCCACCCAGGCGCCCATCTTTTCTTTCCTTTGCTTTCCCTTTCTTCTAAAAGAGCACCTTTTTTCTCTTTCTACTATGCTCTTACCTCTTCTCCCTTTGGAAACAGCCTAGGAGTCTCGAGTTGACATGGGTCAAAACCAATTATATATCTACATATATCTATATATCTTAATATATACCTATATATCTATATTTAGATATATATAGATATATCTATAGATAGATAGATAGATAGATAGATATAGATAGATATATTTTTTTAGTTTGTTCCTCTATTCTGGTTGTTTGTTTGATTGCGCATTTTCTCTATACTTTTCTAGATCTCCTTCTTCATTTTCCTCCCTCTCTTTCTGGATTAAGCCCTATAGCTCCTTTGAGTCACTGCTTGGTCTTTTTTTCCATTCCAGTCAGTTCTCTTTTTGTTTGGGCTAAGGATTCTTCACCACCTTCTTCTCCTTGTTTCCAGGATTACTTCAACAAACAAATCAAAGCCCATCAGGTGGAAGGCCCAAACCGCCATTCCAAGTAGCGAGAACAGCAGCCAAAGACGCACCGAAAGAGTGCACACAACACACTCCAAAACACATTTGTTCAACTGCCAGGCCCTGGACAGTATAGGAGCTCTTTTTAATATAGTAGTACTCGCAGGTGTGGGACAGAGAACAAGCTATTCAAACACATAAAGGGCAGGAATCTAGCCAAAACGACGAAATCGAAGAATTCTGCTCAAAAAAAATTCCGGGAAGAAAGGACAGCCAGAGAAGTGCTCAAAAGAGACAGAAACAATATATGTGAGCACATTTTAGGAATGACACTCATAAGATGCATAGTTGCGCTTGAAACCACGCATAGAAGACAGCAGACAATCTACTGCTTCAGAGATCAAGGACCTAAGGAATCGTCACGATGAACGCTGAACATGAAATGGTGTAAAGGAGATACAAAGTAAACTAGATGCAGTGACAGCAAGGACGGGAGAAGCAGCAGACAGAATCGGTGAAACAGAAGATACAATTGTGGACAAAGATGAAGCAGGGAAAGGAAAGGAAGGAAATGACTAGATCACGAGGCAGGTACTAGAGACCTACGTGATTCAGTGAGATGAAATATTAGCCACATCCTAGGATTCCCAGAAGAAGAAGAGTGAGAGAAAGGGGCAGAAGGTTTTTTTGGAACAACTTATAGCTGAGAGCTTCCCTCATCTGGGGAAGGAAATGGGCATCCAAGTCCTGGCGGCACAGAGAATTCCTTTCCAAATCAACAAACCCAGGTCAACACCACGACATGCCATAGCAAAATTGGAAAAATACAAAGATCAAGAGAGAATTCTGAAAGCAGCTAGGGACAAACGGGGCTTAATCTGCAAGGGAAGACACATAAGGGTAGCAGCAGACCTGTCCAATGAAACTTGGCAGGGCAGAAGGGACGGGTAGCAAATGGTCAGTGTGCTGAATGGGAACATATGTGGCGAAGAATCCCTTCCCCAGCAAGGCTGTCATTTAGAATAGAAGGAGAGAGAAAGTCTTCCCCAGACAAACAACACCTCATGGAGTTCATGACCACTAAACCAGCCCTGCAGGAGATCCTAAGGGGAGAGTCTGTGAGTGGAAAGCAGCAGAGACTACAAAGGACCAGAGGCCTCACCAAAAGCATGAAACCTTCAGATAACACAATGGCACTAAATCCATATCTTTAACTAATCACTCTGAATGTCAATGGACTCAATGCCCCAATCAAAAGACACAGGGAATCAGAATGGACAAAACACAAAACAAAACAAAACAAAACAACAAGATCCATCTGTATGTTGTCAGTAAGACACTGATGTTAGACCCCAGGACACCTCCAGATTCAAAGTGAAGCTATGGGGAACCACCTATCATGTTACCAGAAGTCAAAAGAAACCTGGAGTCGCCACACTTCCACCAGAAAGACTAGATTTTAAACCAGAGACTGTAGTAACAGATTCAGAAGGGCAGTGGATCATAGTTAAGGGGTCTATCCATCAAGAGGAGCTAACAATTGCAAATGTTTATGGCCCCAAAGTGAAACGCCCACACATATGAATCGATTAATCACAAACATGATTAAATGTATACATACAAATACCATGATTGTAGACGACTTTAAGACTCCATTCATGGCAATAGGTGGATCACCAAGGCAGAAAATCAGTAAGGAAACACATATCCAATGTGTCATTGGACCAGATGTATTCAGATATACATAGATATATATTGGCCTAATATATGCATTTATATACATGGATATCAACACCGATACATTAAGATCTTTTCATCCAACAGCAGTAGAATGCACATTCTTCTTACGTGCACATAGAACATTCTCCAATATAGATCACATCCTGGGTCACAAAACAGCCCTCCACAAATATAAAAGGACTGAGATCATACCATGCATATTTTCTGATCACAAGGCTCAGACACTTGCAATCAACCGCAAGAACAAAAACTGGAAAGCCTCAAAATGCTTGGAGATTACAGAACTTCCTACTCAATAAAGAATGGTTCCACCAGGCGATTAAGGAAGAAATTAAAAACCATATGGAAGCAAATGAAAATGAAAACACGCAATCCAAACTCTTTAGGATGCAGCAAAGGCAGTCCTTAGAGGAAAATACATTGCAATCCAGGCCTATCTCCAGAAGCAATGATGGTCCCAATACAGAAACTAACTTCACTCCTAAACGAACTAGAAACACAGCAGCAAAGAAAGCCCTACGTCAGCAGAAGAAGGGAAACAAAACAGAGTAGAGCAGAAATAAATCCTATAGAATCCAAAAACAAGGTTGCACACATGAATCAATATAAGAGATGTGTTTTTTTTAAATAAACAAAATTGATAACCCCTTAGCCACACTTCTCAAAAAGAAGAAAGAGAGGCCCAAACAGATAAAATCACAAATAGAAGATGAGAAATCACAACCAACACCACAGAAATACAACAAGGATCCGAGGATACTATTAAAAAGTATATGCCAACAACCTGGACAACCTGGAAGACATGGACAAATTCCTAGATACCCACACACTACCAAAAGCCAAACGGGAAGAAATAGAAAACGTGAACAGACCCATAACCCTTGAAGACATTCAATCAGTTATTACAAACCTCCCAACAAATAAGAGTCCTGGGCAGGATGGCATCCCAGGGGAATTCTCCCAGACCTTTAAAGCAGAGTTAATCCTTCTTATTCTCAAGCTGTTCTAAAAAATAGAAATGGAAGGAAAGCTTCTGGACCCCTTCTATGAAACCAGCATTACGTTGATTTCCAAAGCAGACAGAGACCCCACTAAAAAGCAGAATGACAGGCCAATGTCCCTGATGAACATGGATGCAAACCTTCTCAACAAGATACTAACAAATGTAATGCAACGGTATATTAAGAGTATGATTCGCCCGGATCAAGTGCGATTCATTCCTGGGCAGCAGGGCTGGTTCAATATTCACAAATCAATCAACATGACACGTCCCATGAAGAGAAGAAAGGATAAGAACCATATGATCCTGTCAATAGATGCAGGGAACGCATTTGACAAAATACAGTACCCTTTCTTAATACAACCCTCAAGAAAATCAGATAGAAGGAATAGACCTTCAAACCCTAAAAGCCACATATGAATGGCCCACAGCTAAAGCCTCCTCCATGGAGAAACACTGAGAGCTTTTCCCCTGAGATCAGGAACATGAAAAGATTTCTACTCTCACCACTGTTGCTTAACATAATGTTGGAAGTCCTAGACTCAGACATCACACAACAAAATGAAATAAAAGGCATCCAAGTTGGCAAAGAAGAGGTCAAACATTCACAGTTGGCAGATGACACGATATTCTATGTGGACATCCTGAAAGCCTCCCCCCAAAACTGCTAGAATCGACACATGCATTCAGCAAAGCTACAGGATAAAAATCAATGCACCCAAATCAGTTGCATGTCTATACACCAGTCATGAAGCATTAGAAAGAGATATCAAGGAATCGATCCCATTTACCACTGCACCAAACCATAAAATATCTAGCATTAAACCTAACCAAAGAGGTAAAAGATCTGTATGCTGAAAACTATAGACAACTTATGAAAGAAACTGAAGAACACACAAAGAACCTGGAAAATATCCCATGCTCATGGGTTGCAAGAACAAACATTTTTAAAATGTCAATACTACTCAAAGCAATCTGTACATTCAATGCAATCCCAATCAAAATAACAGCAGCATTCTTCACAGAACTAGAACAAACAATCCTAAACTTTGGAGAGAACCACAAAAGACCGAGAACAACCAAAGTAAGGTTGAAAAAGAAAACCAGAGTGGGGGAGGCATCACAATCCCGGACTTTAGCCTGTACTACAAAGCTGGACTCCTCAAACGCACCATATTAGCTCCAAACAAGCACAGAGGCCAATGGAATAGAATAGAGAACCCAGAAATGGGCCCACAGATGTGTGGCCAACTAAGCTCCAACAAAGCAGGAAAGAGGAACCAATGCAAAAAAGACAGTCTCTTTAGCTAATGGTACTGGGAGAACTGGACAGCAACATGCACAAGAGTGAACCTGGACCACTTTCTTACACCTTACACAAACATAAACTCCAATGCATGAAAAAGCTAACTGTGAGACAGGAAACCATCAAAATCCTAGAGGAGAAAACAGGCAACCACCTCTCTGACCTTGGCTGCAGCAATTACTTACTTGACATGTCTGCAAAGGCAAGGGAAATAAAAGCAAAAGTGAACTTTTGGGACCTCATCAAGATACAAAGCTGCCACAGAGCAAAGGCAACAATCAACAACTTTAAAGGCAACCGACGGAATGGGAGAAGATATGTATTTGCAAATGGCATATCACATAAAGCGTTAGTATAAAAAAGTCTACAAAGAACTTGCCAAACTCAACACCCGAAAACCAAGTAAGCAAAGAAAGGGGCAGAGGACGTGAACAGACACTTTTCCAAAGGAGACATCCAGATGGCCAACGGACACATGCAAAGATGCTCAACATCACGCATCATCCAGGAAATACAAATCAAACCCCACTGGGATAACACCTCAATCAGTCAGAGTGCGGTGGTGACATTCACAACTCTGGAAATAACAGATGTTGGCGACGATGTGGCGAAATGGGAACCCTCTTACACTGTTGGTAGCAATGCAAATGGGTGCAGCCACTGTGGAAAACAGTGTGGAGGTTCCTCAAAAAATTAAAAATAGAATTACCCTACAACCCAGCAATAGCACTATTAGGCATTTATCCAAAGGATACAGGAGTGCTGATTTGTAGGCGCACATGTACCCCAGAGTTGATAGCATTTCTATCAACAATCGCCAAATTATGGAAAGAGCCCAAATGTCCATCAACTGATGAATGGCTAAAGAAGAAGTGGTGGTCTATCTACAATGGAATAATACGACCTGGCCATGAGAAAGAATGGAATCTTGCCATTTGCAACACTGTGGAAGCAACTGGAAGGTATAATGCTAAATGAAATAAGTCGGTCAAGAGAAAGATATTGTATGTTTTCACTCATATGTGGAATTTGAAAACTTCACACAAGACCATAGGGGAAGGGAAAGAAAAACAATGGTTACAAATACCTAGAGGGAGGCAAACCATATGACGCCCTTAAAAGACAGAGAACAAGCTGAGGGTTGATGGGGGTGGGGAGTTAAGGGGGTGGAAAAAAGGGATGGTGGGCATTGAGGAGGGCACATGTTGGAATGAGCCCTGGGGTTATCTGGAAGTGATGAATTCGAGGAATCTACTCCCGAAGCCAAGACTACACTGTACACACTATGTATTCCCTAACTGGACACTAAATTGTAAAATAATAAAAATAAAGAATAAATAAAAAATAATAATGAATACAGGGGAGGGGAGCCTGGGTGGCTCAGTCAGTTAAGTCTCCGACTTTGGCTCACGTTCACGTTTGGCTCTTGGTTCATGAGTTCGAGCTCCGCATCAGTCTCTCTGCTGTCAGCACAGAGCCTGCTTTGGACCCTCTGTACCCTCTCCCTACCCCTCCCCTTCTCCCTCACTTTCTCTGTCTCAAAAATGAACAAACACTAAAAATATTGCTAAGGAGTAAAAATAATATAATCACAAAAGCAGGGGAAAAAACATGAGATTCAAGATTCCAACTCCATATTCCAACAGTAGTTTTAAGGATGTAAAATATGCTTTTACTAATATACACAAATAGTCATTTCTGTAATGAATGGCATTAAGAGTCATAAAATGTTTTAACTGTGAAACACTAATTCAGGATTTTATAAGAATACTACTTTTTAAAAATTAATCTTGGGACGCCTGGGTGGCTCAGTCAGTTGAACATCCAACTCTTAGTTTCAGCTCAAGTCATGATCCCAAGGCCGTGGGATCAAGCCCTGCGTCAGGTCCACAGGAAGCATGGAGTCAGCTTGCGATTCATATGCTCCCTCACTCTCTATCAAGAATCAACATTTTAAAAAATAGTAAAATGAATAAAAAAAGTTAATCTTAAGGGACAAGACTTAAAGTATAGAAGAGAAATACAGGATTACAGAATTTTGAGCATTTTCCAGGACTACCACGATTTCTAAGAAAAATATAAAAACCGATTTTAAACTTCATATACTTTTATTATTCCACTGGGAACAGCATATGAAGAACTCTAATTTCCTGTCTACACCATATAGGAAGGTGGTTAAGGACCCAAGAAGGAATCTAGCATTAAGCAACTAATACATTTATGATCATCCAATTTGAAGATTTTAAAGTCTTCCAATACATGTTTGATTATCAAGGAAGACTGAACATTCCCAGGAGGAAAGAAGATAGGGACCAAAAAAAAATCAACTCAGCAGTCTTTCTCAGTTTTAGACATGAAAGAATTTACATGCTAAATTGAACAACTATGAGTACTAAAGTTTCCCCTGAATAATATAAAATGTATCTTGGGGTGCCTGGGGGACTCATTCGGCTAAGCATCCGACTTCAGCTCAGGTCACGATCTCATGGTTCCTGAGCTCGAGCCCCGCGTGTCAGGCTCTGTGCTGACAGCTCAGAGCCTGAAGCCTGCTTCAGATTCTATGTCTCCCTCTCTCTCTGCTCTTCCCCCGCTCATGCTCCATCTCTCTCAAAAATAAATAAATATTGTTTTAAAAATGTATCTATAGTTGGAACTCTTCAAAAAAGTAAAAATCACCTCCTACAATGAATTTTGCATACCCCCTTGGCAACCTTTCCTGCCTTATGATTCTGTCATGACAGAGTTCATATTAGACAGAAATCTATACATGTTGAGTTCATTCATTTGGTATGTGTGTATGTGTCTATTCTATGCAAATACTATTAAAAAAAAAGAGTGGCACCTGGGTGGCTCAGCTGGTTAAGCGTCCAACTTGATTTTGGCTCGTTATTCAAGCTCTGTGTCGGGTTTGACACTAGCGGCACAGAGCCTGCTTAGGATTCTCTCTCTCTCTCTCTCTCTCTCTCTCTCTCTGCCTCTGTCTTACTCTCTCTCTCTCAAAATACATAAACAGTTGAAAACTTAAAATTAAAAAAAGATAAATCAGAATGCAGAAAACATATTTCATATATTTTTTTCTTTCAGAGTGTGGCAGATTAAGTGGCACCTGGGTGGCTCAGGCAGTTAAGCATCTTGATTTGGGCTCAGGTCGTCATCTCCCAAACCGGTTTGTGAGTCTGAGCTATGCGTCGAGCTCTGTGCTGACAATGAAGAGCCTGTTTGGGATTCTCTACGTCTCTCCCCTCTCTACCTGTCCCTACCCTGCTTGCTCTCTCTCTCAAAATAAATAGCTAAAAAACAAAAAAACAAATTCAGTGTTGCAGCTTCAAATTTAGTTTTTCATTTTACAGATAAAGAACCTTATTGACCTCACCAGAAATTTTATTTAATGAAAAGAATAAATGTTTATTTCCTCTCTTTCTCTCAAAAATACCTAAAATATACCAAGATTTTACCACACGCTAAGTTACCTTAGAAACCCCAAGAAAGACAATAGCCAAAAAGTGAAAATTCGCAATCAACCTGGTATGGACTAAAACAGATTTCACTCTGCATTCCTTAGAAACACAGGTTTTGCTAAACTAAATCTAGGATATCACCTTTATTAAACTGAAAGGGAAGGGCAAAAATTTCTTTCGGTTCTTCACAGAAATCAGGTGTAAGCCATTCGGAAAAGTCTAAGCATTATTTTGGTTGTTACCTGGCTTTTTTTCCCTTAATTTGCACTTAAAATATTTCCTCCCACATTTTATAATTTAAAGAGCATCTGCTCTGCCTTAATGCCACTATTGCTGCTGTGATTTTATGATCCTTTCTCTCAACTCTTCATACTTTAAGTTCATCTCGCCCTTCTAAAATGAATTCTTCCCCTTCACCCCCCTCCTCATCTCATATGCATTGAGCTATTCTTTCCAGCTGCCTTCTCCTTCTTTGCTTCCATAAAGGCATACCCGAGAATTGTCTACTCCCACCAAACTTTCTAAATGTCAATCCTGTACCTTCCTCTCTGTTGTCATTACACTGATTTCTATTATGATCTTGAGGACTTCCGTTTCTTCCTAAGATCCTTTTCATCATTATAAGGAGCAAGAGGATGGTATGGGGTGGGGGCAGTATAAAACGAAACAACTTACCTTTGCAAGACCAAGGACAGCTAACGTCTTGAGAGAAGGTTTCAGAAGAGATTTAGATGATGGTAAAACAGGAACAGGATCGCCATAAACTCTGACTGGTGGTTTGGAAAGAGTTTCAGCCATATTTTTATTTTCAGAATCAGGATTGTTGTCCTCAGATAAGGTTCCATCTTTTGGTTTCATAGTACCACGTTTTGGTCTCACTTAGTAGAAAACAAAGTAAAGAGGACATGAAAATATCTGTAACTTCAAATTAGTGAATAACACAAGAATGGACAAGAATTAGTGAATAATACAAGTCTTCCAATAGCTTACTGTTTTTAATGAATTGCCAAGAGGAATGCATAGCTTTGCTATGCGTGATTTCAGGACATTCTAGAAAAGAATTAATAGCTTTAAGGATTACAAGAATCCAATTCAATAAAATCATTGTAATATTCACCATTACCAAATGAGCACCATTACACAAGGAACACAGGCTTTGGAATCATTCAAATGTAGATTCACATCTCAGTTATGCCGTTAACTATTTATTACCAGTCTCCATTTCCTTATGTGGTGAGGATTAAAAGAGATCTCATAAGTAGTCCCAAATGTTACTCGCCGTACCTATAACTGATTAATATTGGGTAAATACTTTACCAAAGTAACCTCAGATAAACAATGAACCCTAGGTAATTGAAAGCATGTTGAAAAAACTAACACTAAGAAATTTAAATATGTTATCTTGTGAAGTGTTTGCATGATTTAGACTAGCATGAACTATCTCTTGTAAGAGAAAATATACAAACGTACTCTTCAGTAGTATCTTATGTTGGTAAGTTAGAATTGCAAACAGTTTAAGTGGCTTCTGCTTCTCAAAACACTAAAGACAAATATGACTATTTAAATGTAGTTCCTTCTGGGACGCCTGGGTGGCTCACTCAGTTAAGTGACCAACTTTTCTTTTATTTATTTATTTATTTTTTTTTATTTTTTTTTTAAATGTTTTTATTTATTTTTGAGACAGAGAGAGACAAAGCATGAACGGGGGAGGGGCAGAGAGAGAGGGAGACACAGGCTCCCTCAGAAGCAGGCTCCAGGCCCTGAGCCATCAGCCCAGAGCCCGACGCGGGGCTCGAACTCACGGACCGTGAGATCGTGACCTGAGCTGAAGTCGGACGCTTAACCGACTGAGCCACCCAGGCGCCCCAGTGACCAACTTTTCATGTCAGCTCAGGTCATGAACTCAAGGTTAGTGGGGTTCAACCCACACATCGGGCTCTGTGCTGACAGCGTGGAACCTGCTTGAAATTCCCTCCTTTCCTCTCTGTCTGCCCCTCCCTACTAGCACTTGCTCATTCTCTCTCTCTCTCCCTCCCTTTCCAAGAGAAATACAAACACTACAAAAACATTTAGCTCAGCTCCTTCCAAGAAAGAGAAAAAAGAATAATAAACCTTGTGGGGCAATGAGTCATGGATGAAAACCACACACAGACAGTAGAATTCCATAACCAATATGTTGACAATGGAGTTGACAGAAAGTGATGTACTAAAAGAACAGACACTAAACAAATGTTTTCTGCAAGGAAATATTAGGGTAGGGGTAAACCATTAAAAAAGAGCATGGTGGTGGGAACACGTAGGTGGCTCAGCCAGTTCAGCGTCCAACTTCAGCTCATGAGTCATGATCTCACGGTTTGTGGGTTTCCACCCCACATTGAGCTCTGTGTTGACAGCTCAGAGCCTGGAGCCTGCTTTGGATTCTGTGTCTCCCTCTGTCTCTGACCCTACCCCGCTTGCACTCTGTCTCTCTCGTGCGCTTCAAAATAAATAAACTTAAAAACATCAAAAATATCTTAAAAAGCATGGGGGGAGAAGAGGAAAAAAGGAAAAAAAAAATGAGACATGACCAACCAATGAAGCATGAGCTTAAGACAAGGAAGAAAAGCAGAAATGTAAGCAAAATAAGATAAGTGGAAACAACATACATTTTTCAACAGGTACATAAGTAGGATGGGAATATAGTATGAACAATAGTCTCTTTTAAACCTTTGAAAGATTATATATATATATATATATATATATATATATATATATCCTATATGTAAAACAGAGGCTTTGATTCACAGTATATCCCTAATAATACTGACTCTTATCACACTACAGTTATCTGGTTATAAGTACTGTAATAAAGAATTTAATTTTTTTCAGTATAAAATAAATTGTTCAATTACTGGCATCTATCCCTTCCTAAAAGCTATAAATTATTACTAGACTAACAAAAGAACAGAAAAAGAGAGGTTCCTAACACGTCAACATTCACTATGGAGAAAGAATTGTGAATGAGAATTCTAGGAAGAAATGGGAAACTTCAAAGGATGTAGGTAATGGGACACAGATGGGGTTAAACAAACAAAGGCTGAGGACTTTTTCTCTGCAATTCTAAGCTCACAATGGGAGGATACTAAAAATATACTGTAACCTTCTTTCTTATGTAATTCCTGATTTCCTCAATAGAATTCATTTGCGTTTATACGTATTAAACACTAAAACGGAATATAAACTGAAGCCTGACTTTTTAAATTCACATATTTAATTGTGACATATCATGCGTATTTTGTTACTTTTCAAACTCCATTCTACAGAATTCCATTTCCCTACTCATTTATTCACATTAAAAAACTATGACATTGTTTCTTCCAAGCAAGACTTCATTCTAGGAGCTCCAGGAGTCAAACAAGTGTGTTTCCTAACCTGCAGTAGCTTATGATGTAGGGGCTTTGAAGTGAATATTTAAATAAGTATCAGATGTCTGAAACTTTAAATTTTAGAATCGGACACAAGGACTAGGAGGAGATAGTTTTCAAAGCTAGTGTATGAAACATTTCTGAAATTAGAAATTTGACAACTTGGCTGTGAAGAGCCTCTGCTCATAGAGCTACTCTTTTCAGCAAAATACGTATTCTTCGGGGAGATGCACAATTTTAACTTACTCTTCATGGAGTTATTTCAAAACTACAGGGGAACACTTCTGTAACGTAAATGTTGAGAAATAATGTAAACACCTAAATTTCTACATTTTCTAATATGATTTTAGTCTAAATGTAGAACAAAGGATAGAACCAAAGGAAAATCCTGTATCTCACCAAAAATAAAACTTGCCCGGGGCGGGGGGCAACCTACAATAGATACTTGGACCCAATCAGGTTTCATTTAGGCATGAGTATTATCAGTCATGTTACTATCACAGTAAGAATCCTTATCCTTAACCAAATGTCACATTTCCTCCACTATGGGAAAGCTTTTCCTAATATAATTTGACGGTCATTATATATTTTCCAGCCCATTCTTTTATCAGCCTCCACCTGTAGGATTTACCAAAGTACAACAAAAGAAAAGAAAAGAAAACAAAGCAAAACATTCAACACGTCATGTATCTGTAAAGTGGGTTTTTTCTTGCTAACTTTCCATGACACACATAAAATAATGATACACAGCCTCCTCTTAAATTTTCAGAGTAAATAAGGGAGAAAACTCAATTCAGAGCAGGAAAGTGAGTTTCACAGGAGAGAACTTTACCTTGGTACCAAAATGTAAGACTTGGCTAGATGATGTAGGCCATGAATCATCAGGACCAGGTTTGTCAGAAAGCCTTTAGAGCAAAAATATACAACAAAAACATGTTCATTTATTTTAAAAGAAAATTTAAAAAGTTAAGGGATAGGTCACCTATCTGTATATTAAACCACGATTCTTGGTATCATTAAAAGTTGGCCTCTGGTTTTTTACATTAAGTTTTATTTTAATTACAGTAATAATAGCATCAAGTGTTATATTAGTTTATTAATATAGTGATTCACCAACTCCATACTCACCCCATGCTCATCATGACAAGGGCACTCCTTTATCCCCATCACCTCTTTCAGCCCTCACACCACTAAACTCCTCTCTGGGAACCATTTGTTCTCGGCAGTTAAGAGCCTATTTCTTGGTTTGTCTCTCCCTTATTCTTTCCCTTTGCACTTTTCTTGTTTCTTAAGTGCTCATGATTAGCATCACATGGTATTTGCCTTTCCCTGATTTTCCTTAACATACTACTCTCAGTCTCCATCCAGGGCATTGAAATGGCAAGATTTCATTGTTTCATGGTTGAGTAATATTCCAGTGTGTGTGTGTGAGTGTGTGTGTATGTGTGTGTGTGTGTATACATATCCACACACATACATACATATAGGACTTCTCCTTCTTTCACTCATTTGTCCATGGACGCTTGCACTGGCTATTGGAAATAATGCTGCAATAAACACAGAGGTGCATGTGTCCCATGGAATTCGTGTTTTTGTATTATCTTGGGTAGTATCCAGTAGTTACTGGATCATAGGAGAGTTCTGTTATTAATTTTTTGAGAAACCTCCATACTGTTTTCCACATGGGCCGCATTTGCATTTTCACCAACAGTGCAAGAGGTTTCCTTTGTCTCCACATCCTCGCAAACACCTGCTTCTTGTGTCTTGGAGTGTAGTCATTCTGACAGGTGTGACGTGATATCTCGTTGTTCTTTTGGGGAGCATTTTTTCATGTGTCTGTTGACCATATGTATATTGTCTTTGGAAAAATGTCTGGTTATGTCTTCTGCTCATTTTTAAACTGGGCTTTTTTGGAGGGGAGGATACTTACTCGTATCAATTTTTTATCCTTTATGGATACTAACGCTTTACTGGATTTGCAAAACATTTGCAAATATGTTCTCCCATCCCAGAGGATGCCTTTCAGTTTTGAAGGTTTCCTTCACTGTGCAAAAGCTATGTAGGTTAATGTAGTCCCCAAACTTTATTCTTGCTTTATTTCCCTTGGCTCAAGAGGCATAACTAGTAAAATGTGGCTACAGCCAAAGTCAGAGAAATGACGGCCCGTGCTCTCTTCAAGGATTTTTTTTTATGGTTTCAAGTATCACACGTAGGTCTGTAATTCATTTTGAGGTTATTTGTGTGTATGGTACAGAAATTGGCCCAGGTTCATTCTTTGGAATGTGGCTTGTCCGGTTTACCCAACACCATTTGGTGAAGAGACTGCCTTTTCCGCACTGGATAGTCTTTCCTGTTTGTGGAAGATGAACTGACCATACACTGGTGGATTTATGTCTGGGTTTGCGGTTCTAGTCCACTGAGCTATGAGGCTATTTTGTACGCCAGTACCAACCATACTGTTTGGATTACTACAGCTTTGGAATACAACTTGAAAGCTGAGATTGTGATACCTCCAGGTTTCCTCGTTTTCAATATTGCTTTGGCCATTCAAGGTCTTTTGTGGTTCTATACAACGTTTAGGATTGTTTGTCTAGCTCTGTGCCAAATGCTGTTGGTATGTTGACAGGGATTGCATGACATCTGTCGATGGCTTTGGGTAGTGTAGACACTTTAAAAATATGTCTTCTTCCCATCTGTGAGCATCGGATGTCTTTCTCTTTCTTTCCGTCACCTTCAATTTCTTTCATCAGTGTTTTACGGTTTCCAGAGTACAGGTCTTTCACAATTTGGACCCTGTTTTAAAAAAGCTTTTGGAGGAGTTCCGGAAGATGGCGGCGTAGGAGGACGCTGGGCTCACCGCGCGTCCTGCTGATCACTTAGATTCCACCTATACCTGCCTAAATAACCCAGAAAACCGCCAGAGGATTAGCAGAACGGAGTCTCCGGAGCCAAGCGCAGACGAGAGGCCCACGGAAGAGGGTAGGAAGGGCGGCGAGGCGGTGCGCGCTCCACGGACTGGCGGGAGGGAGCCGGGGCGGAGGGGCGGCTCGCCAGCCAAGCAGAGCCCCCGAGTCGGGCTGGCAAAAGCGGAGGGGCCGGACGGACTGTGTTCTGACAGCAAGCTCGACTTAGCGTCTGGGAGGTCAGAAGTTAACAGCTCTGCTCAGAAAGCAGGAAGGCTGGAGGACAAAGGGAGGGAGAGCTGCTGAGCCCCCGGACGGCAGAGCTCAGCTTGGCGGGGAACAAAGGCTCTCGCCAGCACCATCTTCCCCGCCCATCCCCCAGCCAAAATCCCAAAGAGAACCAGTTCCTGCCAGGGAACTTGCTCGCTCCGCGCAAACACCCAACTCTGTGCTTCTGCGGAGCCAAACCTCCGGCAGTGGATCTGACTCCCTCCCGCTGCCACAGGGCGCCTCCTGAAGTGGATCACCTAAGGAGAAGCGAGCTAAGCCTGCCCCTCCCGCCCCCGTGCACCTTGCCTAACCACCCCAGCTAATACGCCAGCTCCCCAGCACCACAAGCCTGGCAGTGTGCAAGTAGACCAGACGGGCCACACCACCCCACAGTGAATCCCGCCCCTAGGAGAGGGGAAGAGAAGGCACACACCAGTCTGACTGTGGCCCCAGCGGTGGGCTGGGGGCAGACATCAGGTCGGACTGCGGCCCCGCCCACCAACTCCAGTTATACACCACAGCACGGGGGAAGTGCCCTGCAGGTCCTCACCGCTCCAGGGACTATCCAAAATGACCAAACGGAAGAATTCCCCTCAGAAGAATCTCCAGGAAATAACAACAGCTAATGAACTGATCAAAAAGGATTTAAATAATATAACAGAAAGTGAATTTAGAATAATAGTCATAAAATTAATCGCTGGGCTTGAAAACAGTATACAGGACAGCAGAGAATCTCTTGCTACAGAGATCAAGGGACTAAGGCACAGTCACGAGGAGCTGAAAAACGCTTTAAACGAAATGCAAAACAAAATGGAAACCACGACGGCTCAGATTGAAGAGGCAGAGGAGAGAATAGGTGAACTAGAAGATAAAGTTATGGAGAAAGAGGAAGCTGAAAGAAAGAGAGATAAAAAAAATCCAGGAGTATGAGGGGAAAATTAGAGAACTAAGTGATACACTAAAAAGAAATAATATACGCATAATTGGTATCCCAGAGGAGGAAGAGAGAGGGAAAGGTGCTGAAGGGGTACTTGAAGAAATTATAGCTGAGAACTTCCCTGAACTGGGGAAGGAAAAAGGCATTGAAATCCAAGAGGCACAGAGAACTCCCTTCAGACGTAACTTGAATCGATCTTCTGCACGACATATCATAGTGAAACTGGCAAAATACAAGGATAAAGAGAAAATTCTGAAAGCAGCAAGGGATAAACGTGCCCTCACATATAAAGGGAGACCTATAAGACTCGTGACTGATCTCTCCTTTGAAACTTGGCAGGCCAGAAAGGCTTGGCACGATATCTTCAGTGTGCTAAACAGAAAAAATATGCAGCCGAGAATCCTTTATCCAGCAAGTCTGTCATTTAGAATAGAAGGAGAGATAAAGGTCTTCCCAAACAAACAAAAACTGAAGGAATTTGTCACCACAAAACCAGCCCTACAAGAGATCCTAAGGGGGATCCTGTGAGACAAAGTACCAGAGACATCACTACAAGCATAAAACATACAGACATCACAATGACTCTAAACCCGTATCTTTCTATAATAACACTGAATGTAAATGGATTAAATGCACCAACCAAAAGACATAGGGTATCAGAATGGATAAAAAAACAAGACCCATCTATTTGCTGTCTACAAGAGACTCATTTGAGATCTGAGGACACCTTTAGATTGAGAGTGAGGGGATGGAGAACTATTTATCATGCTACTGGAAGCCAAAAGAAAGCTGGAGTAGCCATACTTATATCAGACAAACTAGACTTTAAATTAAAGGCTGTAACAAGAGATGAAGAAGGGCATTATATAATAATTACAGGGTCTATCCATCAGGAAGAGCTAACAATTATAAATGTCTATGCGCCAAATACCGGAGCCCCCAGATATATAAAACAGTTACTCATAAACATAAGCAACCTTATTGATAAGAATGTGGTCATTGCAGGGGACTTTAACACCCCACTTACAGAAATGGATAGATCATCTAGACACACAGTCAATAAAGAAACAAGGGCCCTGAATGATACATTGGATCAGATGGACTTGACAGATATATTTAGAACTCTGCATCCCAAAGCAACAGAATATACTTTCTTCTCGAGTGCACATGGAACATTCTCCAAGATAGATCATATACTGGGTCACAAAACAGCCCTTCATAAGTTTACAAGAATTGAAATTATACCATGCATACTTTCAGACCACAATGCTATGAAGCTTGAAATCAACCACAGGAAAAAGTCTGGAAAACCTCCAAAAGCATGGAGGTTAAAGAACACCCTACTAACGAATGAGTGGGTCAACCAGGCAATTAGAGAAGAAATTAAAAAATATATGGAAACAAACGAAAATGAAAATACAACAATCCAAACGCTTTGGGACGCAGCGAAGGCAGTCCTGAGAGGAAAATACATTGCAATCCAGGCCTATCTCAAGAAACAAGAAAAATCCCAAATACAAAATCTAACAGCACACCTAAAGGAAATAGAAGCAGAACAGCAAAGGCAGCCTAAACCCAGCAGAAGAAGAGAAATCATAAAGATCAGAGCAGAAATAAATAATATAGAATCTAAAAAAACTGTAGAGCAGATCAACGAAACCAAGAGTTGGTTTTTTGAAAAAATAAACAAAATTGACAAACCTCTAGCCAGGCTTCTCAAAAAGAAAAGGGAGATGACCCAAATAGATAAAATCATGAATGAAAATGGAAATATTACAACCAATCCCTCAGAGATACAAACAATTATCAGGGAATACTATGAAAAATTATATGCCAACAAATTGGACAACCTTGAAGAAATGGACAAATTCCTAAACACCCACACTCTTCCAAAACTCAATCAGGAGGAAATAGAAAGCTTGAACAGACCCATAACCAGCAAAGAAATTGAATCGGTTATCAAAAATCTCCCAACAAATAAGAGTCCAGGACCAGATGGCTTCCCAGGGGAGTTCTACCAGACATTTAAAGCAGAGATAATACCTATCCTTCTCAAGCTATTCCAAGAAATAGAAAGGGAAGGAAAACTTCCAGACTCATTCTATGAAGCCAGTATTACTTTGATTCCTAAACCAGACAGAGACCCAGTAAAAAAAGAGAACTACAGGCCAATATCCCTGATGAATATGGATGCAAAAATTCTCAATAAGATACTAGCAAATCGAATTCAACAGCATATAAAAAGGATTATTCACCATGATCAAGTGGGATTCATTCCTGGGATGCAGGGCTGGTTCAACATTCGCAAATCGATCAACGTGATACATCACATTAACAAAAAAAAAGAGAAGAACCATATGATCCTGTCAATCGATGCAGAAAAGGCCTTTGACAAAATCCAGCATCCTTTCTTAATAAAAACCCTTGAGAAAGTCGGGATAGAAGGAACATACTTAAAGATCATAAAAGCCATTTATGAAAAGCCCACAGCTAACATCATCCTCAATGGGGAAAAACTGAGAGCTTTTTCCCTGAGATCAGGAACACGACAGGGATGCCCACTCTCACCGCTGTTGTTTAATATAGTGCTGGAAGTTCTAGCATCAGCAATCAGACAACAAAAGGAAATCAAAGGCATCCAAATTGGCAAAGATGAAGTCAAGCTTTCGCTTTTTGCAGATGACATGATATTATACATGGAAAATCCGATAGACTCCACCAAAAGTCTGCTAGAACTGATACATGAATTCAGCAAAGTTGCAGGATACAAAATCAATGTACAGAAATCAGTTGCATTCTTATACACTAACAATGAAGCCACAGAAAGACAAATAAAGAAACTAATCCCATTCACAATTGCACCAAGAAGCATAAAATACCTAGGAATAAATCTAACCAAAGATGTAAAAGATCTGTATGCTGAAAACTATAGAAAGCTTATGCAGGTAATTGAAGAAGATATAAAGAAATGGAAAGACATTCCCTGCTCATGGATTGGAAGAATAAATATTGTCAAAATGTCAATACTACCCAAAGCTATCTACACATTCAATGCAATCCCAATCAAAATTGCACCAGCATTCTTCTTGAAACTAGAACAAGCCATCCTAAAATTCATATGGAACCACAAAAGGCCCCGAATAGCCAAAGTAATTTTGAAGAAGAAGACCAAAGCAGGAGGCATCACAATCCCAGACTTTAGCCTCTACTACAAAGCTGTCATCATCAAGACAGCATGGTATTGGCATAAAAACAGACACATAGACCAATGGAATCGAATAGAAACCCCAGAACTAGACCCACAAACGTATGGCCAACTCATTTTTGACAAAGCAGGAAAGAACATCCAATGGAAAAAAGACAGTCTCTTTAACAAATGGTGCTGGGAGAACTGGACAGCAACATGCAGAAGGTTGAAACTAGACCACTTTCTCACACCATTCACAAAAATAAACTCAAAATGGATAAAGGACCTGAATGTGAGACAGGAAACCATCAAAACCTTAGAGGAGAAAGCAGGAAAAGACCTCTCTGACCTCAGCCGTAGCAATCTCTTACTCGGCACATCCCCAAAGGCAAGGGAATTAAAAGCAAAAGTGAATTACTGGGACCTTATGAAGATAAAAAGCTTCTGCACAGCAAAGGAAACAACCAACAAAACTAAAAGGCAACCAACGGAATGGGAAAAGATATTTGCAAATGACACATCGGACAAAGGGCTAGTATCCAAAATCTATAAAGAGCTCATCAAACTCCACACCCGAAAAACAAATAACCCAGTGAAGAAATGGGCAGAAAACATGAATAGACACCTCTCTAAAGAAGACATCCGGATGGCCAACAGGCACATGAAAAGATGTTCAACGTCGCTCCTCATCAGGGAAATACAAATCAAAACCACACTCAGATACCACCTCACGCCAGTCAGAGTGGCCAAAATGAAGAAATCAGGAGACTATAGATGCTGGAGAGGATGTGGAGAAATGGGAACCCTCTTGCACTGTTGGTGGGAATGCAAATTGGTGCAGCCGCTCTGGAAAGCAGTGTGGAGGTTCCTCAGAAAATTAAAAATAGACCTACCCTATGACCCAGCAATAGCACTGCTAGGAATTTATCCAAGGGATACAGGAGTACTGATGCATAGGGGCACTTGTACCCCAATGTTTATAGCAGCACTCTCAACAATAGCCAAATTATGGAAAGAGCCTAAATGTCCATCAACTGATGAATGGATAAAGAAATTGTGGTTTATATACACAATGGAATATTACGTGGCAATGAGAAAAAATGAAATATGGCCTTTTGTAGCAACGTGGATGGAACTGGAGAGTGTGATGCTAAGTGAAATAAGCCATACAGAGAAAGACAGATACCATATGGTTTCACTCTTATGTGGATCCTGAGAAACGTAACAGAAACCCATGGGGGAGGGGAAGGGAAAAAAAAAAAAAGAGGTTAGAGTGGGAGAGAGCCAAAGCATAAGAGACTGTTAAAAACTGAGAACAAACTGAGGGTTGATGGGGGGTGGGAGGGAGGGCAGGGTGGGTGATGGGTATTGAGGAGGGCACCTTTTGGGATGAGCACTGGGTGTTGTATGGAAACCAATTTGACAGTAAATTTCATATATTAAAAAAAAATAAATAAATAAAAAAAAAAAAAAAAAAAAAAAAAAAAAAAGCTTTTGGTTCTCTATTTGGCCTCGACCTCTCCTAACCTGTGAAATCTCCAGGAAAGACCCAGTCTCAGTTTCCATAACCAAATGTGACAGGCAGGGAATGCTCTGAAATGGTTGAAAATTAAATGTATAAACGTTACCACAATGACGTCTCACCTCACATCTGTCAGAATGGCTCAGTTTCCACACACAGGAAACAACAAGGGTTGCTCAGGGTGTGGAGAAAAAACAACCCTTGTGCACCGGTCATGGGATGTAAATTGGTATTGCCACAGTGAAAGCCAGTATGGAGGGGCCTCAACAAATTAAAAACACACATCCCATAGGATCCAGTGGTTCCACTACTGGGTATTTATTTACCCAAGGGAAATGGAAATACTAATTTGAAAAGATATATGCACCCCTATCTTTATTATAGCATTATTTACAATAGACAAGATAGGGAAGCAACCCAAGTGTCCACCAATACATGAAGAGACCACACACACACAAGCACATACACACACACACACACGCAGACACACACACACACACACACACACACAATGAAATATTACGCAGCTCTAAAAGAGAATGAGATCTTGCCATCTGCCACATGATGGATATACCTAGATGGTTTGAGGCTAAGTGAAATAAGTCAGACAGAATAAGACAAATCCTATATGATTTCACTTCTGTGTAGAATGTAAAAAGGGGAATAAATGAACAAACAGAGCAAAAGCAGAAACAGACCAATAAATGCAGAGATTTGACTCTTGCCAGAAGGGAGGGGAGGTGGGGGGATGGACAAAATGGGTGAAGGGGAGAGGGAAGTTCAGTGTTCCAGTTATAGAATGAATAAATCACAAGGCTCAAAGGTACAGCATAGGGAATCTTGTCAGTGGTATCGTAATAGCATCATACATTGACAGATGGGAGCTACGCTTATGGCGATCACGGTGAAACATCCAGAGTTGTTGCATCACATATTACCTTGTGTGTCAGGTAGATCTCCGTTTAAGGAAATATATCAAAGTTTAGGTTTCTATGTTATGAGTGGTAGGACTAACTAGAGATTGAAAGATTCAAAGTTCCCAAGGCCAACTTTGTTCCCACACTGGTCTTGCCTTATTTAGGTCCATAATAACTAGCAAGACATTCCAAGCCTTCAGGGGCATTCAGCTACCAAGGAGGGAGACTGTGATCAAATGGTCCTGGTGGTTGTGCCTCTATTTCTCTATACGCTGCCTGAATATTTTCTTCCCTATGAGCTCCCACTGCTACATCACTCTTCGGCACGGTTCTGTGGCATTCCCCAACCTTTCAATCTTTAGCCTATGAAGCCATACACTCCTACAACAAGGATGGGCTCCAATGACCGAGGGTAGGAGCCATGTCCTGCTCCCGGAGAACAAGCGAATTGGGAGTCTCAGTCATCCACACAGTCACCTCAACATAGGCATGTTATCACCGATCCAGATGAAGCTCCCTTACTGATTTGACAAGTCAGTCCTACCCCTGCCCAGCACTACAAGTACATGGGAAGGGCATCACAGATTGAGGAAAAGAGGTGGAGTGAGGAGACTGCTTGCCTTGGGCCATACATCTCTGATGCTCGGAATCTCCACCACCCACCCCCAATCCCTTGAGAGGATCTAAGCCATCCTCCCTCAGTTGGGGTGGAAGTAGGGGATATCTTATTTCTATTTGCTGTAAATAGACTCTTCCCAGCAGCTCAAATGATCTTTAATCTCTCTCATCAGAAAATCTGAGGTATGCTCGCACCTTCAATGAAACCAACACACACAAAAGCAGAAACCTGGTCACCACCCTCTTGAACACTCTATTTGAATATGCCTTTCTAAACAACTCCCCGAATCCTGGGTCCTTCATTCCTGTCATTCACCTTTATCTCACTTGGCATAAACCCCCATATTCTGACATCTTTTCTCAAGCTCTTATTCCTAAACAACTCAGTGTTCTTCTCCTTGAAACCTGGTCTCCTCTGCTAATTCGATTCTTACCCTCCTTCATTGTATTCATTAGACCCCTCCCCAGCTTTCTATTATTAAAACAGTTGCCTGCGAGATGAAGACAAAAAAGAAGGAAGAAAGGAAAGAAAGAAAGAAAACCAGAATTTAAATCTCATTTCTGTCACTTATCATATCCAAATAGGTCACTTCAATCTCTTTTGAGTTTCAAATTCTCCATGGAAACAACCATTGGGCAAGGAGGTGAAACATAGGTTGACGTACCAGAGGGTGTTTTGAGGAATCAACCTCTGAGGTTCCCTAAATCTTGAGACTCTAAGTGCTTTTGAAATGGCCTCTGGAAAAATGGAGAGTCCTTAGCTGGCAGAAGTGGGAAAATTATTGGAAAAAAAAAAGAAATACCAAGGAAACCAGAGAAGAAAGTCAAAAGGCAAAAACAGTACAAAAAAGTCACGGGGGAAAAAAAAAACTCCAAAAAAACCCAAAAAGCTTCCTAGAACTAGACAAGGGTACTAGCCCAAAGGGAAACCAGCCGGGGAACTTAGGCAACAGAGAATCATATAGCAATATCCTCGAAATAGAGTCTGAATTTAATTAATGTAACATGGTCTACAACTAGATATCCTTCCCTTACAGAAAACTCATTTGTCTCAAGAAGAGGGGATACCACTACATCTAAGGAGCTGCCTGACGACATCTTGCTTTTTATGTAAAAGCCTTGACACCATGGCCATAGCTGACATCCACCCTAAAATCTCGGACGGTAAAAACAAGGGACTAGTTACCACTGCACTAATGACTTTGTTAGCGCTAGTGGTCAAATATATGAGGCCAAATCCTTGGACTAATCTGGGTTCTTAAGAAAACCCTAAATTAGGGTTGCGACACCATTACCTTTGACATTCTGAGCTGATCTGCCCTAGGATCTGTACCTTCATCTCAGTGTTGCTGAGGAACCAGAGAATGGATGTGGAAGCTTCACGGGCTGATGGGCAAAGCCCAACGGCTACCCATTAACTATGGAATCATGGTCGAGTCTTCAACCTCCCTGAACCACAGTTGCGAAAGTAATAAAAAGTAGGCTACAATAACACAGCTACTTTGCAAAGCTATACAATGACTATATACCTGAACAGATGTTACGCATAGGATATAGTGTCTAGTCCAGGGTAGAACACGCAACAACTGCTTTTGTTCTCTGCGTTCCCTTAGGAGACACATAATTTTCTGTTCACTCATTCCATTTCCTCTCCTTTCATTATCCGTTTCATTTCATTTCATTCCTTTATACTTTGAGAGTGAGTGCACACAGAAATCGGGAAAGATATCCCAAGGAGGCTGTCAGCGCAAAACCCGACGTGGGGCTTGAACTCACAAACCTGAGTTGAAATCAAGAGTCACACCTTAACCGACTGAGCCACCCAGGTACCCCAGCAAATGTCATTTTTACAAATCCATAAAAATCCTACCTGGTTATAGAGTCTTCCTCAGCCTTCTCATCTGATCCTAAAGAAGAAAGCAAAATACATATTAAATCAACAATCGAAAAATAGAGGAAATTACAAGTGTACGGCTTGTGATTTGTTGAAAAGTATTGCTTTGGGACCACAGCAGGAAACCACACTACACTGAATGGTAATTATACCATTCGTAGGCTTAAAGCACTAAGAAATCTTACTTTCTCCTCTATATTGACCAAAAGCAAGAATGGGTTTTATCAGAATTTGACAGCTACAGGTGAACTGATGTTTACAATGGCCATCACTGACCGACTCTATGGCACTGGAGGAAACTGGTATCGTTAGGAGAATGATTATCATGAGCTGACAATGTCAGACTGAAACTAGCATGATTTTTCTGGACTTCCACTACTAGAGGAGTTGAGAGTACCTTTAGTTTGCTGTAACACGGCAGAACTTCCCCAGCTCTTCAGCAGACACTCTTCAGTTTTAGGAGGAAACACCCCCTCACAAAGTGTGCTCTATAGCTATTGTACTTTGCAGCATGGCCAAACCATAGCAAGCAGACGCTCCCTGGCCTTATTTCCAATGGCAAGGTAAGAAGGAAAGATTTGGCATTCCAGTTTGATAAAAGTTCTAACCTCTTGAGACTGTCTCCTTCCATTGCTAGAGAGTCTAGCTAGACCCACCGCACATCACAGAGGAGGAGGATCCCAATGTGAGTGCTGTGTAGTGGTTCATGATGTCATTTTTCTCAACTCTCCCCATTAGGTGACACACATGGAGAGAAATCATACTTTCTTTCATGGAAGGCAGAGGTCATCAGATCCTCTACTGATGAGCAACTAAACAAAACAAAGGGCAAGGAATATCTTGAACGCCTACATTCAATTACCAGGATATTTTCACTTTCTGAACATTCAAAGACATCCACTCTATGATTCTAACTATAGGACACGTGCAAAGAGCAAGGCTATGGAGCTAAGGGTTGGCGTGAATGGAGAGAGAAACGGGCACGGCACAGAGGACTTTTAAGGCAGTGGAACTCTTTCACACGATACCACAAAGGTGGATTCACATCATTACACATTTGTTAAAACTCATAGAATGTATAACACCAAGGCTGAAAGTTAATGCAAATTAGAGACTTGGTCTCAAAACGAAGAGTTTGTGTCCATAGAAAATGCACCACTGTTGTCAGGGTGCCTGGGTGGCTCAGTTGGTTCAGCGTCCAACTCTGGATGTGAGCTCAGGTCATGATCTCACCGTTTATGGGATCAAGTCCTGCATCAGGCTCTGGGCTGACAGCACAGGATTCTTTCCCCCCTCTCCCTCTGCCCCTTGGCTGCTCACATGCATGCATGCTCTCTCGCTCAAAATTAAACCAAGGACCTGAAAGAAAAATCCTACTACAAACGGACCACTGTCGTGCAAGATGTTAACAACAGGGGAGGCTAGGCGTGTACGGGAGCATGGTATGGTATATGCACACTCTCTGTACTTCCTATTATATTTTGCTGTGAACTTAAAACTGATGAAAAAATCAGGCTTATTAAATGTATGAAACAACAAAAGCAACAAAATATGGTATCCATTGTAGCTACTCTTAGCATATACTTACTCACGATACAGTCATCTTGAACATTAAAATGGAGATCAAAGTAACACAATAGGGGTACTGTCTCCCATCTGGGAGTATATGAAAATACATAAACAAAACACAAAAATACAACAGTTATTTGTATTCGTAGGCAAGAAAACAATTGATGAATATGACCCAAAATCTTATACCTATAAACAGGGGCTCAGCACCATAGGAATAACACCTGGGTTTTCCATATAATTAAGAGATTTTCATTCTCATTTTAAATCAAAAATCATTATGTTGATCATACCTAAGCATCATAATGAAAGCTTAATCCCATAAAAAAAGATTATAATGACCTAATATGGCCCTCCCAAGGAATTTTTGTACAAATACCTACTTCATATGGATGATGAAACTGAAACCATTACCATGGTAACCATCATGTTACTTGCTAGTAAAATAAAATTTGAAGACACCACCAAAAATGACGTCAGGACTATAATTCCTATGCAGAACAGATTTCATCCAGCAGGCCAAAGATGGCTATCCTCAGAACATCCTTCTTGAATGACTGGCCCTTGGTGGTTCCCCGGGATCTTGGATTTAAGGAGGGTTCCCACCATTCCCTAGCTGGTTAAGAGTGGTTCACTGTGCCTAAGTGCTGGTACAAGCAATGTCCTTAAGGCTGTACACTTGATTTCCTTGGTGGAAACCTGGAATTTTGGGACATGCTAAGGAGAAGATGCCTATGTGATTAGCATTTGATGAAAACCTCGGGCACTGAGTATCCATAAGCCTCGTACTGGCAGACAACATTTCACTTGTGCTGTCCTAATTTCATGCTGGAGGAATTTAGCACACCCTGTTAACTCCATAGAGAAAGGATTCCTGGAAGCGTGCGCTTGGTTTCCTCTGGCCTTCACCCCATACACCATTGCTCGGTGCTGATTGGCCTTACTTGCCTGTCCCCATACCAATCCACACGCATGACTACAGCTATATGCTGAGTCCCGTGAGCTCTTCTAGTGAATAATCAAATCTGGGTGTCATTGGGATGCCTCTAACACAACTGCATTATATGCAATTTTATTATTTGGGTTGATGTCTTACACGTGGTTACAGTCAGAAGGCCATGTCACAGAACACCTTTCCTGGAATCTCTTTTCTTGGTATTGGCCTTGAAAATTCCTACATCCCTATAGATCCATTTGAAGAAAGGTTTAAAAGGAATAGATGAAATCATGACGTCAGAAATTGTGAAACAAGCAACAATCTTATTTTACTCCGAAAAAAAAAAGAGTGAGAGAGAGAGAGAGAGAGCGAGCGAGAGCGAATCCTGGTGATTGCCCCTATGTTCTACCATATAAAAGTTCTCTGAAATATGAAAAATCAGTTAATTTTCTCCAACTAACTAGGACTTAGTTCATTTTTCTGGCAGGTAGGAATCAAAGAAGTACCAGGGATCATTCTACAACAATCAGAACTATCAGACAGAATATGAAAGCATACTACTGATTATAGTGTTTTTTTGTTTCTTTTCCTTAATTTCCTAGAACATTAAAAATATGGGGCGCCTGGGTGGCGCAGTCAGTTAAGCGTCCGACTTCAGCCAGGTCACGATCTCGCGGTCCGTGAGTTCGAGCCCCGCGTCAGGCTCTGGGCTGATGGCTCGGAGCCTGGAGCCTGTTTCCGATTCTGTGTCTCCCTCTCTCTGACCCTCCCCCGTTCATGCTCTGTCTCTCTCTGTCCCAAAAATAAATAAAAAACGTTGAAAAAAAATATAGTTCACCTATTAAAGGCAGTTATTGGCAAAATAATCAAAAGTCACAAATACGGCATCCAAAATGTCAGATGAGTTATCCTGATGTCTCCCTATCTGACCCTCCTTCCAATTCTCTTATTTTGCCCTAATTGATTCTACCGTATGAAGTACCCCCATTTTATATGGCATTAATGTATATACACTTATCGCTGACTACAGATGCTTATGTTCATCCATGGTAGTTAGGACATATCTCTGCATCATCAGCTAGGTCAGTCCTTAATGTCTTGCCAACAGTGAGGATAACAGTAAGAGTGGGAACACTAGGGGATACGACTCTGACAAATTCTGGTACGAGAAGCTCACCTGATAGTGTTGCTGCATTTCAAATAGTCTGCTCTTCCCTTTAAAGAACTAGTGTATTTTACCACCTTCCAGTAGAAACACAATACACACCGGCTTACTTTCCTTCATTTACTCCCTGTAGTCTCGGCCATTCACATCATTCCCTCTTTGGCTCTTCTCTTCTTTCCTGAGGTTCCTTAGGCCTTCCAGTATCTTGAAAGGGAACTAGTCATTTAGCTCCTTTGGTGGCACTCTCAATTTAATCTGTTGCTGGCACCACATACGATATGCAACTTATCTCCTTTTCACAACTCTTTCTCTTTCCTATGCACTTAATAGGCCGTTTTCTTTACATATTAGAATATATCAGTATTCCTGTTTTAAATCAACATTCTGTCAAATGACCTTTGCATAAAATACAGTACTTACCTTCTACTTGTCCACTTAATATACTTTGCCCTTTCTGATCCACAGCTCCAGAGAAATGAGGAACATATTTGTTGGGCTTCTCAGACATACTCTGTTAAAAGTAGCATCGGTAATGAGTTGCGTGAAAACTTCATAAGCCTTTTCCAAGAAAATATCTGAATTTATGATTTTAATAACAATCAGACTTACAAATAAGAAAAACGTATTGAACACCAAAACCTTTAAATACCAAACCTCATATATGCTCTCTTGATTCAGCGTACCATTGAATCTTCATTTGGCTATTGACTCTCTAAACGGATCATGGAAGGCCAGAATAAGTACTTTCAAAGGCAGAAGCCTGACTTGTGTGCAGATTTCAAAAAGGAACTAACAAAACACCTTCCTTTGCATTCCTGACCAAAATAAAAGGACATTTGAAATAAGTTTTGAAACAAATTCTTTAAAAGTGTACTTGCTATAAATGAAAACTCCTTCTAATAAAATGGCAGACATTTGTTTCAGTGTCAATTCATACCTCACATGATCAGAAACTTTGGAGTATATCATGTTGAGTATCAACAAAACACTGTTGTAGCTGCTGCTTCGTTTAGGTAAACAAAGGCTTGACCTTTTTCTGGACGAAAGAAGGGTTGGATCGAATGGCAAAGTAGTAAGAAAAACTTTTCTTAAAATCATGGTGAACTAGTAGCAAAAAAAATGTAGATATAGGTATGGGACTCTTCAGAATGTGTAGTAAGCATTCAAACGGCAAGTATAAGAACATTTATGTCTCAGTCACCTGAAATGTGCCAAGCACTCATTTCACTATGCACCTTTTCTGTTTTACACACAACCATAATAATGATTGTGATGATGGAGTGGGTCTTCCCACTTCTTGGTCACTCTAAGTAAGACATTGGAGTAAAATGATGATCCGTGGTCCTCTCCTTCCAGAATGTCCCTCGCCACGGTCTACACGACTGGTCCTTCTCATCTTTCACTTGGCACCTTTTGCCACCCTCAGATCTTTTCTGACTACCAAAATTCCCACTCCCACTCTCATCGTCATCCTCACTGCAAATGCCCCCAATATTCTCTCAACTAACATTGTCCATTTCCTATCGATGAAGCCTTTATAGTCACTTATAATGGATTGCTGTCGACTTACTTTTCTGCTCCAACCACAACAACCTAAACCCTCCCCTTGTACACTCAGTAGCTAACTGCTTGGCACATACTCAGTATACAAGGACCAATTAATTAAGGTCAAAACATTTACACTAATCTCACTGAGTAGATCTCAAAAGTACCAAATCACTATACTGTTGACCCTTGAACAAAGCAAGGGTTACGGGCTCTGATGGCCATGCACTCGAAAATCCACAAATATCTTTTGAAACCTCAAAACCAAATCAAAAAAACCCAAAATTACTACTGAATTTCCTACTTTAAAAGCAATAACACTTAAAAACCAAAAAGTATATATGTATTGAAAACCAGAACATTAAAGCAGAAGGGCTTGTATATGCTCTCTAGGTCTCATCTACCTTTTCGGCCTCATTTGGCCATTGACTCTGTAAACTGAGCATGGAAAGTCAGGGTTAGGATAACGGAATGCTGAGCTTACCAACAATATACACAGTCGATTAATGCATGTTTTCCCTGTTATATGTATTACATACTGTATTCTTACACTATAAACTAAAGAAAACGTTACTAAGAAAATCATAAAAAAGGGGTGCTGGGTGGCACTGTCGGTTCAGGGTCAGGCTCTTGACTTTGGCTCAGGTCATGACCTGAGTTCAACGCTGGCAGTGTGGAGCCTGATGAAGATTCTCTCTCTGCCCCCGCTTCCCTACTCACGTGCTCTGTCTTCTCTCTCTCTCACAAAACAAATAATTAAAGAAAAGAAAAACAAGACGAAAAAGAAAATCATAAGGAAGAGAAAATATGTTTACAGGATGGTACTGTATTTTTTGAAAAAAACCTGTACGTATGTGGACTCCCACAGTCCAAACCCATCTTGTTCAAGGGTCAAATGTATACCTATATGACGTCTCCACTAAGAGTTTACTGGAACTTATTATAGCCCCAAATGAGAAAATCAAAAACGCATTCTAACTTTGCCATTCTTTTCTGGACACTAGGGCCATTTTATTGGCCTTCGAACACCTTCCCATTGAAAACAAGCATTCTTGGGGGGCTTGGGTGACTTAGTCGATTAGGCACCCAACTTTGAAATTGCGAAAAGGAAAGTAAAAGGTGGAGGGAGGAGTTAAGATGGCAGGGGAGGGGATCAGAATTTCCCTTGTCCCTCAAACACAGCAGTATTGAGGCCACAACACTTGGAATACCAGGAATACAGGCTGCAGAGGGACAGAAAAATCTCCACAGGTGCAAAGTGAAAGCTTGACGGGACAGAAGGGTGTGTATGCGAATTGGGAGACATAAAATGGGCAGCACAGGCATGGAGTGGGGGAAGCCCTTTGGTGGAGAAACGAAAGGAAGGTAGAGGGAGAGGCTGTGGGAAGTGCATTTGGATATGAGAAAGCCTGTCCGGACCACAGACCAAGGAGAGATCCAGAGGACCAGTTTCTACTTTGCAAAGCAGCCTTAGAGGCTAAAAAACAGGATTTTCAAGGTTGCCAGACTTTCTCTAGACCAGAGCTACCACCTCCCATGCCTGGTGGGGAGGGAGCCGCCCCTAGGCTTGGTAGCAATCTCAGGGCTACACTGGGAGAGAACACCTTGAGATTGGTGGAAAGGGGAGGTATTGCCCTGCCCAAGGGAAAAAGACCGTGCAGGCACGAGCCAGAGGCCCTCTGTCCACTGGGCAGAGTGGCGCAACTCCACTACCAGGTCCGAGCAAAGCGGGATCCTACAGGGTTTTGAATCCCAGCTCAGTGCTCAGGTGGCGCAGGGGACTGTGCAGCAAGGCAAGCCGGCTCCCCAGGCTATTCCGTGAGGATAGCCTAAACAGTGAGTTTTGAGACACCTCGTGTGGGCAGGAGAGATTGGGGTGTCGCCATTTCTCTCCCCATGACCAACATCGTGGGGCTTCAGGGAATGGACAGTGAGCCTCCGTGGAGGCAGGCCCATTACACTGAACCCTGGCTCTCTGTGCCTCGTAACTGCTTCTCTGTAGGAGTGAGACAGACACTGATGGGACCACACAGCCCCTCCTCTGGACCAGCACAGCCACCAGTCCCAGGCACCAATAGACAACTCTCCTCCGGGTTTCTATCTTTGTTTGTTTGTTTGTTTGTTTTCATTTGAGTTATTCTTTTGTCTTTCCTTTTCTTTTTTAATGTTTATTTCTTTATTTTGAGAGAGAGAGTGAGTGATCAAGCAGAAGAGATGCAGAGAGAGGGAGAGAGAGAATCCGAGCCGGAACCATGCTCTCACTGCAGAACCTGATGGGGGTTTTGAACCCACCAACAGTGACAACATAACGTGAGCCAAATTCAAGAGTCGGACGCTTCAGCTACTGAGCCACCCAGGCGCCCATCTTTTCTTTCCTTTGCTTTCCCTTTCTTCTAAAAGAGCACCTTTTTACTCTTTCTACTCTGCTCTTACCTCGTCTCCGTTTGGAAACCGCCTAGGAGTCTCGAGTTGACGTGGGTCAAAACCAATTATATATCTACATATATCTATATATCTTAATATATACCTATATATCTATATTTAGAGATATATATAGATATAGATATAGATATATCTATAGATAGATAGATATAGATAGATATATTTTTTTACTTTGTTCCTCTGTTCTGGTTCTTTGTTTGTTTGATTGTGCATTTTCTCTATACTCTTCTAGATCTCCTTCTTCATTTTCCTCCCTCTCTTTCTGGATTAAGCCCTATAGCTCCTTTGAGTCACTGCTTGGTCTTTTTTTCCATTCCAGTCAGTTCTCTTTTTGTTTGGGCTAAGGATTCTTCACCACCTTCTTCTCCTTGTTTCCAGGATTACTTCAACAAACAAATCAAAGCCCATCAGGTGGAAGGCCCAAACCGCCATTCCAAGTAGCGAGAACAGCAGCCAAAGACGCACCGAAAGAGTGCACACAACACACTCCAAAACACATTTGTTCAACTGCCAGGCCCTGGACAGTATAGGAGCTCTTTTTAATATAGTAGTACTCGCAGGTGTGGGACAGAGAACAAGCTATTCAAACACATAAAGGGCACGAATCTAGCCAAAACGACGAAATCGAAGAATTCTGCTCAAAAAAAATTCCGGGAAGAAAGGACAGCCAGAGAAGTGCTCAAAAGAGACAGAAACAAGATATGTGAGCACATTTTAGGAATGACACTCATAAGATGCATAGTTGCGCTTGAAACCACGCATAGAAGACAGCAGACAAACTACTGCTTCAGAGATCAAGGACCTAAGGAATCGTCACCATGAACGCTGAAAATAAAATGGTGTCAAGGAGATACAAAGTAAACTAGATGCAGTGACAGCAAGGATGGGAGAAGCAGCAGACAGAATCGGTGAAACAGAAGATACAATTGTGGACAAAGATGAAGCAGGGAAAGGAAAGGAAGGAAATGACTAGATCGTGAGGCAGGAACTAGAGACCTACGTGATTCGGTGAGATGAAATATTAGCCACATCCTAGGAGACCCAGAAGAAGAAGAGTGAGAGAAAGGGGCAGAAGGTTCGTTTGAACAACGTATAGCTGAGAGCTTCCCTCATCTGGGGAAGGAAACGGGCATCCAAGTCCTGGCGGCACAGAGAATTCCTTTCCAAATCAACAAACCCAGGTCAACACCACGACATGCCATAGCGAAACTGGAAAATTACAAAGATAAGGAGAGGATTCTGAAAGCAGCTAGGGACAAACGGGTCTTATTCGACAAGGGAAGACACATAAGGGTAGCAGCAGGCCTGTCCAAAGAAACTTGGCAGGGCAGAAGGGACGGGTAGCAAACGGTCAGTGTGCTGAATGGGAACATATGTGGCGAAGAATCCCTTCCCCAGCAAGGCTGTCATTTAGAATAGAAGTAGAGAGAAAGGCTTTCCCAGACAAACAAAACCTAATGGAGTTCATGACCACTAAACCAGCCCTGCAGGAGATCCTAAGGGGCGAGTCTGTGAGTGGAAAGCAGCAGAGACTACAAAGAACCAGAGGCCTCACCAAAAGCATGAAACCTTCAGATAACACAATGGCACTAAATCCATATCTTTAACTAATCACTCTGAATGTGAATGGACTTAATGTCCCAATCAAAAGACACCGGGAATCAGAATGGATAAAACACAAAACAAAACCAAACAACAAGATCCATCTATATGTTGTCAGCAAGACACTGATGTTAGACCCCAGGACACCTCCAGATTCAAAGTGAAACTATGGGGAACCACCTATCATGTTACCAGAAGTCAAAAGAAAGCTGGAGTCACCACACTTCCACCAGAAAGACTAGATTTTAAACCAGAGACTGTAGTAACAGATTCAGAAGGGCATTGGATCATAATTAAGGGGTCTATCCATCAAGAGGAGCTAACAATTGCAAATGTTTATGGCCCCAAAGTGAAACGCCCACACATATGTATCGATTAATCACAAACATGATTAAGTGTATACATACAAATACCATGATTGTAGACGACGTTAAGACTCCACTCATGGCAACAGGCGGGTGGTCAAGGCAGAAAATCAGTAAGGACACACAGATCCAATGTGTCATTGGACCAGATGTATTCAGATATACATAGATATATATTGGCCTAATATATACATTTATATACATGGATATCAACACCGATATATTAAGATCTTTTCATCCAACAGCGGTAGAATGCACATTCTTCTTAAGTGCACATAGAACATTCTCCAATGTCTCCAAGTGACATCCTGGGTCACAAAACAGCCCTCCACAAATATAAAAGGACGGAGATCATACCTTGCATATTTTCAGATCACAGCCTCGAGCACTTGCTCATTCTTTCTCTCTCCCTCCCTTTCCAAGAGAAATACAAACATTACAAAAACATTTAGCTCAGCTCCTTCCAAGAAAGAGAAAAACAAGAATAATAAACCTTGTGGGGCAACGAGTCCTGGATGGAAACCACACACAGACAGTAGAATTCCATAACCAATATGTTGACAATGGAGTTGACAGAAAGTGATGTACTAAAAGAACAGACACTAAAGAAATCGTTTCTGCAAGGACAAATTAGGGTAGGGGTAAACCATTAAAAAAGAGCCTGGTGCGGGGAACACGTATGTGGCACAGTCAGTTCAGCATCCACCTTCAGCTCATGAGTCATGATCTCACGGTTTGTGGATTTCAGCCCCACGTTGAGCTCTGTGTTGACAGCTCGGAGCCTGCAGCCTGCTTTGGATTCTGTGTCTGCCCCTAACCCGCTTGCACTCTGTGTCTCTCTCTGTCTCAAAAATAAATAAACATTAAAAAAAATTTTAAAAAATACCGTAAAAAGCATGGAGGTTGAAGAGGGAAAAAGGAAAAAAAAAATTACACGGAACCAATCAATCAAGCATGAGCTTAAGACAAAAAAGAAAAGGAAAAATGTGAGCAAAGGGAGGTAAGTGGAAACAACATACATTTTTCAACAGGTACATAAGTAGGATTGGGAATATACTATGAACAATAGTCTCTTTTAAACCTTTTAAAGATATATGTCTCTCTATATGTGTGTGTGTGTGTATATATATATATATATATATATATATATATACACACACATATTTATACATTTATACATATATAAATATATATTTATATATATGTGTGTGTGTGTGTATATATATATGTATATATATGTATGTATATATGTATATGTATATACATATATATATGTATGTATATATATATACACATACACATTTATACATATATAAATATATATATTTATATATATGTGTGTGTATATGTGTATATATATATGTGTGTGTGTATATATATATATGTGTTTGTGTGTGTGTTATATAAGTGTAAATGTATATGTGTATATATGTGTATATTTTATATATCTCTATCTATATCTATCTATATCTATATCTATATATCTATCTATACAATATTTACGTAAAGGAGAGGCTTTGATTCACAGTATATCCCTAATAATACTGACTCTTATCACTCTACAGTTATCTGGTTATAAATACTGTAATGAAGATTTAAAAATTTTTCAGTATAAATAAATTGTTCAATTCCTGGCATCTTTCGCTTCTGAAGAGCTAGAGATTATTACTAGACTAAGAAAAGAACAGAAAAAGAGAGGTTCCTAACAAGTCAACATTCACTATGGAGAACGAATTGGGAATGAGAATTCTAGGAAGAAATGGGAACCCCCAAAGGATGTATGTAATGGGACACAGATGGGGTTAAACAAACAAAGGCTGAGGACTTTTTCTCTGCAATTCTAAGCTCACAATGGGAGGATACTAAAAATAGACTGTAACCTTCTTTCTTATGTAACTCCTGATTTCCTCAATAGAATTCATTTGCGTGTATACATGTTAAACACTAAAACGGAATATAAACTGAAGCCTGACTTTCTAAATTCACATATTTAATTGTGATATATCATGCGTATTTTGTTACTTTTCAAACTCCATTCTACGGAATTCCATTTCCCTACTCATTTATTCACATTCAAAAACCATGGCATTGCTTCTTCCAAGCAAGACTTTATTCTAGCAGCTCCAGGAGTCAAACAAGTGTGTTTCCTAACCTCCAGGAGCTTATCAAGATTTAGGGGCTTTGAAATGAATACTGAAATAAATATCACATGTCTGAAACTTTAAATTTTAGAATCGGACACAAGGACTAGGAGGAGATAGTTTTCAAAGCTACAGTATGAAACATTTCTGAAATTAGAAATTTGACAACTTGGCTATGAAGAGCCTCTGCTCATAGAGCTACTCTTTTCAGCAAAATACGTATTCTTCGGGGAGATGCACCATTCTACCTTACTCTTCATGGAGTTATTTCAAAACTACAGGGGAACACCTTTGTAAGGTAAATGTTGAGAAATAATGTAAACACCTAAATTTCTACATTTTCTAATATGATTTTAGTCTAAATGTAGAACAAAGGATAGAGCCAAAGGAAAATCCTGTATCTCACCAAAATTAAACTTGCCCAGGGCGGGGGGCAACCTACAATAGATACTTGGACCCAATCAGGTTTCATTTAGGCATGAGTATTATCAGTCATGTTACTATCACAGTAAGAATCCTTATCCTTAAGCAATGTCATATTGCCTCCATTATGGGAAAGCTTTTCCCAATATAATTTGACGGTCATTATATATTTTCCAGCCCATTCTTTTATCAGCCTCCACCAGTAGGATTTACCAAAGTACAACAAAACAAAACAAAACAAAACATTCAACGCGTCATGTATCTGTAGAGTGGTTTGTCCTTGCTAACTTTCCATGACACACATAAAATGATGATACACAGGCTCCTCTTAAATTTTCAGAGTGAATAAGGGAGAAAACTCAATTCAGAGCAGGAAAGTGAGTTTCACAGGAAGATACTTTACCTTGGTACCAAAATCTAAGTCTTGGCTAGCTGATGTAGACCATGAATCATCAGGAACAGGTGTGTCAGAAAGCCTTTAGAGCAAAAAAATACAACAAAAACTTGTTCATTCATTTAAAAACAACATTTAGAAAAGTTAAGGGAAAGGTCAAGTATCTGTTTATTCCACGAAGTTTCTTGGTATCATTAAAAGTTGTCCTCTGGTTTTGTCATTAAGTTTTATTTTAATTCCAGTAATAGTAACATCCAGAGTTATATTAGTTTAAGTTGTACAATATAGTGATTCACCAACTCCATACTCACCCCGTGCTCATCATGACAAGGGCACTCTTTCATCCCCATCATCTCTTTCATCCCTCCCACCACTCACCTCCTCTCCGCAACCATCCGTTCCTTCTCTGCAGTTAAGAGCCTATTTCTTGGTTTGTCTCCCCTTTTGTTTCCTCCCTTTGCTCGTTTGTTGTTTCTTAAGTGCTACATGAGTAAAATCATATGGCATTTGTCTTTCCCTGACTTTGCTTACCATACTACCCTCAGGCTCCATCCAGGTGATTGCAAATGGCAAGATTTCATTGTTTTATGATTGAGTAATATTACAGTGTGTGTGTGTGCATGTGTGTGTGCGTGTGTGTGCGTGTGTACGTGTGTGTGTGTGTATGGATATACATATACACACACACATACATTCATATAGGGCTTCTTCTTCGTTCACTCATCTGTCAATGGACGCTTGCGCTGGCTGTTGGAAATAATGCTGCAATAAACACAGGAGTGCGTGTGTCCCGTGGAATTCGTGTTTTTGTATTCTCTTGGGTAGTATCCAGTAGTGCAATTACTGGATCATAGGAGAGTTCTGTTTTTAATTTTTTGAGGAACCTCCATACTGTTTTCCACAGGGGCCGCACCCATTTGCATTTCCACCAACGGTGCAAGAGGTTTCCTTTGTCTCCACATCCTCGCAAACACTTGCTTCTTGTGGCTTGGAGTGTAGCCATTCTGACAGGTGTGACGTGGTATCTCCTTGTAGTTTGGGGAGCATCTTTTCATGTGTCTGTTGACCATCTGTATTTTGTCTTTGGAAAAGTGTCTGGTGATGTCTACTGCTCATTTGTAAACTGGGCTTTTTTGGAGGGGGATGATATTGACATGTATCATTTTTTTAGACATTGTGGATACTAACCCTTTACTGGATTTGCAAAACATTTCCAAATTTGTTCTCCCATTCCAGAGGTTGCCTTTCAGTTTTGACGGTTTCCTTCCCTGTGCAAAAGCTTCGTAGGTTGGTATAGTCCCCATACTTTATTCTTGCTTTATTTCCCTTGGCTCAAGAGGCATAACTAGTAAAATGTGGCTACAGCCAAAGTCAGAGAAATGACGGCCTGCGCTCTATTCAAGGATTTTTTATGGTTTCAGGTCTCACACTTAGGTTTTTAATTCATTTTCAGTTTCTTTGTGTGTATGGTACAGAAATTGGTCCTGGGTCATTCTTTGGCATGTGACTTGTCCAGTTGTCCCCACACCATTTGGTGAAGAGACTGCCTTTTCCGCACTGGATAGTCTTTCCTGTTTGTGGAAGATGAACTGACCATACACTGGTGGATTTATGTCTGGGTTTGCGGTTCTAGTCCACTGAGCTATGAGGCTATTTTGTACGCCAGTACCCACCATACTGTTTGGATTACTACAGCTTTGGAATACAACTTGAAAGCTGAGATTGTGATACCTCCAGGTTTCCTCGTTTTCAATATTGCTTTGGCCATTCAAGGTCTTTTGTGGTTCTATACAACGTTTAGGATTGTTTGTCTAGCTCTGTGCCAAATGCTGTTGGTATGTTGACAGGGATTGCATGACATCTGTCGATGGCTTTGGGTAGTGTAGACACTTTAAAAATATGTATTCTTCCCATCTGTGAGCATCGGATGTCTTTCTCTTTCTTTCCGTCACTTTCAATTTCCTTCGTCAGTGTTTTACGGTTTCCAGAGTACAGGTCTTTCACAATTTGGACCCTGTTTTAAAAAAAAGCTTTCTGTTCTCTATTTGGCCTCGACCTCTCCTAACCTGTGAAATCTCCAGGAAAGACCCAGTCTCAGTTTCCATAACCAAATGTGACAGGCAGGGAATGCTCTGAAATGGTTGAAAATTAAATGTATAAACATTACCACAATGACGTCTCACCTCACATCTGTCAGAATGGCTCAGTTTCCACACACAGGAAACAACAAGGGTTGCTCAGGGTGTGGAGAAAAAACAACCCTTGTGCACCGGTCATGGGATGTAAATTGGTATTGCCACAGTGAAAGCCAGTATGGAGGGGCCTCAACAAATTAAAAACACACATCCCATAGGATCCAGTGATTCCACTACTGGGTATTTGATTTCTATTATTAAAATATTTTTCTGCAAGATGAAGACAAAATCAAAGAAAGAAATGAAAGAAAGAAAGAAAGAAGAAAGAAAGAAAGAAAGAAAGAAAGAAAGAAAGAAAGAAAGGAAGGAAGGAAGGAAGGAAGGAAGAAAGAAAGAAAGAAAGAAAGAAAGAAAGAAAGAAAGAAAGAAAGAAAGAAAGAAAAGAACCCGAATTTAAATCTCATTTCTGTGACTTATCATATCCAACTAGGTCACTTCAATCTCTTTTCAGTTTCAAACTGTCTATGTAAGCAACCATTCGGCAAGGAGGTTAAACAGAATTTGAATTACCAGAGGGTATTTTGAAGAATTAATCTCTGAGGTTCCCTAAATCTTGAGACTCTAAGTACTTTTGATTTGGCCTCTGGAAAAATGGAGAGTCCTTAGCTGGCAGAAGGTGAAATATTAATGGAAAAAAAAGAAATACCAAGAAACCCAGAGAAGAAAGTAAAAAGGCAAAAACACAGTACAGAAACGTCATGGGGAAAAAATTTCCAAAAAAAGAAAAAGCTTCCTAGAACTATTCAAGGGTACTAGCCCAAAGGGAAACCAGACTGGGAACTTAGGCAACAGAGAATCCTCGAAATATCCTAGCAATATCCTTGAGATAGAGACTGAATTTAATTAACGTAACATGGTCTACAACTAGATACCCTTCCCTTTCAGGAAACTCATTTGTCTCAAGAAGAGGAGCTATCACCACATCTAAGGAGCTGCCTGACGACATCTTGCTTATTATGTAAAAGCTGTGACACCATGGCCATATCTGACATCCACCCTAAAATCTCGGATGGTAAAAACAAGGGACTAGTTACCACTGCCTAATTATTTTGTTAGCACTAGTGCTCAAATACATAAGGGCAAATGCTTGCACTAACCTGCTTTCTTAAGAAAACCCTAAATTAGAGTTCCGACATGATTAGCTTTGACATTCTGAGTTGATCTGCCCTAGGACCTGTATCTTCATCTCAGTGCTGCTGAGGAACCGGAGAATGGATGTGGAAGCTACACCGGCTGACGGGCAAGCCTCTCAGCTACCCATTAACTATGGAATCAGGGTCGAGTCATCAACCTCCCTGAACCACAGTTGCCAAACTAATAAAAAGTAGGCTACAACAACACAGCTATTTTGCAAAGCTATGCAATGCCTATATAACTTAAGAGATGTTATGCATAGGATATAGTGTCTTGTACAGGGTAGAACACGCAACAACTGCTTTTGTTCTCTGCATTCCCTTAGGAAACACATAATTTTCAGTTCATTCATTTCACTTCCTTTCCTTTCCTTTTCCATTTCATTTCATTACATCCCTTTATACATTGAGAGTGAGTGCACACAGAAATCGGGAAAGATATCCCAAGGAGGCTGTCAGCACAAAACCCGACGTGGGGCTTGAACTCACAAACCTGAGTTGAAATCAAGAGTCCCAATCTTAACCGACTGAGCCACCCACATGCCCCAACGAACGTCATTTTTACAAATTCATAAAAATCCTACCTGGTTATAGAATCTTCCTCAGCATTCTCATCTGATCCTAAATAAGAAAGCAAAATACATGTTAAATCAACAATTGAAAAATAGAGGAAATTACAAGTGTATGGCTTATGATTTGTTAAAAAGTATTGCTTTGGGACCACACCTGGAAACCACACTACACTGAATGGTAACTATACCATTTGTAGGCTTAAAGCACTAAGAAATCTTACTTTCTCCTCTATATTGACCAAAAGCAAGAATGGGTTTCATCGGAATTTGACACCTACAGGTGAACTGATGTTTACAATGGCCATCACTGACCGACTCTATGACAATGGAGGAAAATGGTGTTGTTAGGAGAATGATTATCACAAGCTGACAATTTCAAACTGCAACTAGCATGAGTTTTCTGGACTTGCACTCCTAGAGAAGTTAAAAGAGATTTTTTTTATTTTGTTGTAACACAGCAGAACTTCCCCAGCCATTTAGTAGAGACTGTTCAGTTTTAGGATGAAACAACACCTCACAAATGTGCTCCATAGCTATTGTACCTTGCAGCATGGCCAAATCATAGCAAACAGACTCTCCCTGGCCTTTTTCCCAATGGCAAGGTAAGTAGGAAGAATTTGGCGTTCCAATTTGATAAAGTTCTAACTTCTCAAGACTGTCTCCTTCCATTGCTAGAGAGTCTATCTAGACCCACTGAACATCACAGAGGATGATCCCAATGTTAGTTCTATGTAGTGGCTCATGATGTCATTTTCCTCAACCCTCCCCATTAGGTGACACACATCTAGAGAAATCATGCTTTTTTTCATGGAAGGCAGAGGTCATCAGATCCTCTACTGATGAGCAACAAAACAAAACAAAGTGCAAAGAATATCTTGAATGCCTACATTCAATTAGTGGGGAATTTTAATTTTCTAAACATTCAACGATATCCACTGTATCGTTGTTACTGTACTAACAAGATATTGTTACTATATAACACTCTGGAAAGAGCAAGACTATGGAGGTAAGGGTTGGGATGAATGTAGGGAAAAAGGGGCACAGCCCAGAGGACTATTTTTTAAAATTTTTTAACGTTTATTTATTTTAGAGACAGAACATGAATGGGGGGAGGGTCAGAGAGAGAGGGAGATACATAATCGGAAGCAGGCTCCAGGCTCCAATTTGTCATTCCAGAGCCTGACGCAGGTCTCAAACTCGTGAACCACGAGATCATGACCTGAACCGAAGTCGGACACTTAACCGACTGAGCCACCCAGGCGCCCAAGCACAGCGGACTTTTAAGGCAGTGAAACTCTTTCACACGATACGACAGTGGAGGATTCACATCATTACACATTTGTTAAAACTCATAGAATGTATAACACCAAGGCTGAACACTAATGCAAATTAGAGACTTTGCCTGAAAATGATGAGTTAGTGTCCATATAAAATGCACCACTCTTGTCAGGGTGCCTGGGTGGCTCAATTGGTTCAGCGTCCATGTCTGGATCTGAGGTCAGGTCATGATCTCACAGTACATGGGATCAAGTCCTGCATCAGGCTCTGTGCTGACAGCACAGGATACTTTCCGCCCCTCCCTCTGCCCCTTGGCTGCTCACACGCATACATGCTCTGTCACTCAAAACTAAACAAAGGAACTGAAAAAAAATTACTACTAAAAACGGACCACTGTCATGCAAGATGTTAACAACAGGGGAGGCTAGGCATGTACGGGTGCATGTTATGGTATATGGAGACTCTCTGTGCTTTCTATTATATTTTGCTGTGAACTTAAAACTGCTGAAAAAATAAGGCTCATTAAATGTAAAAAACAATCAAACAAAGTACAACAACCAAACACGGTATCCATTGAAGCTACTCTTAGCATATATTAACCATGATACAGTCACCTTGAACATTAAGATAGAGATCAAAGTAACACAATAGGGGTACTGTCTCCCATATGGAAGTATATGAAAATGCATAAAGCAAAATACAAAAATACAAGTTATTTGTGTACTTAGGCAAGAAAACAATTGATGAATATGACCAAATATAACTATAAACAGGGATTCAGCACTATATGAATCAAACCTGGGTTTTCCTTATAATTGAGATTTTATTCTAATTTTAAATCAAAAATCATTATGCTGATCGTATCTAAGAATCATAATGAAAGCTTAATCACATAAAAAAAATGATAATGACCTAATATTGCCCTAGTCTTTTTTGTACAAATACCTACTTCATATGGATGATGAAACTGAAACCAGTACCATGTTAACCATCATATTACTTGCTATTAAAATAAAATTTTAAGACACCACCAAAAATGAATTGAGGCTGTAATTCCTATGCAGAAAAGGTTTCATCCAGCAGGCCAAAGATGGCTACCCTCAGAATATCCTACTTGAATGACTGGCCCATGGTTATTCCCTGGGATCTTGGATTTAAGGAAGGTTTCCACCATTCCCTAGCTTGGTAAGAGAAGCTCACTGTGCCTAAGTGTTGGTAAAATCAGTGTGTTTAAGGTCGTACACTTGATTTCTTTTTGGAAACCTGGAATTTTGGGACATGCTAAGGAGAAGATGCCTATGTGCTTAGCATTTGATGAAAACCTTGGGCACTGAGTATCCATAAGGCTCCTACTGGCAGACAACATTTCACTTGTGCTGTCCTAATTTGATGCTGGAGGAATTAAGCACATCCTGCTAACTCCATAAAGATAGGATTCCTGGAAGCCTGTGCTTGGTCTACTCTGGACTTCACCCCATGCACCTTTTCTCTGTGCTGATTGGCCTTTCTAGCCTGTCCCCATAACAAACCATAGGCAACAACTATATGCTGAGTCCTGTGAGATCTTCCAGTGAATAATCAAATCTGGGTGTCATTGTGGTGCCTCTATCACAACTGCATTATATGAAATTTTTATTATTTGTGTTGATGTCATACACGTGGTTACAGTCAGAAGGTTATGTCACAGAATACCTTTCCTGGAATCTCTTTTTCTTGGTATTTGCCTGGAAAATTCCTACATTCCTATATATCCTTTTGAAGAAAGGTTTAAAAGGAATAGATGAAATCATGATGTCACAAAGTGTGAAACAAGCAACAATCCTAATTTACTCAGAAAAAAAAAAAGAGAGAGAATCCTGGTGGTTGCCGCTATGTTCTACCATATACAAGCTCCTCTCAAATATGAAAAATCAGTTAATTTTTCCAACTAACTAGGACTTAGTTCATTTTTCTGGCAGATAGGAATCAAAAGAAGTAACAGGGATTGTTCTAGAAAAAACAGAACTATCAGACCCAGTATAAAAACATACTACTGATTATAGTTTTTTGTTTGTTTCTTTTCCTTAATTTCTTAGAAAATTAAAAATATAGTTCACCTATTAAAGGCAGTCATTGCCAAAATAATCAAAAATTCATAATTACTGTGTCCTCATTCCTGCTGCTCTCCTCTGTTCATCTGATAAAGTCCTACACATTTTTCATGTCCAATTTAAATGCTGGCACACAACCTGGAAATTTCTGAGTCTTCTGAGAGTTCTCTCTCACCGCCTAACTTTTCATATTCAGGAATCACAAATTCGTATTAACTATACTGTTTCAGTCTCTGCTTTATCTTTTCCCTGCCCGTGCCCTAGTCAAACATGAGTTCTTAACTGATTATTTTCGCAGGGAAAAAAAAACCCACCAAATATTATTGTTATTTCTTAAATGAATAAAAAAATAAGCAAAACAAATGAGAAAGACACAAGGCCAAGAAAAAAAAATTAATGAAATAAATTGAACCCCCTGACGTTTTCAATCTACACAGCTGAAAGTTTCACAATGGACTAATACTAGGCTAAGAAAACAAGAGCTTCCTTTGCCTCCCAGTCTCTTTATGTGGTTTCCTATAACCTATCCTCCATATGAGGGTTCAGCAAGCTACGGCCACAGGCCAAATCCAACCTGCCATCTGATTCTGTAAATAATGTTTTACTGGGGCATAGCCCCATGTCTTCACTTACATATTGCTATAGCTGCTTTCACACTGCAAGGGCAGAGCTGAGAAACCACATCACCTAAAATATTCACTGGCTCTTTAGGAAAAAGGCTTGGTGATCTGTATTTTATGCCATAACCAGAGTGTCATAACTCAAATCTAATCTTATTAGTCTTCTGCTTCAAATTCTCCAAAATCCCTGCATCAAATACTGCTGGCTCCCTCCCTAAGAAACATTCCATATTCTTCATTTTTGCTAGAGAATCACAACTTTATTGTGATATTTAATGTCTCCATACACAGAGAAGGTGGCCTCACCCTGGCTTCAAAAAGAGAAAGGATTATTCTAAGCTAATCACAGTACCTGATTTATCAGGGACCAGTTTTAGGAATGAGTATGTGATGTAACCTAGTCTTTAAAATGTTAGAGGAAGTCTACTGCAAGCCTCTTCCTAGTGAAAAGAAACACCTAAAGAAAAGCAGTCCTTCCCACCCACTGGATGTTGTATGTGAGAATATGATACCTGGAGCTGTTGCTAATTAGCCACCACGGAAAGGAGAAATAAAAATACCACCAACTCCAAAACTGAACAAGAGACGACTGGCATCCTGATGACATCACTGAACCATCAAAACATTTCTGGTTCCTACTGTTTTAGTCACTGTAGAAGTCACCTATTATTTGCCGCTAAAAGCATCCTACCAAAGAAATTTCCCAAGGCCTATCGGGTAAGATCTACTCCTTTCTATAGCACTAACAAACTTCCATAAGCTTGTCTTACCTAGGTATTCACCTCATTCCCAACCATTGCCATAGCACAGCTTTTCTACCAGCAAAACCCAACTGCTCATAAATCCTGCTAAGTTCACTCATACACCTTCGCCTCTGCACTGCTGTGTACTCTGCCAAACACGTAATCATGATAGTTTACAAACATTGTCAAACATACAAATGTTGGTCCCTCTGCCTCTCTACCTGGCAAACTGAACTCACTCTGCATGCTTACCGTAGATTCTACCCAGTCCTTGAAAACTCGGATTCCTCACGGGGAACTTACGGTAACTGGAACAAATGCCAATACAAAATAACAATGATAATTATAAGCTCTACGAGACTCTGGCACCTAGTAAGCACTAAATAGAGTAAATAATACAAATGGCAGTAGTAACAACAACTCCTGGGGTGCAGAGACTGGTTTTTGCATGTTTGTATTCTACAACAATAGGATAACACTTAGTAGCTAACAGGCACTTAAGAGTTACTTGTGAAGTGAACAAATGGACATGAATAAAAATGATTCCTTTGAAAATTATTTTTAAAAACCACAGAAACTTTTCTGTTTCAAAAACCGCAGGGACAGCTCTATTCTGTTATGAGCAGCTTAATGATCAAAACGCTGTCTGTTCTATCTTTGCCTTTCCTGTAACTTCCAAAACTAACCTACAGAAGTTCTTTGGTAACAGTCTGCCAAGTTAAAGCTTTCTTCCTACTTTTCAGATTGTACAGTGCACTAGGTGCCACAACTAGGGAGCAACAGTAGCATTTGTGTGTGTGTGTGTGTGTGTGTGTGTGTGTGTGATTGTGAAACATCTTTGTGCTGTTATTATAATTTCTGGAGCCCAAGTTGCCCTATTTGAATACTTATAAAGATAAAATTTTGACTAATGGCAACGGAGTATCTTATTCTAACAAAATTACAGTGTCATGACAATTCTCCAACAAACAGAAGAAAACATTGTTCTAATGAAGTCAACATATCTCATTCTGGATTTGTTGTTGTTGTTTTTAAATGTTTATTTTTTTGAGAGATACAGAGCATGCATGTACAGGGGAGGGGCAGAGAGAGAAGGAAAAGGGAAAATGCCACACAGGCTCTGAGCTGTCAGCAAACAGCCCGACAGAGAAGTCTGACACAGGACTCCAACTCACCAACTGTGAGATGATGATGACCTGAGCTGAAATCAAGAGTTGGACACTTAACCGACACAGCCACCGAAGCGCCCCTCTCATTCTGTCTTGATTTATGAGGAGTGAAGTTGATAATGGTGAGACCTTGATGATATAATATGTGAAATAACCTATGCCTCTCAACAAGGCATTGCTTTTCTTCGGCACTCCTGGAAGCTATCTGTAAAAAACAATCTCATTGGCAGTGCTGCACACTAGCTAAGATTTGCAGTTCTTATTATTTGCCATTTGTTTATGGTACCAGGAAAGTACTGTAGAATTCCCAATTTTAGGGCTGGTTCATTTTTTCATGAGACAAATCACTAGGTAACAATATTTACTAAATATAATCCATTTGTAAACATTTTATAAAAGATCCATTTTTATAACAAGTGCAATTTGTTATAATATGTTTATGGAGGAAACATAAAACGTACTAACTTAAAAATCTTTTTTCCTCTGGGCACCTGGATGGCTCAGTTGGTGAAGCATCTGACCTTGGCTCAGGTCGTGATCTCGCAGCTCACGAGTTTGAGCCCCACGTTGGGCTCTCTGCTGTCAGTGGAGGAGCCTTCTTTGGATCCTCTGTCTACCTTCCTCTGTCCCTCTCCTTCTCTCTCTCTCTCTCTCTCTCAAAATTAAATAAACAGTTAACAAAGCATTTTCGTATTTATTACACAAAGATGTCACATGGTATTTTAGGGGTCATGACTAAAATAATGAATTGCTTTTCAGATAATACTGCCTCATGTTTTCAATTACCTACAGTTAACTTCTTAAGTAATTCTGAACATTAGACTATAAAGAAAGAAAGTAAGTAAGAAAAAAATATACATGCAATTTACACATTGGTGTTCTTTTCTTCATTGTTCTTTCATTATCAAAACACACTTACTCTGACTTTACTTATGTTAGGACCACCAAGAGCAATTAACTATGTAAAGTCTTACCAGGATTGCTGTTGTGCAAAGAATTTTTAAGCATGATTTCTTCTTTATGTCGGCAAATTATTTCATAATTGCTATGTTTAAAAAAGGGTGATAAATAATATTACTATCTTAACGCTGATATGGAAAACATTTACCAAATAAATCAAATTCTTAGAGTATTTCAAATAATATCAGAGCAAATATAAAAACTTGAATTACCCCATATACTTCAAATTTGTACGTTCTAGAAGCTTTTCATTAAGTCTGTACTTAAGAAAAAAACAGGAAGATGAACCAGTCATTAATACTAAGCTAGAATAGCTTAGTAAATTAGAACTAGCTTGCCAGGAGCACCTGGGTAGTTAAGCATCCAACTTTAGCTCAGGTCATGATCTCACAGTTTATGGCTTTGAGCCGCACGTTGGGCTCTGTGCTGATAGCACAGAGCCTGGAGCCTGCTTCGGATTCTGTGTCTCCCTCTCTCTCTGCAACCACCCCCCACCCCAGCTCGTACTCCGTCTCCCTCTATCAAAAGTAAATACACATCAAATAGAAATGAGAATGATTAGAATTCGCTTGCCAGAATGGAAAGTGTTTGGAACCCAGAAGTCCCAGCTCTATAACCTATAGCTATTTGTTCTTGGACAAGCCACTTCTCTTTGGCTCAAAATCTCCCTCTATAAAACAAGGTAAATTACTGCCTTATTTTACAAGGTTGATAAGAGGATTTAATGAGATATTATACCCAAAACATGGCCTCTCAGGCAATGGCCTCTTAGGTGATGCTCATTACTCTGGGAAGGGCAAGATGAGACATTCCATGACTTCAGAAAAGATGCTCCACAGGATTTAAAGTGGTGGTCCAGGGGCACCTGAGTGGCTCAGTCCGTTGAGCATCCAACTCTTGATCTCAGCTTGGGTCTTGATCTCAGGCTCGTGAGTTCAAGCCCCATGTTGGACTCCATGCTGGGCATGGAACCTACTTAAAAATAAGACAGGGGTACAGATCTGCTAACAAAGGAGAAAGGGAAGTCCGATCTCTTCCTGCAGCATCATTTGAACCTCTCTGACAGCTTAGAATGATCCCAACTAACATCTTCTGGCAAACAAACAAACAAACAAACAAACAAACAAAAAGACAAACAAGATCCTCAAAGGGTAACTCATAAGGAAAGTCTAGGCTAAGATATGGGTTCCACATAAGGTCTTTGAGTGTGGAGGGACAGGGGTGTATGGCAAAAGCCAGGAGGCCCAGCTGCCCAAACAGGGTGCTGGTGCTTTGGGATAGCTGCTGAGCATATGTGCATGTGCAGTGAACAAAGAAACTTTATAGCTTTGAAATCTAAGTGTGGAACACCATGAAGACTGAAAACTCTGGATCAGCAAGGGAATCCTGGGAGTAAAGGTCAATCACGACCTGACTGCAGCACCAGTTTCAACAGCAAGCCACAACAACAGAATCAAAGGAAACTGTAGAATGATCAGGATGTCCTTTTTTTCCCCTCCAAATGACTTGTGAAAGAGGACTGTCTCTTTGGACTTAGGGTGCTCCTTAGGTTCTTGGAAAATTCAAGGGACAGAGTACAGGACATAGCCCTCAAAGGAAAGTAGAGGGTCTTTCTTCTACAAAACTGAACATTTCAAGACCCAAGTTACTAGTTTAGAAAACACAGAGATGTAGCATTATTTGTGTCCCATGCAGAGGGGTTATACTTGAAATGAAATGGATAAGGTTAGGATCCTGGAGGATAAAGGTCTCAAAAGTCCTGAGATAAAGAATTATGCACACATTCCTACTTCCAACTAGTCTAGTCCTTTGCTTGATTCTGGCTAATGTTGTGGACTAACCGACTGCCATTCCAAAACTGCCTGACCAAACTACGAAACCCCATCTGTTACACACAAAGTTAACAGTTAAATTATTTTAAACCTCAGTTTAGTAATAACTAGCATTTTAATACAAACACTTACAGATTAAAACCCTTAATATAAACATATTCATCTGCAGCCCATCCATATACATCTTGAGGAAAGGGGCCAATACCTTGCTGAAGAAGAACCCTGACTACATTTGTTGAGTCATAATTTACAGCAAGCATGAAGGCTGTTCTAAAATAACAGAGATAACTTCACTCTTAGGAATTTAGAGTTATTTAAACAGCTAATTTGATATACTTTATCAGCTTAATATCTTGCCTATCTGTTCAGAATCGACCATTTACATGTTTCAGTGTTCATCTGTGTAAATGATCTTCAAAACTAAAATGAAGGGACAAAAAGGAAACTTCTTGTCCCACTTGGGTAATGTATTATAGAGTTGCTAATTTAAAGTCGTTTGATAAACAAGAAACTATGCTAGGTCATTTATCTGAATAGGTAAAGATTTAAAAAAAAATAATTCCCCACGTCTTCCTTAATCTGATACAGTGCACTTCAAAGCCATCTAGAGGTCAAGTAAGTATAAAAACTATCTGCAGGCTTAAAATGATAATATTTTAATGCGAATGCTAACAAAATAGGCATAATTATGGGGCGCCTGGGTGGCGCAGTCGGTTAAGCGTCCGACTTCAGCCAGGTCACGATCTCGCGGTCCGTGAGTTCGAGCCCCGCGTCAGGCTCTGGGCTGATGGCTCGGAGCCTGGAGCCTGTTTCCGATTCTGTGTCTCCCTCTCTTTCTGCCCCTCCCCCATTCATGCTCTGTCTCTCTCTGTCCCAAAAATAAAAAATAAAAATAAAAAAAAATGTTGAAAATAGGCATAATTATAGTTAACGATGCTGATAAGCATATGGTAGGCACTAAATTAAATGCTATGTATATAAAATATTATTTACGCACAACCACCCTTGAAGGATATATTATTATCCTCCTTTTCATATCAGGAAACATATTTAGTGATGATACATAACACTCCCAAGGTCACAACACCTAGCCAGTAGGAAAGCTATGAATCAATCTAGTCTTGTGTGAATCTAAAGCACATCTCTTCCTTCTTTATCACCCACCTATAACTTATCCTCATTAAAGGAAAAGTCTATACAGTTAAAGTTATCTTTCATCTTTCTACTCCTACCAGTTGAAAATAAAATAAAAAATACATATACTGGACATGAAAAAGGGTAAAACCTGATGAGACTTGGTAATAGTAATCATCATTAGAGATCACCTAACGACATCAGTATTACTCAAAAAAGAAAAAAAAGCAATTTAAAGAAAAGTGTCATCCAAAAGACACAAAAAATCCTATTTATGTTTAATATACATCTTTTTTTTAACATTTATTTGCTTTTGAGAGACAGAGCTCAAGCAAGGGAGAGGGAGAGAGAGCGGGATACACAGAATCCAAAGCAGCTCCAGGCTCCGAGCTGTCAGCACAGAGACCGGCGTGGGGCTCGAACGCACAAACCATGACATCATGACCACAGCCAAAGTCATAGACTTAAGCAACTGAGACACCCAGGCACCCCAATATACATCTTTGAAGGAAAAATGTATATGAAGTAGAAATTATTTTTTTAAGTTTATTTACGATTTATTTCGAGAAAGAGAGAGTGCACATGAGAATGTGGGCAAGGGGCAGAGACAGACAGAGAGAGAGAGAGAGAGAGAGAGAGAGAGAGAGAGAGAGAGAGATTGAGAATCCGAAGCAGGCTCTGCAACGTCAGCACAGAGCCTGATGTGGGGTTCAACCCACGAACCATGAGATGATCACCTGAGCCAAAGTCAGATGCTAAACAACTGAGCCACCCAGGTGCCTCTATGAAGTAGAAGTTTAAAAAATACTGTAAAAGGTTTAAGAGGGCCAATATTGTGCCCTTAAGTAAATTAAGAGCTGAGAGTCCACCCTTTATAAAACTAAAATGAAATCCCTTTAGTTAACACAAAATCATGTGGCAGAAAAACAAACAAACAAACAAACAAAAAAAACATTGCAGGAGCAACTGGGTGACTCAGTTGGTTAAGCATCAGACTGTTGACCTCAGCTCGGGTCTTGATCTCAGAGTAATGAGTTCAGGCCCAGCGCTGGACTCCACGCCGAACATGGAACCTACTTAAAAATAAACACTGCAAATGACATGAGTCAACATCGTCAAGGAATATGAATTCTGCTATACCCTGTTCTTCATGTTGCCCAGTCAGAATAATTGCTTTCTACCTAACTGGTGATGTGTTGACATTTTTCACTATATAATTACAAATTAATCTTCTTCTTCTGAAGTTAATCTTCCTGACTTGAATAATTATTACCGCTGTAGAACCATACTAAGGTTGAAAAGAAAACTACTGCACCTTTTTAATTTATCCTCTGCATGTATATTTGCTGCCTTTTCTACCAGAACTTCCACTATTTGCTGTTTGTTTTCATTTATGGCAACTAGAAGTGGTGTGATGTTATCCTGTAAAAGAGCAAAAACAATTTAGAATTTACAAAATTGCACCTTTCCATACGGAATTTTAAAACATACAAAAGATCCTCTAAACTGAAACATATAATACAAAAAGTAAATAAAAAATGGCCTCTTCCTTCCCACCACTGTGCTTTCACCTGCTGCTGCTTCTCTTTAAAATAGCCCTCCTCCACTGGGGCACCTGGGTGGCTCAGTTGGTTAAGTGACCAACTGCAGCTCAGGTCATGAGCTCAGGGTTTGTGAGTTCGATCCCTGCATTGTGCTCTATGCTGGCAGCGCACAGCCTGGAGCCTGTTCCAGATTCTGTCTCTCTCTCTCTCTCTCTCAAAAAGAAATACACATTAAAAATTGTTTTTAATAAAATAGCCCTTCTCCACCTTCTTCAACAGATTATATCAAGTCATTCTCCCAAACTCACTTCAAACACTCACTGGTTCCAAGATCCTTGCTTCTATCGCAGTACTTATCATGGTATACTGTAGTTATTGTTCCCTATCTAAACCAAGAGCTTCTTGAGAGCAGGGGCTATTTCTTATCTCTATATCTCCAAACTCCAAAACACAGCAGTATATGCTTTAAGTACTTTTACTGAATTAATAACCTAAATGATGGTCTCTGGAGTAGTGTTTCTTAAATTATCTTCCAAAGAATACCTACTTTGCCAAAGCATAAGAGACTGTTAAAAACTGAGAACAAACTGAGGGTTGATGGGGGGTGGGAGGGAGGGGAGAGTGGGGGATGGGTATTGAGGAGGACACCTTTTGGGATGAGCACTGGGTGTTGTATGGAAACCAATTTGACAGTAAATTTCATATATTAAAAAATAAAAAATTAAAAAAAATTAAAAAATAAAAAATAAAAAAAAAAACACAAAGAATACCTACTTTGCCAGAAGGTAAGTACTATGTCCCATTGGAAAGATTTCATGATCATCTATGTTTGAGAAATATTATAAAACTGCATTATATGTCTGGCATTACAGAAATCCATTTAAATCTGCTCAGTCCCCATTTGACAATCCTTTTTGTGGCAAACATTCACATTTGAGGAATCAGAGTTTCAGGGATATAGTGTGGAGAGTTTTCCGATAAAGGTGAAGATTTTCCCCAAGTTATACAAACTTGCTTGTCTTCTGTCAGTGGTATCAGGATCCACTGACATCCGAGATGTCAACATAAGGCATCGCTGCTCCAAATGGGTCACTAAGGAGATGGGCCCAGAACTCCAAGAGTTAAGCTTCAAATGAACTTTGATTACTTAATATTAAATAGCCCATGGGCTTTCTCCTATTATAAAATGCTAAATTTTTATCTTAACTGTTAGGAAGCTCCATATGAAATTTTATTGTCAATTATAATAATCCTGGGACCCTAATACGTATCTACTTCTTAAAAAATCTGTTTGTATTCTAGTTGTATTCCAGTTTCCACTGGAATAGCTACTTACTTTATATTTTAGGCAAACTATAAATCGGAAATAAAAATATAACGGCTTATCAATAAAAACTCAAACACTGATTTATACACATCATTTTTAGCATAATGAAAGTGACTACATTATTTGCATTTTTAGGGAACAATGCTGAGGAGAAAGAGAATATTGTCTGCAATAGGCATAACCTATTCAACTGTAACCATGATTAATCTAATACAGTTTGCAAATATTCCAATAGGAATATGATTATTCAAATTTTGTTTCTTTTAATGCTTATTTATTTTTGACAGAGAGAGACAGAGCATGAGCTGGCGAGGGGCAGAGAGAGAGGGAGACACAGAATCCGAAGCAGGCTACAGTCTCTGAGCTGTCAGCACAGAGCCCCACACGGGGCTCAAACTCGCAGACAGCGAGATCATGACCTGAGCCGAAGTCGGACGCTCAACCGACTGAGCCACCCAGGCGCCCCAGGAATACGATTATTTATAGTATACAGAAGGAAAAAGTGTCTTGTTTTCAAACTAACTTATGGGGCACCTGGGTGGCTCAGTCAGTTAAAAGGCCGACTTCGGTTCAGGTCATGATGTCATGGTTTGTGAGTTCAAGCCCTGCATTGGGCTCTATGCTGACAGCTCAGCCTGGAGCCTGCTTGGGATTCTGTGTCTCCCTTTCTCTCTGCCCCTCCCCCACTCATGCACGTGCTCTCTCTCTTTGAAAAATCAATAAACATTAAAAAAAATGAATAGAATACAAAAACAACTTAGAAAGTCTAACCTGGAAAATTCAATCCTATTCCGAAGACACTAACATAAAATACAAAATATATATTATAAATTAATATGGATTGCCTTGAAACCCTTGAAATCTTTATCAAAATAGACCATAAAACAGAGGCGACTGGGTAGCTCAGTCAGTTAAGCATCTGACTCCTGACTTTGCCTCAAGACATGGTCTCATGATTCATGAGTTCAAACCCAGTGCCTCCTAGGGATTGTCTCTCTCTTTCTCAAAATTAACTTTAAAAAAAATTACCAAGATTTCTTTGTGTCCAAAAGAGATCTGATTAGCACAGTCTAATATATATATATATATATATATATATATATATATATATATATATGTATATATGTGTGTATAAATATATGTGTGTATGTGTTTGTGTATATCACAGAAATATATGATATATATATGTGTATATATATATACATATATATAAACATATATATAATAAAACAGTAATTGTAAACGCATTGCTTATGGAGGCAAAGTAGGTGACTTGAGTAAGTGAAGAACCTAAGTGGGGACAGTAGCAAACTGGAGACACACATACCTCATATAAAAAGGTCAGCCGCTGAAATGCATACCAAACAGTAGTATGGGCTCAAAGTACCAGGTATGATTCTATAAGAAGTGTCTGATCCAGATTTCTGCATGAGTGTCATAATTTTAAATGTTGACTCAATTTATGGAGGAAACGAACACATCCAGGGGACAAATTTAGTCAATAGCCCACGGGTATTTTGGTTGTGCATAAAGCAAATATTTGTATGTAAATCTTTCCTGAAGTATCAGTATCACGTTTTAGCAAAAACGTAGGCCCCGACATGTAATAAAAATTGCTATTAAGACTCATAAGAGGGTAGGGGAGCCTGGGTGGTTCAGTCGGTTGAGCGTCCGACTTCGGCTCAGGTCACGATCTCACAGTCCATGAGTTCGAGCCCCGCGTCAGGCTCTGGGATGATGGCTCAGAGCCTGGAGCCTGCTTCCAATTCTGTGTCTCCCTCTCTCTCTGCCCCTCCCCCATTCATGCTCTGTCTCTCTCTGTCTCAAAAATAAATAAACATTAAAAAAATATTTTAAAAAACAAGAAAAAAAAAGACTCATAAGAGGGGAGCCTGGGTGGCTTAGTCACTTGAGCATCTGACGCTTGACTTCAGCTCAGGTCATGATCCCAGAGTTGTGGGACTGAGTTCTGCATCAAGCTTGGCACTGAGCTTGGAGCCTGCTTGAGGTTCTCCCTCTCTCCCTCTGCCCTTCTCCCCCACTCACACCCTCTCTGTCTAAAAGAATCACAACAAAAAGACTCGTAACACCCACTTTAAGAATTTTTCCAACGCTTCTTAAAACCGCAATCTATCTGTGTTTAATTCTCCCAGACTGTTAATCAAATAGACAAATTAGTTCACAACTATGCCGAAACTAAATTATGAAAACAATTCCCAACTGCATTGTCACTAACTACATTTCCATGTTTAAAACTACCATTTGGATTATACCAGGGCGATATGAATTTAACAGACATCATAAGACAGTCGGTCACATAGCTTCAACTAATAAAGAAGATTGAAGATTTTATCCTATTGCAATCAGGAAAACACTGCTTGTAATAACCAAATGGCTATGAATATGAGAGAGAGAGAGAGAGAGAGAGAGAGAGAGCAAGCATGAGCGAGTGGGGGAGGGGCAGGGAGAGAGATTCTCATGTGTCTCTGCACCATCAGTGCAGAGCCCAATGTGGGGCTCGAACTCACAAACCATGAGATCACAACCTGAGTGGAAGTCGGTCACTTAATCAACCGAAAAACCTGTGTACCCCTGCATTCAATAGTTAGCTTTTTTTTAAATGTGCACTTTTTGTGGAAGAGAGAGAAAGAGCACGAGCAGGGGAGGGACAAAAAGAGAGGGAGACTACAGAATATGAAGCAAACTCCACGCTTTGTCTAAGCTGTCAGCACAGAGCCCAACACGGGACTAGAACTTGTGAACTGTGAGATGATGCCTGACCCTGAAGTCAGACACTTAACCGACTGAGCCACCCACACACCCCAGTAGTTCTTAACCAAGAGTTGTAGCACAGTCTCAAAAAAAAATATTTCTAAATATCCATGTCTATGTATACATGTTACTAGATTTACTCAAACTCTTCAGGGGAGAGTTTAGGCTTGTTAAAAAAAATTGAAACTTCCCCAGGGCACGGGGATTCACCACCACAATTCTAGCTGAGAGGTGGTGCAGCAGACAATCACATCAGTCTCATCTATGTGGCCAACTCCCTCTATCATTTAAAGATTTAGCCAAAAAAATGACTTATCAAAACTGCATTTAATTTCCCTGAGCAGAGGTAGAACAGGGACTAAATGTAAAGTCAAAATGCAACTTGATTGCATTACTTTTAAACTTCTTACTTCCAATCAAGATATTCTAGATTTCAGAGCAGAGTTTAGACTCTTACCTAAGTGGCTGTTTCTGCCAGAATAGGATTATATGACAGTTAATTATTTGTTCTTTTTTCTCCTTGACCACTTAATCAACCACCTGTTCACTGCCAATCTGATTTCCTCTGAGTCCTCCTACACTTGGTCTCTAGGCAGGTTTGCAACTCACTCTTTCCCTAAGTAACAATTATTCCCCTCAAACATTGAAGACTCCTTGACTAAACGTATAAACTGAAGGGGAAAAAAAAACAATAAAACAAACAACCTCTTCTTGATATTTTCTCTCACTTGTCAAATTTCCAAATTGGCCCACTTAGTTCTGACTGCTCCATCCTTTCCCCTTTTTTCTCTTAAGCCTTGGCCAATAAAAGATAAATCCCATTTTTATAAATCACTTTTTTATCAAATAGGAACTTGTCAACAGCAGCAGTATTTTTTATTGTAAAATGCATTTCTTTTCTTTGACTTTTAAGACAAAGCCTAGGGCAAATTTTGCTTTCCTGTGTTGTTTTTCACTAATAAAAAAAATTGGATGGGAAAAATATTTGAAAAAAAATAAGTTTTACCTTTAACAAATATATTGTTTTCATAAATATTTGCCATAAATACATAAAACAAAGCAGTATTCTCTGTTTCTTTAGAAGTATCCTTATTTAAAATGAAATCGTAGGGGTGCCTAGGTGGCTCAGTTGGTAGAGCATCCAACTTTGGCTCAGGTCTTAATCTCATGGCTCATGAGTTCATGCCCTGCATTGGGCTCTGTGCTGACAGCTGGGAGCCTGGAGCCTGCTTCAGATTCTGTGTCTCCCTCTCTCTCTCTGCCCCTCTCCCCCTCTTGTTCTGTCTCTGTCTCTCTCTCTCTCTCTCTCAAAAATAAATAAAAAATAATAGGAAGAAAGAAAGAAAGAAAGAAAGAAAGAAAGAAAGAAATCTTAGATAAATAAGTTACTGCCAAATATTTTCATTCAGGGAATCCTTGAACTTCCGAATACGTAAAATTGACCCTGCCCATGTCAACCAAGGGTGTTCCTCTAGGGGCTTCAGCAGTGAGAGGTAATGCATGTCAAAGAAAAGGAAGGTGGGCCAGCAAGTGTGGCCATCATCTACTCCCCATGTACAGCTACAACCCTGCTGAGGAGCTACACAAGGTTGAGCAGGAGCTACTCTCTGAAGTGGGACACCCCAACATGGTACATGGCTGGCCGAGTGGCTACCAACACAAGTAGATGCCTTTGCTGGATGTCCAGACATGACCTGACCCCAATGCCCTCATCTTCAGAGCACCGGGGCCTGCAGTGCCCAGCACCTACAACCTGTTGCTTTCTCCTCCCGCTTGCACACATCCAAGCTCTCCCTGCTGGGTCTGGGTCTCCATTCCTCCTCCCACCTATCCCCAGCAGCACCCCTTGCCTAAGCCCCTGCATAGCACCCAGCCTCCATCGTCACCTCACTCCCCTCTAGACCTTTAGTCCTTTATGGGCTCTGAGACTACCATCCACTTGTAGGCACTAATGGAAACATTTTCTTTCTGGGGTGGAAGGGTGGCTGGGAGATACAACTTTGCCCTTTCTGTGGGCACTACTTTTTTCTAGCCCTCCCTGACTTGGCATTGGAGTTATTTCCATGATGAAAGGGCCTGATATATAGAATTCAGTGAGTGAGTATGTGTGTGCATGCGTGCATGCGTGCATGCGTGTGTGTGTGTGTGTGAAATAAAACATTTTGTGGCTAAAATATTCACGTGTATATATAAAATTTCAAATAATGTATAAATTAGTTCTTTACCTTATTTCTTGCTTCAGTATTCGCATTGTATAGCAGCAGCTTCTCTATTATGGATATATTATCACCAAAGGCCGCATAGTGGAGAGCAGTGTTGCCACTCACATCCCTAATATTTGGATCGGCACCATTTTCCAATAGTATGTTTACACATTTCTCTTCCTGGCACTGTACGGCCTGTCAGTGATATGCCAAGAAACAGAGTGTAAATTCTGAGAATTTAAAGTAAGCATGCCACAGGTTTCACCAATTCGTTTTGTTTCAAGGCAATAATTTCATTTTCATTCTAAGTAATGACATCAAATCTATCTCAGGCAGACATAGCTGGTACTACATACCTTCATGAGAGCTGTCCTGTTTTCATGATCACAGAGGTTAAGATGACATTTCCTCTCTACTAGGAGGCTCACCACTTCTGGATGGCCATTGGCACAGGCCAAATGGAGAGCAGTCCTAAAAAAGTGAGAGGACTTTTTAGGAAATGATAGTGCACTCTCTCAAAACTTGCAGTTAATTCAGGAAATTGTAAACATTAAGTAGCATGTTATTCCTATGCCTCCAAGACAAAGATTCAGTTTTCCTCTGGAGAAAGTACAATATTTAGTAGTGATTACTCATCACACTAATAAAAGAGTGGCCTGTTTGAAGAGAAAGAGCATGACCTGGGGATTCAGCTCCACTTGGGTTTGAATCCTAGTTTAACTCTGTCACTCACTAGTTATTGCTTAGACTTATCCTCAATGTCCTCAACAAAAGGGGATAAAAATAGTAGTTGTCTCGTGTCATCTGGCTAGCTCAGTCTGAAAAGCATGTAACTCTTGATCTCAGGGTCGTGAGTTTGAAGCCCCACGTAGGTGCAGAGATTAGTAAAAAAAAAAAAAGATAATAAAATGAAATGAAATGAAATGAAATGAAATGAAATGAAATGAAATACTGAGTAGTTATCTCACAAGACCTCGTTGTGATGCTTAAATGAGGATCTACGCAAGTATTTAGAACATTTCCTAGCACAAATAACATCTCAATAGTTGTTGGATAATATAATTAAATAACATCTCAATAGTTGTTGGATAATATAATTTTTACCATTACTACTGCTTTACATAAACAACACTTCAATTAGGTACCTTGATACAATTACACCTACTTTGCAGATATGTTTTAAGGATTAGCAAGAATACTGCGTTTCAATGATTCTAAGATGCTCATTTTGTCACATTTTAATACCTCTGATATTGGAATGCAATTTCTAACTCAAAATGTCTTACAACTGTAAATGGCAGGACTTTAAAAAATAATTGGCATATAAAATAGTGGGACACCATAGAATCTTGGTGCCTTCCATTATGTGAAATGATGGTATATACAATAGGTCTATTGCAGTTCTAGTCATATGATTGGCACTTAAATAAATTTTAGTTCTGAAAAGCATTATAGGAAAAGAGGACTAAATTAACAAAAGGAAAACATTTTTTAAGGACTCCTTACTTTGCTTCTCAAGAAAGTTTAAGCCACAGGAAACTCAGGATTCCAATGACTAGGAACAGCTCATTTTATTAAGTATTGAGGTCTACAGATTGTACGAAAATCAAGTATTTCCAGTGATCAATATTAGTACCTACTACTATCGTAAATTTCAGAAGGGCAGGTAAAGGTTATCTTTTACAATTTCCTATCTTCAGAAACTTTGAAAGGAAAGAGGAAAACTTCCCATTGAGAGTAAATCCTAATACTTCAATGTAAAATTTCTCATCTTAGGGGTGCCTTGCCGGCTCAGTCAGTAGAGCATAGGACCTTGATCTCAGGGTTGTAAATTTGAGCCCCACGATGGGTATAGAGATTACTTAAAAATAAAATCTGGTGCAGAGCCTGCTTTAGATGCTCTGTCCCTCCTCTCCTTTTCCCCCTCCCCCTGCTCATGCTTTCACCCTCAACAATAAATAACACTTAAAACATAAAGTAAACAAGATAAAAGCTGGGGCACCTGGGTGGCTCAGTCTGTTAAGCATGCAGCTCTTGATCGGGCTCAAGTCACGATCTCATGTTCACTGGCTCAAGCCCCATGCTGGGACTCTTGGAAAAGTGTATTGGAAAAGTTCCTGCTTTCAGCACGGGGCCTGCTTGGGATTCTCTCTCTGTCCTTCCATTGTCCCCATCCCCACCCCCACCCCATCCTTCTCAAAAAATAAATAAATAAACTTAAAAAAATAAAATCTTTAGAAAATAAATAAATAAAATTCCTCATCTTGCTCATACTGTGCAAAATGAAGTCTTTGTGAACAAAAGGATCTTGGGTAGAGTATGTCCGCTAAATAATATATGTGCAGGTTCTAGGTGATAAATAAATGGATGGAAAGAGTGGATAAATACATTTGGAGAGTTCAATATTTTTAAAGAAAAGGTATATAAAGGAAAGCATACTTCTGAAACAGTAAATAATCACTTATATCTGCTAAGTCTTATTTTTTTCATAAGCACACAACTAATATATTTTATTTTCATGATTAATATAAACCATTTACCTATTACTCGTAATAAAGCTACCTATAACAGAAAACATATGTATATGCTTAATATATGCATAATAAAATCTACAAGTGCAAATAAAAATACTCCCTTTACTTCTGAAGAGGCCAAAAGTTGTCCAAATATGCCAATCCTCAAAAATCATTTTAATTAACTCACTTTTCTTATTTTACATCCAAAAATATTTTTTAACACAAAGTGAGAAATTATTTTTATGTATATAAGATCAATATTCTTGCTCTTCTCCAGGATTACTTCAATGACAATAAACCCTTTCTGTTGATAATAAACTTTTTTTTTTTTTAATTTTTTTTTCAACATTTTTTATTTTATTTTTGGGACAGAGAGAGACAGAGCATGAACGGGGGAGGGGCAGAGAGAGAGGGAGACACAGAATCGGAAACAGGCTCCAGGCTCCGAGCCATCAGCCCAGAGCCTGACGCGGGGCTCGAACTCACGGACCGCGAGATCGTGACCTGGCTGAAGTCGGACGCTTAACCGACTGCGCCACCCAGGCGCCCCGATAATAAACTTTTAATAGGACCTTTATACACCTTTTCCTGTAGAAAGCACAGATTTTCTTTGAAGGCAAAGAAAAATGCATGTAAATACAAAGGCTCAGAAATAACAAATGTCATCCCATTTTGTGCATATTTGGGCTTAACATAAAACCGTAGTCTGCTTGTGTGTACCTATGATCACACTGATTTTTGTTCTCACTTAATGATCAACTAAAGCACAGCTCTGCATCTCTGTGTATATCTATTATCTATGCCACTTTCAATGATCACATATCCATCTTATGGATGTAATGACATTTACTTATAAAAGCCATTATACGAGTTCTTCTTAATACATTGCTATTTTAAATAGTGCTGAGAAAAGCAAAATGTATGTCATTTATCTCTAGTGATTTCCTAAAGATATTTTAGTAGAAATAAAATTGATGGGTAAAAGGAATACATATTTTTTAAATGTGGTACTTACACGAAATTGTCTATTGGAAAGTTGAAAACAACTTAAACTTTAGCGGCAGTATAAGCACCATCACTCTATTTTCACAAAGGTTGTAGATGGAAAACTGTATTTCAGTCGCTTTTTCACTTAAATTTCTTTTTTCCCAGGGACACTATATTTCCCTATGTCCACTGGTCCCTTGTAGATATGCAAAGAAATACTTTGCACGATTTCAAATTACAGGTTTTTGTTCATTTTGATTTCAAAGACTTCTCTGTAAAACGAAGATAGATTCTGTTGTCTGATACAAATATGTTGTAAATATTTGCAAGTGCATTGTCTTTTATTTTAATAATATTATTTTCTGATAGAGGCTTTTAGTTTTTTATGTTGCTAAATCAATCTCCAGAATTCTTGATATAAAAAAATATTTTTTAATATTTATGTATTTTTGGGAGACAGAGACACAGCGTGCAAGCAAGGGAGGGGCAGAGAGAGAGGGAGACACAGAATCTGAGCTGTCAGCACAGAGCCTGAAGCGGGGCTCGAACCCACAAAGCACGGGATCATGACTCCCAAAGTCAGACCACTTAACTGACTGAGCCACCCAGGGGCCCCATTTTTTTTTTTTTTGAGAGAGAGAGAGAGAGAGAGAGAGAGAGAGAGAGAGAGAGAGAGAGGCAACACAGAATCCCAAGCATGCTCCACATTGACAGCAGGGAGCCCGTCGAAGGACTTGAACACACGAACACCTGAGATTATGACCTGAGCCGAAATCAAGAGTCAGAGGCTTAACTGACTGAGCCACCCAGGCACCCCCCAAAAGTCTTGCTTTTCAAGTCATTCTTAGGATGGGTAAATAGGCATTTGTAGGATTTTTTTCTGTTACTTTTCTTATTTTGCCAATTAAAATTTTTAAATTGACATCCCATCTGGAACTTAATTTAGGGAGATAAAATTCTAACAAGTTTTCTCCAAATCGGCTGTTTCTCCACTACTTACGAATAGTTCACCTTTTCCTACTAATATGAAATGTCACCAGTATGAAATTCTAAAGTCTTATGTATATTTGAGCGTTGGTCATGTTCTACACTGCACCACTCCTTTATCTGTCTTTTCAGCTGTGTGTAAATGAATAATTTGAGGAAATTTCAGGTATATTTTGATATCTGGAAGGGCAAATCTACCTCCTATATAAAAACATAAGTTCTTAGGTTAATTCCAGTTTGTTAACATACAGTGTTCTATAAATTTCAGATGTACAAGATAGTGAGTCCAAAACTTTCCTTAATGACATCACAAGAAGAGCATGTGTAGCTCAAAATTCTTAAAACCAGGATGCTTTCATTTGCTTTACCTAACACTGACAAATACAGGAAGGGCACACATTTTGAGAAAAAGGAGTCCTCCTATTCAGAGCCATCTTCCACTTCAAAATGTCCTTCCAAGGTCCCTCAGGAAATAGCACACATACCTAAGTGTACACAGACATAAACTGGATACTGGATTTTGTCCCAAGAATTTCTAGCCCAGAAGTTGATTACAGGAATTATTTCTCCCATTATGCACTTTTCTGTGACGTTATGGTATGAAAATGAGTCCATTACAAACAACATGTTGTCGACACTTAATTTCGTGTGTATTACTATTGAAATTTGGGTAAATCACGTCAAATTTGAGAGTCAAGTGGTCTATTCAGGAATTACGGGGTACGTGCCAGGGCAGCTGAAGACTCTGTTTTTGCCGCTCACGCTGTTGGCCTGGTGCTAGACCACATAGGGTTCCCACGACCGAGGGGCAGCGGGACCTCAGGAGGGAAGAGAACCCAGCTCCCCGAGGGAGGGCTCGGATGCACAGGTAGAGCTAGGCCAGGTGTGCTCTTCTCCCAGGTCCGTCCCGCCTCCTCCCTGCCAGCCTCCAAGCCCCTATTACCTGTTCATTTTGTCTCTATCATCCACGCCATTTTCCGCGAAGAACAGAATCTGCTGCACTTGCGCTGCGTTGCCCACACAGGCAGCCTTGTGGATCTTTCTGAGATCTCTGTCTTGGACATGGTAACCCAGCAGCAAGTTGTCAATTCCATTGTTCTTCTGCCCAACGCCCCTGCCCTGCCTCTGCAAGCCAGAAGCGGAGCCCAAGGGCGACATGCCCTTCTCCCTCCCGAACCCCCAATTCCTCTTCATTGTGAAGCCTGCGGGCTCCACAGAGACTTCACCCCGCCCTCCCTTTCCACTACCTCCCGAGCCCAACACTAGCGCCGGAGACAGGCCAAACCCGCCTGGCCACAACACCCCAGCAGTGAGGATCCGCCTTTTGGTAGCTGCCACTTCTCAGTAACCGGCAACAAGCAATACCGCCAGACACAAGCGCGCTTGCGCACTTCAGAAGAGGCATCCACTGCGCATGCGCACAGAGGCCTAACTGTCAACGGTAACCAAAGCTCCGATGCCCCCCACCCCCCCCAGGCCCAGCGCCGCGCAGCGAACAGAGAGGAGGGGGCTCCGGTGGGGGGTGGGGCGGGGTCCAAAGCCGCGCAACCCAGCGGGAGCCAGCACCTCTGCTCGCCACGCTCGGGTCTCGCCTCGGCACCCTTCTCGCCCCACGCGCGCCTCCCGAGGGGCCCCTTCCCCGCGCCGCAGCCCAGGGTGCAGCCAGGCGGCCGTGCCTGCACCGCGGGAAGGGGTGGAGGTGGGGCGTGAGGCGGGGATAGGGGCCGGGCCTGGGCCGCGACGCCCGCGAAGCCTGGAGCCCGCTGCAGCCGCCACCGGATCCCGGGATGGGACGAGAGACTGCGGCGGAAGCCAGCATCTCCCAGCCTGGGGCTCCGGGGGCCGCGGAGCCAACGCCGCCGCCACCGCCGCCGCCACCGCCGCTGTTGCCTCCGCTGCTGAGACCAGGCTGGAGATGGGTGAGTTGACACTGGCGTCACGGGGGACCCGCGCCACAGCCCCTCCATCCACGCACTCCTAGCCCTCCGCCTTGAACTCCGCGCTGACGGCACAATCCCCCCCCACACGCTTTCAGGGCTCCCACAGCCCCCTCCCTCCCTGAGCATGACCCTAGGGGCGGGAGCGGGAACCCCGGGCCCGGGAGTTGGGGGCTTCGATACAGGGAGGTGGGGGCCGGATGCCAGGGAGACTATTGGGCTCCCACTCCCACGCCCAGGCCAGGCGTGGCACTGTGAACGGAGGGGGGGGGGCTCCGGTGGGTGGTGGGGCAGGGTCCGGAGCTGCCAAGCCAGGCGGGAGCTGGCACCTCTGCTCGCCGCGCTGAGGCCTGCCTTTGGCACCCCTCTCGCCACATACGCCCATCCCAGGTGGCCCCTTCCCCGCGCCGCGTCCCAGGGTGCAGCCTGTCCGCCGTGCCTGGACTGCGGGAAGGGGTGGAGGTGGGGCCGGGACGGGGGGCTATGGGCCGGGCGCGGGGCCGCGATGCCCGCGATGCCGGGCGCATGCCTCAGCCTCCGCCCGAGCCCGGGATGGGGTCAGAGGCTGCAGCAGACGCCAGCATCTCCCCGCGGGGGCCTCGAGGTCCGCGCAGCCATCGCCGCCGCCGCCGCCGCCGCCGCTGTTGCCTGCGCTGCTGAGACCAGGCTGGAGATGGGTGAGTTGAACCTGGCATCCCAGAGAACCCGCTCCGCAGCCCCTCCATCCACGCCCTCCTCCTGGCCCTCAGCCTCCATCTCCGCGCTCCCGGCACAACCACCCTCCCACAGCGTCAGGGCTCCCACAGCCCACTCCCTCCCTGAGCGTGACTCTTGGGGCAAGAGTGGGAGCCCCGGGCCCGGGGGTTGCGGGCGTGGAGACAGAGAGGTGAGGGTCGGATGCCAGGGAGACTATTGGATGCCAGGGAGACTATAGGGCCCCGGGCCTACAGGGGAACTGCGAACAAAAGGCAGGGGGCTCCGGTGGGGGAATGGGGTGGGGTCCGGAGCCGGGGAGCCTGGCAGGAGCTGGCACCTCTTCTCGCCTAGCTCCGGCCTCCCTTTGGCACCCCTCTCGCCCCACACACCCTTCCCGGGGGGGGGGGCCCTCCCCCGCGCCGCGTCCCAGGGTGCAGCCTGGCGGCAGTGCCTGGAAGGCGGAAGTGGTGGAGGTGGGGGCGTGAGGCGGGGATGTGGGCCGGGCGCGGGGCCTCAAGGCCCACGATGCCCTGCGCTCGCCCCAGACTCTGCAGGAGCTCGAGATGGGGTGAGAGGCTGTAGCAGACGCCAGTATCTCCCCGCTGGGGCCTCGAGTGCCGCGCAGCCATCGCCGACGCTGCTGCTGTTGCCTCCGCTGCCGAGACCAGGCTGGAGATGGGTGAGTTGACCCTGGCGTCCAGGGTAACCCTAGCCGCAGTCCCTCCATCCCCGCACTCCTGGCCTTCCGCCTCCATCTCTGGGCTCCCGGCCCAACCCCCACCCCGCCAAGCCCTCAGGGCTCACACAGCCCACTCCCTCCCTGAGCGTCACCCTATGGGAGGGAATGGGATCCCCAGAAACAGGGATTGGGGGCATAGAGACAAAGATGTGGGGGCGGGATTCCAGGGAGACTACTGGGCTCTGATGCCCCCTCACCCAACCAGGCTGGCCCTAGGACCTTTCCCAGGCCCTGGAGGGCAAAGCCTCATGCCTTAGATCCCCTCCCTAGGCCTGGGCAGGGGCGTCCCCTAGGCGCTGGGCTCAAAAGGCTCTTTGTGAGCTGTGCCCCCCACTCCCCAAGCCTCCAGCTTGGGGGTCGTGGAACAGGGCGAGGCGGAGGCTGGGACTGTGGCTGCTCGTCTGTACCAGGCAGAGGGGCGTGGGGAGAGCACCCTTAGTCCTTTCGTTGGGGTTGGGGGGGCGTGGCGAGGCTCAGTTGCTTTTCACTGCACTGCAAAGGGTGGGGAAGGGAACCTGGCCGGAGGAGGGCTCTATCAATATCTGCAAATAGTGAGTTCTGGAAGCTGAGTTGGGGAGGGAAGCTTGGATGTAAGTCAGAATGATGACACCTGAGCTGGAGTGCCATGAGAAGCAGAGGTGAGTCTCAGCCAGCCCTAGTAGCTGGAGGTCACGTGACTCTCCTGGCTCTGGAAGACTCCCTAGAAGGCCTGTGGGCAGGAATACTACCCCAGAGAGACCCCTCCATGGCCCCCCAGAACTGGCACTGCACCATCCCCATAGCACTCCTTGCCACTCCTGGGACACCAGTCCTGACCTGCCTTGATGAGGAGCTGTGGATACTGGCGGGTCACCTCCCCGGGCAGGGCAGGTACTGAAGATCCAGGCCTCCGGGTGCTGAGGAGATAGGCACAGGGTCTTGGGAAAGTTTGGAAGAGGTTCTGCCAGCCCAGGGAGGAGAGAGAAGTTGCTGGAAGAGTTGGCTTGCTCAGAACTAAAGGGAAGGGCACTCTAGGTAGAGGGAATGGCTGGAACAGAGGCTGTGAGATGTGAGCGCCTGGTCGGGGTGGAGAGTTGTGGAAGGGGGGGCTAGTCAGGTATGGGAGTGACCCATGTGAACGAAGGGAAGGAGGGCCAAGTGGAGGTGAGGTGTCAGGCCATCCCAGCGATCTGGCACAAGCAAGCTCCCAAGGACAGCGAGGAACTGATGGGGCGGCAGTGCTGCCATCTGGCTCAGCAGCCCCTCTGGAGTCTGCCCAGGGTCCCTGCTGTGGTCAGGGCTGCTTGGCCCACATCTGCTGGTGGCTGGACCACCCCAAGCAAGTCTGCTTTCTGAGTCTCAGTGTCCACATCTGTCAAACGGGGAGACTCCTCCACAGGGTTGTGGGGAGATCTGCATGAGGTGATGAGTGTAGGGAGCCCAGCCCCTGAGAAGGCCTCGGGAAATCCTTGGCCGCTGTGCCAGTATGTTTACCTGGAAAATGGGGGCATTGATGTCAGCTGGTGGGCCAGTCTCAATTTACCCTGTGGCGATGAGGATCCTGTGAGGGCTGGATGTGATCCAGGGAAGCCAGGGCTGGGGGCACTGTAAGTCCGTGTGCTCATGCTATTCTGGAAGAAGAGAGAAGCAGTGGGCGGCGACCGGGGTGGGGTGGCCCTCCTTGTGCCCCTATAGGCACCTTAGCCATGGCATTCAATGGACCCTGCTGTGTTCCCCAAGGCCAAAGCCTCTTTTTTCTCCATGCTGCACGATGCACCCCTTCCTCCTAGTCAGCCCTAGGCCTGCACATGGGGGACCAGAGCTCCCTTCCAGAAGGATCTTCAGACACTGAGACCAACAAACACAATATCTTCCTGCGAGGGGCACTGTCATGGGCAGCCGGGTGGAGAGGACACAGACCTTAGCCCCAGGAGAATGGAATCTATTTGGGCAGCAAAACCAGTCGGGCCTCCATGGTCTTGCGTGGCCCTGTGCTGGCTGCTTAGGGGTGTGTGTGGGGGGCCGGGATTGGGGGGATGGGGGACTGGGCGTTGCAATAATTGCACCATGGGACAGTCAAGGGCAGAAGTTAAAAGCAAGGACTCCAGATCCAGTGGCCCAGGTTCAAATCTCAACTCTGCTACTTCTTACTGTGTGAATGTGGACTGGTGACTCTGCCTCTCAGTGCCTCTATTTCCTTGCCTGTAAAATGGGAACAAGGCACACTAGTGCTATTTGAACAGCTTGGTTCTGTTTCTAGTGGGCATTTATGCCCCCTCTTCCAGAATGGGTCTCCCAGTTCACCCCTGCGTCCAGGAAGATTACACAGCCTGCTCCAGTAGGCTATCATCTTCCTCTTGTGTGTGAGTCCCTATAGGCGGGGGCCTGCCTTTCTGTGTCCGTTGCTTGGGCAGGGGGCAATGGTGTGCTGGCAACAGGCCCTCTGGGAGAAAAAGGTACCTGATAAACAGCGTTGGCAGGTTTCCATGGTGTAAATCTTCCAGCAAGGCCTATTTGAGGTTACCAACAGCTTAACCATCTCGCAGTGGGAGCTGGTCCATGCCAGCTTTAGCACCCAGGCATTCAGTAGGTGCTTAATAAATGATGGTTGAATAAGGAGAGAAGGCTCCAGAGACTTGGAGAGCTGCCAGGCCATACTGTAGCTGAGAGAGGGAGGCATCCGACAGGCTGAGGCCAGGAAAAGAGACCACTCTGAATAAGTAACCCATGGTGAGATGGAGGGCAGAGGGGAAGGAGGACTGGTGGCCTCCCTTCCTGGGAACCTCTGCACCTCTGACCCTGCGTCACTTCTGTGCTGGATCCTCTTGACCTTAGCCTGGTTTGGGCTGTCTGCACAGCATGACCTAACTGGATCCCAAGCATTAACCTGACAGAGCTCTGAGAAAGGGTCCAGACGGGTCTCAAATGTCAGATTCTATTCCCTTGCTTATGCTGTTCCCTCTGCCTGAATGTCTGTTCCACCCACTTCTTCCTATGTGCCCTGAAACTCTGTCACCCTTCAAAAGCCTCCACCCCAAATCCCACAGACCCTCCTCCCCTTCTGCTGTTTCTCTGGCCTTACAGCCCCTCTCGTGTGCACCCTGCCTGCCCATAAAAATATTAGTAGCTAACGTTGCATCTGGACAACAACCTGTGATAGAGGTACTGTGATAATCCCTTTTGCAGATGGGGCAATGGAGGCTCTGTCTTGTTATCGACCACCCATCCTTTGCCTCTCGGCTTGAGCAGCCATTCGTTGTGCAGAGAGGCTCCTTGCTGTGGGCTGGGCAGAGCACCACTTCTCTTTCTTCAGTGTGTTTGCTGTGGCGTGTTCCACTAGGCCGTGAGTTCCCTATCCTATAGGAGCTTGAATGAATGAAAGAATGAATGAATGAGTGAATGACTTTCAGCCCCAGGGAGCATCCCTGTTCTTTTACCCATTCCTCCTCCCTTTCCATCCCTGTGGGAGGAGACTGACCCTCCAGAGGGCATCCTGACACCATGGAGGGATGGTCACAGGGACCCTGCTTAGCCACACCTGCCAGAAGGGAAGGGGAAGTGAGGCTTTGGGCGGGGCTGAAAGCAGGCATGGTAGAAGGGTAGTGGACCACCCTCCTGTGGTCTAGAGTGGGGCTGACCTGGGCCCACAGCACTGCCTGTAACCCAGGAAGTTAACGGGGTCCCAAAATACTTTTTCTTGCACCGCCCCATGTGGAAATTCCCCTGTTGGCCCACTTATTTTTGTTTTATCTAGAAAAATAAAGTTGGAAACAATCATTCACACACCCTAATTACTCCATTGCTTTACGAATTTAGAGCCTGTTTGGCTCTAGACTTTGGCTCCTGCTGAAGGAGGAATCCCCTGGGAGGGGCAGGGTGAGGGCCAAGGCAGGAGACCAGAGCTTGCTCTGACGCTGGGGCCTCCTCGGGGTCTGCCCTCCAGTTGCCCTCTCCTAGCAGGCTGGGAACTTCCCAGAAGCAGCAGCCCAGATGGGGGTCTGAGCAAGGGAGGGTGGCCAGAGGCAGACTCCAGGATTCTGGTTGACTGGGGCCCATAAAGGATGACTTCCCAGGCTCAACCTCTGAGTCATAATAATTTGCTGCTATTTATCGAGCACTTACTATGTGCTCGGCGCTGGGCCAAGCACTTTGTCGGCATCATCTCAGCTATGCCTGCTAACTTCCCTTGAAGCAGGTACTATTATTCTCCCCTTTTGGCAGTTTGAGTGTGCCTGGGGCCCGGGGCACAGGGCCGGGAAGTGGTGGGGCTGGGATTGTATCCAGCCTAAAGGACCCCCATAGCCCGATGGGGCCCCTTGGATAGGCGCCTCAGTCACTCAAAAGGGAACGGTCTCTGAAGCCTGGACGCCCAAGACAACCACGTCACTGGTGTCCTGGCCTCCAGGCCACCCTCCTTGTGGCCCTGATTGCCACTCCTTTCTTCCCCATAGTCCTGGGCTCTGTCTATGGAAGCCCCATGTAGCCTCACCTGTGTGGCTTGGGGAAAATACAGACTTCCTAGGCCCTGCCACACCCCGCTGAGTCAGAGTCCCACTACGGGAGAGGGGGCTGGAAACCCAGATTTTAAAATGTTGTCCTGGGGATACAGAGGCTTGCAGACTCCCAGAACCACTGCCCGGCCCAGTGGAGTTCAGGCTGCTTTAAGAGACTCCCTTGCCCTTAACCCAGATCCGTATGACCCTGCCCCCGCTTGTGTTCTCAGCCTCTGCCCCCTGCTACCCTAACCCAGCTCTGCACACACCACCCCACACTGACCCCCCACGCCCCAATTTGCCTTTATCTAGGCACCTGCTGCTGCTGTTCCCTTCTGGAAACAGGTCGCAGCTGGCCACAGACCCCACAGAGCTTATTTAATACTCTGGACAGGTCGATCGTGGCCCCACTCTTGCTAACCCGGGCCTGGCACACAGCCTGGGGGAATCATGGTGGGTGAGCGATGGTGGCCGGGGAAGGCGGAACAAGGGAGGGCTGCCCATGACACGTGGGGCTTCTAGGCTGGGCACACAGGCACTCTCTGGGGGCCGGCACGTTGCCTAACATGCAAAAGGCATTTGATGACTGTTTCTTAACTGCTTAATGAATGGTGCTGGGTCGTGTGACAGGTGAGGGCCACTTCCAGAAGCAGTGCAGATTGGCCGGTTTAGGCAAAAGATGGAGAAGGTGCGTTCCGGGCCATCTCTGAGGACCGTGAATATTAATGGTCCAAACTCATTTATGGCTTGGATGGGAGTGAGGGGCTGGTGCTTTCTTGCTTGATTTCATTTCAGTATCTCAGGAGCCCTGGGAGGGGGTGCTGATGTAATCCTTATTTCGTTCAATGGAAACTGAGCCCTAGACAGGTGACTTAGTAGGGTCACACAGCTGGGAGGGGTCCTGCAGAACGGAGCCTTGCCCATTGTGTGAAAAAAAAATAAATGAGTCTGCACTCTACAGTTTCTGAAGCAGTAACACATTATCTCAGTTGGTTCTAGCTGTGGCTTGGAGGTGTGGCTCTACATTTTCACCTATGCCCACATCCCAGGGTCAGAAAACCTGCATCCAGGGGCCTTCTGTGTCTGTAAGGGGTGGTGGTGGGAAGAGATCCTGCCTCCGGGCTGGCAGGAGAGAGAAACAAAGAGGCAGTGTTGAGGGCTCTGGCACATAGTAGGTGTTTGGGAACCCCTGTGGTCAGTTCAGGCAGAGCCAGCTCTGGTCCCATCTGGACCTTGGAACAGCCCAGATCAGTCTCCAGTCTTTGAGCCAAGGCCCACAGGGTGTGGATGACGGGTCCAAGGTTATACCTGCCATAAGGACTAGAGCAGAGGGTGTGAGGCTCCTCCACCAAGGCGGAGAGGTCCAGGGAATGGGGCAGGGGCATTCTGTGTGTGCGGGATGACCTCTGTCAGAGCCATTAAACCACAGAGCCTGGCCCCAAAGGGCCCCCAGGCAAACCCCCTCTCAGGGGTGTCCAGGACTGCTGTGGGGCCTGGCATATTATTGCTGTCACGGAAGTTCAGGGCCATACCTGAGTAGGGGCAGTGGTCCTACAGCCACCAGTGGGGGATGTAACAGACTCTGTGGTCTGCCTCCAGGCACTGGCATGTGGGGAGGGTGAAATGCACCAGCACCCCATCCAGACTAGAATCCAGGTGCTGGCTTCCCCCACACACACCTCCGCCACCCCCGCCCCGCCCCGCCCCGCCCCGCCCCGCCGCTGGGCTTTTGCAGTTGCTATCCCTCTGTCTGCAGTGGCCTTCCCCTCCTCTCCTGGCAGGTGCTGGATCATCCTTTAAGACCCCACCAGGAAGCCCTGCCTGACTCCAACCCCAAGGGCCAGGCTGACCCACCCTGACAGGATTTCCATCTGGCTGCTCCACAAGATGCTGAGAACCTTGAGGGCCTGGTCTGAGATGCCAGTGGAGTGGACAGGGAAAACAGCTGTAAGGCGCAGCCCAGTTCAGGCAACTGTCCCTGCAGCCCAGAGAGGAGACCACGCTGGGGAGCTAGCCAAACACGTCCATTTCACAGAGGAAACATTGAAGGCCCGAGGTGCTTGGGACTGACCCAGAGCACCCTGGGGAGTGGTTGGTAGTCCCTTTGTGGCTTGTAAGAGGAGAGCCCAGGGCTATGTGGCCGTACCCCTCCCCCACTCCGGTCCCCGGCTGGAACATTTGTCTGCAGGATCCAGGTCAGGTCTGAGGGGGATGGGAAGAAGCCCAGGAGAGCAAAGTCCCCAGGGCTCAGGTCTGCACTAGGTCTTCCCATGTGGAGGACAAAGCTCCTTAGAGAAAAGGCTTGCTGTCCAAAAGCTGGCAGGAAATCCACATCGATAGCTCATTCTAGCAAGAAGGTGCACGGGAAAAAAAGCCTGTGAGAACTTAGGCCCAAATGTTAGGCCAGGGATGGTGGGTGATATTACCCTTCTTTCGCTGTGATTTTCACATTTCCTAGGTTGTAGGTGAAACCTTTATAGCCAGAAAAATGAAGTTACCATGTAAAGGAGAGAGGTCTAAGAAAAGGTGCCCTGAGAACAGCCAGCTCCCCATTCATGAGACTCTGGGGTCACCAAGTGTCAGTGGCTTCCAGAGGGACCCTGGCCCCGGGCCCATCCCCCAGAACAGGCGTGCCTGGGGCAGACAGCTTAGCCTATGTGTCTCTCTTTCTCGGGATTGGGGTCAGAGAGAGTCCAGACCTGGGACTACTGGGATGTAGCACACCCAGAATTCCATTCAAACCTCTGCTGTCCTTTCTGTCGTGTGGGTTAGGCCTCAGGGCCCTCGCCTTCCCACCTCCACCTGGAAAGCCACCCCACCCCAGGCTGCCCTCTGCCCCTCCCAGCCAGAGGTGGCCCTAAGGCTATTTGCTTCACCTCCATCTGGGTGCCCAGGTGGGTGTGTAGCACTGTTGACTGCCTTCCTTACTGACTCCGGCCCCGAAGTGCCTTTCCAGGGGGTCTTCCTACAATGTAGTCAAGTTCGACCTCGTGGAAATGGTCTTTGGAATCACAGCTGAGCCTTGATCCTGGGTGAGGATTCGATCTCCATCTCCCCCATATACCTAGTACAGAGCACCCATTCATTCGATCAGCTATTATTCAGCCAAGTGCCAGGGCCCAGGCTAGGTGCCAGGGGCACAGATCTGCTAACTTGAGGATGTGACGTGTCTGTGTTTTTGAGCACGTGTTTTGTGCACATCACCTGCACGCACACACAGCGTGAGCATCTCTGTCATATGTGAACTCTTGTCTTTGAGGCTGTGACAGTGTGTAATCCTGCTGGGACTCTGGGCACACCTGGTTAATTCATTCTGCAAGTGTTTAACAGACACCCACTAAGGAAGTACCAGGCTCTGACCCCAAAGAAAAATGACCCAAGGTCTCTGTCCTCGGGAAGTGCCATCTTGGGGGCTGTCGCCGTGCGGACTCGTGGGGGCAGAAGCCAGCAGGGCTGGGGGTGGTCAGAAACGTGGTCCTGGAGACACAGGGAAGAGTGGGGAAGAGTGTTCCTGCCCAGCTGTGAGTATGATCTCCAGTATCCCCTTCAGCCCAGTGACCTGGGGCCTGGGACAGGCCTCCCCAGCTATTTTCATGCCCTAAAGCAGCCCTGAAGGCCGACGGAACTGGAGCTTCAGGTGGTGACCTGTGGGCCCCGACTGCTGGGGGCTGGGAGAGAATACAGGGAATGAAAATGAAGCATGTGGGCTGGAGAAACTGCCTGGGCTGCAGACCTTTCTGAGAGGCGAACATGGGGACCAGGCATCAGAACACAGCACCTGGAAAGTAGAACCCCATGATCCAGACCAGAGAAGCGGGATCACGGAACTCAGAGGAGGAAGATGGAGCAGCAGACCTAGAATGTGGGCCTTCTAGAACCTGGAACACTCAAGTCAGCCAGAAGCTGGAAGATCCAGTCTGTGCCCCTGATGGTCAGTGGGGGAAACTGAGGTCTGGCAAGAACGGGGAGGTCTTGAGCATTGGTGAGCTGCAGTGGCATGCACGTGGTCTCTGCTGAGCCAGGACCTCTCCACAGCTCGCTGCTGCCTGACCTGGTGCGAGTCCTGTCCCCTCTGAAAACCTCAGTTTCCCCCTCTGTGAAATGGTCACGTGATGGTGAGACAAGATGGAGCACTTCACCTGGTGCTCAGGCTCTCCCGGCAAGCTTAGTGGCATTGCTAAGGCCTGGACCCTGGCCACTTGACTCCTGAATGACTCTGTCCCCTTGTGGTGATGGTCTGGTCACTGCTGTTCCTTTCTCTTCTTTCTCACACTCAGTGGGACATTTGGGCACTTGCGGCCCTTTTCTGGAATGCTCTCGGGATCTAGCAGAGGGAAAAGACTAATCAGAGGAGCAAGAACAGACTCGCGGCTCCATATGAAGGAGCAGGGGCCCGGTGTCTACAGCCCTGCATGGTGCCCTGTGCCATTTGGTGAGGGCTTCTTGAGTGTCCCCCGGTGGAGACAGTCGGGTCCTGAGCCGAGGGCACCACGGACCCTCGAAGGCAGGGGTGGGCAGAGGTGCATTGGGAAGGGAAAAGAGAAAGGGCTCATTGTTCCAGCTACACGGAGGCTCCCCAGGCGCACCTGCTCCAGGCCACCTCTCCTGAAGGAGGTGGAATACCTTGATCGGGCTCCCAGAGAGCCGGAGCTGTAGGATCTGGGCCAGGAGCAGCCTGGTCACTTCCCCAGATCCCCGTGAGGCGGCATTACCAGCCCCCGCTTTTCTGGCTCCAAGAGAGTAGGATTCCAGAGTTGGGGGCGGGGGGCAGAGCAAGGGTCCCAGCCCATCCTTTTTTTTTTTTTTTTTTTTTTTTTAATTTTTTTTTTTCAACATTTTTAATTTATTTTGGGACAGAGAGAGACAGAGCATGAACGGGGGAGGGGCAGAGAGAGAGGGAGACACAGAATCGGAAACAGGCTCCAGGCTCCGAGCCATCAGCCCAGAGCCTGACGCGGGGCTCGAACTCACGGACCGTGAGATCGTGACCTGGTTGAAGTCGGACGCTTAACCGACTGCGCCACCCAGGCGCCCCCCAGCCCATCCTTTGAGCCAGCAGCAGCCGGGCATGGTGCCAGGCACTGATGGGGTGAACCAGGGGTGAACTGAGCACCCAGAGGTGAACTGAGATCCCTTCCTGTTTCCCCTCCTTCCTTGCCGGTCTCCTCCGGACCATCAGCCGTCCTGCTCAGAGCGCTTTGAAGGCTGGAGCCCTTCCCCATGTCTCCGCTCTCCACCACTTCCCTCCCATTGTGGGGGACCTGTCGAGTTCCTGTACATGAGCCACCTCATCGGGGTGTGCCTTGCCCAGGCAGGACTAGACTTTTTACAACCCCCGACCAGTTGTGAGAGCCCAGCAGCACTGACTGCAGGTGCAGGTATGTGGATTTGGGGGCGGAGGGGGGGCTGTTGTCAGCACCTCCTTTGTATCAGGGTCTGTCCTGGGGCCCCAGGAGAGTTGGTCAGCACTGTACAGTTTAGGGTGAGGAGCCCTGATGTGCAGGCCAGGGGTGAGGGAGCTCAGTCCTTCGTCAGTCTGGGGGAATTGCAGTTCAGCTGAGCCTACCTGGGCAGGGAGTGAAAGATTACACAGAAACTTGGAGCCTCCTAGAGGATTTGGACTTTATCCTGGGAGCAGGTGTTCCAAGCTGAGAGGGACAACATCAGATGTGGCTTTTGCTTGGCTCCTGGGGCTGAAGCCAGGAGCCCCTTCCCTGGCAAGGCTCCTGCTGTTGTCCAGGTGAGCGGGGATGGTGGCGCAGGCAGCATGGGACAGTGGCACAGGGGGCCGGGTGGGATGACAAGTACCTGGGCATCGAAGAGATGTGCCTGGCGATGGGGAGCTCGAGGTCAACGAGAAGCCAGATTCAGGATGACTGCCGGGCTCCTGGCCTGGGAGACTGGGTGGATGGTCACATCTCGGGTTATCAGCTCAGGTTTTGGGAAACAGTATTTGAGCGAGTTCTTTGTGCCTGGTTTTGCGGCGGAGGGTTCCAGGCAGGATGGGAGCCGACTCTGAGCCCAGGCCTCTGCCCTCCAGCTTGGCCCAGACCCCGCCTGGTCTGCTCCTCTCTCTCCCTTCACCCTACAGGCACTTTAGCCTCTTGAGTGCATGGCTGCACTTCACAACTGTGCCCTGTACACATGGGCGAGCGCCACTCCACTCCTGCTGCCTGGGTACACAGGGACTGTCCTCTGCCCCAGCACGCTGACCCTGTGCATTGATGTGTCTCATCCACTCGCTGTGCAAGGGCATCTCCCCCAGGCCGCAAGGCTCAGCTCCTGGAACAAAGCCTCTCCGCACTACAGCTTGAATCTGTCACCCTCCTGGCCCTGTGCTGGAGCAGGCTCCAAGAGGACAGAAGAGGGCTGGGGCCCACCCTCCCCTCCCCTCTCCCACCTCAGGCCTGTGGGCTAGAGATGGAGCTGAAGCTCCGTGCTGAAGTGGCCCTTTGCACATTGTCCCCCTGGAGGATGGGGGAGCCTGGTGGGAGGGGCTGGCACTGCCAGACACCCTGTGCTGATCTCAGTGGCAGTGCGGATCCAGATGGGGAGTGCGGGGAGTGGGGGGTGCGGGTTCTCTGGGGCTGGGATCAGGGGAGAACACCCTGCCATGTATGGGCTCGCACTGGCCGGGCCTGCCACCCCACACTAGATGGTACTTGTCATCACTTCTCAGGCAAGGTGTGTCTTCAGACACCAGTTGTTTAGGGAGTGTCTGCTCGGGGCCAGGCTTTGTTCTAGGGGGTGGGGCTCCACTGTGACCGGTGACCGCTGACTGAGGCTGGCAGGCTTAAGATGACCCTGTTCTATTGACACTCTGAGCGCCAGGGTGTGGGTGGAGGAGACAGACCACGAACAGGTAAACAAGGAGACTGCTAGCTTCCGCTGTGAGTGCTGGGGAGCAGAAGACCTGGGCAGGGGACAGCCGCTGTAGCTGGAGGGCCAGGAGGGCCCCTCTGAGCAGGCAGCCACATTCCAGGCCAAGGAGCAGCCAGTGGGAGGACAATGAGACGGAAAGGTGGAGACTGTGACTGGAGCCGAGTGGACGAGGGCGGCGAGGGCAGCAAAGATTTGAGGACCAGATTGGTGGGGTCTGTGGGCCCAGAGAGGAGGTTGGATTTCATTCTGAGGGAGACTAGTGTGCGGTGGGGTCGAGGGGAGGGTCTTGTGGGAGGAGGTTGGGTGGGGTGGGGGGAGGGGGGACGTGCCCTGGTGGGAACTTTGCAGTGATAAATTTGTGGGGCCCAGTGCCAAATGAAAATGTAGGCCCTGAGGGGTGCCTGGGTGTCTCAGTGGCTTAAGCATACGACTCTTGATTTCTGCTCAGGTCAGGAGTCCAGGGTTATGGGATTGAGCCCTGCGTCTGGCTCCGCATTGAGACTGGAGCTTGCTTAAGATTCTCTCTCTCTCTCTCCCTTTGCCCCCCTCCACTCTTGTGTGCTCTCTCTCTCTCTCTCTCTCTCTCTCTCTCTCTCTTTCTCCCAAATAAAATAAACTAGAGGCACCTGGGTGGCTCACTTGGTTGACCACTTCAGCTCAGGTCATGATATCGAAGTTCATGAGTTTGAGCTCTGCGTCAGGCTCTGTGCTGACAGCTCAGAGCCTGGAGCCTGCTTCAAATTCCGTGTTTCCCTCTCTCTCTGCCCCTCCCCTGCTCACACTCGGTCTCTCTCTCTCTCAAAAATAAACATAAAAAAATAAAATCATGAAAAGAAAAAAAAATGAATGAAATCACAACTATATTCAGTTAATCTGAGAAATGCAAAGTTGGTTTAACATGAGCAAATAATGTAATTCCACACATTAACAAATACTTTCTTTTATTTTTTTATTTTTACTTTTTAAATTTATTTTTTTATTTTTCAGAATTTACATCCCAATTAGTTAGCATAGAGTGAAACAATGATTTCAGGAGTAGATTCCTTAGTGCCCTTGCCCATTTAGCCCATCCCCCCTCCCACTACCCCTCCAGCAACCCTCAGTTTGTTCTCCATATTTGTGAGTCTCTTCTGTTTTGTCCCCCTCCCTGTTTTTATATTATGTTTGTTTCCTTTCCCTTATGTTCATCTGTTTTGTCTCTTACAGTCCTCATACGAGTGAAGTCATATGATTTTTGTCATTCTATGACTGACTAATTTCACTTAGCATAATACCCTCCAGTTCCATCCATGTAGTTGCAAATGGCAAGATTTCATTCTTTTTGATTGCCGAGTAATATTCCATTGTATCTAGATACCACATCTTTATCCATTCATCGATCGATGGACATTTGGGCTCCTTAGCATACTTTGGCTATTGTTGATAGTGCTGCTATAGACATGGGGTGCATGTGTCCCGTCGAAACAGCACACCTGTATCTCGTGGATAAATGCTTAGTAGTGCAATTGCTGGGTCGTAGGGTAGTTCTATTTTTAGTTTTTTGAGGAAACTCCATACTGTTTTCCAGAGTGGCTGCACAAGCTTGCATTGCCTCCAACAGTGCAAAAGAGATCCTCCTCCACATCCTCTCCAACATCTGTTGTTGCCTGAGTTGTTCATGTGAGCCATTCTGACAGGCATAAGGGGGTAGCTCAGTGTGGTTTTGATCTTTATTTCCCTGATGATGAGTGATGTGGAGCATTTTTTCATGTGTCAGTTGGCCATCTGGATGTCTTCTTTGGAGAAGTGTCTATTCATGTCTTTTGCCCATTTCTTCACTGGATTATTTGTTGTTTGGGTGGTTGAGTTTGACAATTTCTTTGCAGATTTTGGATACTAACCCTTTATCTGATATGTCATTTGCAAATACCTTCTCCCATTCTGTCAGTTGCCTTTTCGTTTTGCTGATTGTTTCCTTCTCTGTGCAGAAGCCTTTTTGTCTGATGAGGTCCCATTAGTTCATTTTTGCTTTTGTTTCCCTTGCCTCCAGGGACGTATTGAATAAGAATTTGCTGCGACCAAGATCAAAGAGGTTTTTGCCTGCTTTCTCCTTGAGGATTTTGATGGCTTCCTGTCTTGCATTGAGGTCTTCCATCCATTTTGAGTTTATTTTTGTGTAAGAAAGGTGTAAGAAAGTGGTCCAGGTTCATTCTTCTGTATGTCGCTGTCCAGTTTCCCAGCACCACTTGCTCAAGAGACTGTCTTTATGCCACTAGATATTCTTCCCTGCTCTGTGAAAGATTAGTTGGCCATACGTTTGTGGGTCCATGTCTGGGTTCTCTATTCTGTTCCATTGTTCTGACTGTCTGTTCAAGTGCCGGTACCATATTGTCTTGATGATTACAGCTTTGTAGTATAGGTTGAAGTCTGGGATTGTGATGCCTCCTGCTTTAGTTTTCTTTTTCAAGATTTCTTTGGCTCTTCGAGGCCTTTTCTGGTTCCATACACATTTTAGGATTATATGTTCTAGCTCTGTGAAGAATGCTGGTGTTACTTTGATAGGGATTGCATTGAATATGTAGATGGCTTTGGGTGGTATCGACATTTTAACAATATTTGTTCTTCATATCCGGGAGCATGGAATCTTTTTTTTTCCATTTTTTTTTGTGTCTTCTTCAATTTCTTTCATAAGCTTTCTATGGTTTTCAGTATATACATTTTTCACCTATTTGGTTAGATGTATTCCTAGGTATTTTGTGGCTTTTTGTGCAACTGTAAGTGGGACCGATTCCTTGATTTCTCTTTCTGTTGCTTCATTGTTGGTGTATAGGAATGCAACCGATTTCTGTGCATTGATTTCATATCCTGCAACTTTGCCGAATTCAGGAATCCATTCTAGCAGTTTTTTGGTGGCATCTTTGGGGTTTTCCATATAGAGTATCGTATCATCTGCGAAGAGGGAAAGTTTGACCTCCTCCCGGCTGTTTTGGATACCTTTTATTTCTTTGTGTTGTCTGATTGCAGAGGCTAAGACTCCCAATACTATGTTGAGTAACAGTGGCGAGAGCGGACATCCCTCTCTTGTTCCGACCTTAGAGGGGAAACTCCCATTTTTCCCCACTGAGGATGATATTAGCATTGGGTTGTTAATATATGGCTTTTATGATCTCGAGGTAGGCTCCTTCTCTCCCTCCTTTCTTGAGGGTTTTTATCAAGAAAGGATGCTGTATTTTTTCAAATGCTTTCTCTGCATCTATTGAGAGGGTCATATGGTTCTTGCCCTTTCTTTTGTTGATGTGATGAATCACATTAATTGTTTTGCAGATATGGAACCAGCCCCGCATCCCAGGTATAAATCCCGCTTGGTCGTGGTGAGTAATACTTTTCATGTATTGTTGGATCCAGTTAGCTAATATCTTGTTGAGAATTTTTGCATCCATGTTCCTCAGGGAACGTTGTCTATAGTTCTCCTTTGTAGTGGGGGTCTCTGACTGGTTTTGGAATCAAGGTAGTGCTGGCTTCATAGAAAGAGTTTGCAAGTTTTCCTTCCATTTCTATGTTTTGGAACAGTTTCAAGAGAATAGGTGCTAACTCTTCCTTAAATGTTTGGTAGAATATCCCCCTGGAAAGCCATCTGGCCCTGGACTCTTGTTTTTTGGCAGATTTGTGATTACTAATTCAATTTCCTTACAGGTTATTGGTCTGTTCAAATTTTCTATTTCTTCCTGTTTCAGTGTTGGTAGTGTATATGTTTCTAGGAATTTGTCCATTTCTTCCAGATTGCCCATTTCATTGGCATATAATTGCTCATACTATTCTCTTGTTATTGTTTTTATTTCTGCTGTGTTGGTTGTGATCTCTCCTCTTTCATTCTTGATTTTATTTATTTTGACCCTTTCCTTTTTTTCTTTTTTGACCAGACTTGCTAGTGGTTTATCAATTTTGTTAATTCTTTCAAGGCACCAGATTCTGGCTTGATTGATCTGTTCTACTGGTATTTTTCTGTTTTTTGTTTGTTTGTTTGTTTGTTTGTTTTGATAGCATTAATTTCTGCTGTAATCTTTAGTATTTCCTGTCTTCTGCTGGTTTGGGGTTTTATTTGCTGTTCTTTTTCCCGCTCCTTAAGGCGTAAGGTTAGGTTGTGTATCTAAGATCTTTCTTCCTTCTTTAGGAAGGCCTGGATTGCTATATATTTTCCTCTTATAACCACCTTTGTTGTGTCCCAATGGCTTTGGGTTGTGGTGTTATCCCTTTCATTGACTTCCATATACTTTTCAATTTCCTCTTTAACTGCTTGGTTGGCTCATTCATTCTTTAGTAGGATGTTCTTCAGTCTCCAAGTATGTGTTACCTTTCCCAATATTTTCTTGTGGTTGATTTCGAGTTTCATAATGTTGTGGTCTGAAAATATGCACGATATGATCTCAATCTTTTTGTACTTACTTAGGACTGATTTATGTCCCAGTATATGGTCTATTCTGGAGAATGTTCCATGTGCACTGGAGAAGAAAGTATATTCTGCTTGTTTAGGATGAAATGTTCTGAATATATCTGTTAAGTCCATCTGGTCCAGTGTGTCATTCAAAGCCATTGTTCCCTTGTTGATTTTTTTTTTTATTAGATGACCTGTCCATTGCTGTGAGTGGGCTGTTGAAGTTTCCTACTATTATGGTATTACTATCGATGAGTTTTTTTATGTTTGTGATTAATGGATTTACACACTTGGGTGCTGTCACATTTGGCGCATAAATGTTTACAATTGTTAGGTCTTCTTGGTGGATAGACACCTTGATTATGACATAATGCCCTTCTGCATCTCTTGATACAGTCTTTATTTTAAAGTCTAGATTGTCTGATATAAGTATGGCTACTCTAGCTTTCTTTGGTTGACCATTAGCATGATAAATGGTTCTTCATCCCCTTATTTTCAATCTGAAGGTGTCTTTAGGTCTAAACTAGGTCTCCTGTAAAGAGCATATAGATGGACCTTGTTTTCTTATCCATTCTGTTACCCCATGCTTTTTGATTGGAGCATTGAGGCCACTGACATTTAGAGTGAGTACTGAAAGATATTAATTTATTGCCATTATGATGCTTGTACACTTGGAGTTTCTGTGGTGTTCTCTGCTCCTTTCTAATCTTTGTTGCTTTTGATATATATATATATATATATATATGCATATATATGTATGTATGTATGTATATATTTTTTCAACTTTTCTTCCCTCAGAAAGTCCCCCTTAAAATTTCTTGCAGGGCTGGTTTAGTGGTCACAAATTCCTTTAATTTTTGTTTGTCTGGGAAACTTTTTCTCTCTCCTATTTTGAGTGACAGCCTTGTTGGATAAAGAATTCTTGGCTGCATTTATTTTTTTATTTTATTTGTTTAATGTTTATTTTTGCAGAGAGAGAGAGAGAGAGACAGAGACAGAGCATGAGCAGAGGAGGGGCAGAGAGAGAGGGAGACACAGAATCCGAAGCAGGCTCCAGGCTCTGAGCTGTCAGCACAGATCCCTTCACGGGGCTCGGACTCACAGACCACGAGATCACGACCAGAGCTGAAATCGGATGCCTAACCGACTGAGCCACCCAGGTCCCCCTGCATATTTTTCTGATTCAGCACCCTGAATATATCCCGCCACTGCTTTATGGCCTGCCAAGTTTCTGTGGATAGGTCTGCTGCAAACCTGATATGTCTTCCCTTTCAGGTCAGGGAACATTTTTTTTTCCCTTGCTGCTTTCATGATTCTCACCTAGCCTGAGTATTTTGTGAATTTGACTATGATAAGCCTTGTTGATGGTCGGTTTTGTTGAATCTAATGGGGGTCCTCTATGCTTCCTGGATTTTGATGTCTGTGTCTTTCCCCAGGTTTCGTAAATGTTTTCCGCTATGATTTGCGCACATAAACCTAATACCCCTATATCTCTCTCTTCCACTTCTGGGACCCCTATGATTCTGATGTTGTTCCTTTTTAATGAGTCACTGGTTTCTCTGATTAAATTGTGCTCTTTTGCCTTAAGCTCCCTCTTTTTTTTCTGCTTCGTTATTCTTTATAATTTTGTCCTCTATATCGCGGATTCTCTGTTCTGCCTTGTCCATCCTTGCCACCACTGAATCCATCCGTGATTGCAGCTCAGTTATAGTATTTTTAATTTCATTCTAGCTATTTTTTACTTCTTTTATCTCTGCAGAAAGGGATTCTAATCTATTTTCGACCCCAGCTAATATTCTTATTATCGTGAATTTAAATTCTGGTTCAGACATCTTGCTTGTACCTGTGTTGGTTAAATCCCTGGCTGTCGTTTATTCATGCTCTTTCTTTTGGGGTAAATTCCTACTGAATTCTGTGGTTTGGGTTGTGCAGACTGTTGTGTTAGTCCTCCAATCAGTGTTCTAGGTGTGTAGGATGGTTTCGTGTTGGCCTGGTTGTATTTCATGGATGGGAGACACACACAAAACTTCCATGCTGTTCCGCCATCTTGGCCTCTCCCCCCATTCACAAATATTTTAAAAACTTATCTCAGGGTGCCTGAGTAGCTCAGTCGGTTAAGCATCCAACTTAGGCTCAGGTCATGATCTCACAGTATATGAGTTTAAGCCCCACGTGTTGTTCGCATTAGGTTCACCACTGTCAGTGCAGAGCTTGCTTCAGTTCCTTTCTCCCTCTCTCTCTGCCCCTGCCCTGCTGGCTTCCTTGGTCTCTCTTAAAAATAAACAGTTAAAAATAATTATCTCAATAGATGTGAAGTAAACGTCTTTTAACATTCCATATTCATTCATGACAGAACTTAGAAAACTAGTATTATAAGGGAACTTGCTTAATATACTTGTAGCACAAAGACCCTAAGTGACCCCATAATATCTGTCCTTTAGTGTTGTCACCTTTTCTTTATAATTCTTTTCTCTTAAGATCTGTGACTTGACTCTAGCTATTAGAATATGGCAAATGTAGGGGCGCCTGGGTGGCGCAGTCGGTTAAGCGTTCGACTTCAGCCAGGTCACGATCTCGCAGTCCGTGAGTTCGAGCCCAGCGTCAGGCTCTGGGCTGATGGCTTGGAGCCTGGAGCCTGTTTCCGATTCTGTGTCTCCCTCTCTCTCTGCCCCTCCCACGTTCATGCTCTGTCTCTCTCTGTCCCAAAAATAAATAAAAAACGTTGAAAAAAAATTTAGAATATGGCAAATGTAAAGGAAGGTTGCAGACATAATTCAGTTAATTCAGAGTCAGTCAAAAGAGGATTATGCTAGGCAAACCTGATCTAATCACGTGAACACCCTCCAAGGAGGACTGAGCCTTCTCTGAAGTGACATTCTCCTTGCTGGCCTCCTAAACTAAGTGGCTGTATTGAGGAAGTCTACGTGGCCAAGAACAAGGAACAGCCTTGCTCTAGGCTGAATATTTGTGTCCCCACTCACCCGAATACATGTGTTAACTCTTAATGTTCATCGTGATAGTATTTAGAAGTGGGGGATTTGGGAAATGATGAAGTCACGAAGGTGGAGCCCTCCTGAATGGGATTAGTGCCCTTATGAAGGAGGGCTGTGAGAGCTCCCTTGGCCCTGCGCCAAGCAGGAAGACCAGAGTCCATGAACCAGGAAGCAGGCCGTCACTGTACACTGAATCTGCCAGTGCCTTAATTTTGTACTTCCCAGCCTCCAGAAGGGTGGAAATAAAACTTACTTTTTCATAATCCTATGGCATTTTGTTAGAGCAGCCAAAAGGACTAAGACAAGTGTCTGGGAACGCTTAGGACCTAAGCCTCCAACTAGCCTCCAACTAGCAAAGAGCTGTGGAAATGAGTCCAGTCATACAGTCACAAGGAAATTCTCTTAAAAACAAACTCAATGGGCTTGGAAGCAGATTCTTCCCCATTGAAGCACCCAAATGGGGAAGCGTAGTCTAGCAGACACCTTGGCTACAGCCTTGTGAGAACCTGAACAAAGGACCCAGCTAAGCCATTGCTTAGCTTCTGGCCCATAAAAATGTGAGATAAATGTGTGTGGCTTTAAGGCGCTGTGTTGATGGTGATCTGTTGTAAACGGCAAGAGCAAACTAAGAGACTAATAAGACATAAACTTTTAAAAACCCCACTATCTACATAGTTATAGGAAACTACTTTTACATGTTGCAATTTCAAGAAGACATGAACACTCACTATCCTCACATTTACTCAACATCATTCTTATAGTAGGAAACAAAAAAAAAATGAAAGCTCTAGGAATTGGAAACAAAAATGCCACTATTTATAGATTATATGTCGCTGCATGTACCAAATACAAAGGAATCTGCAGATAAAACACTCGAGTAAGAAACAATATATTGTGGGGAATAAGCTTAGACAATTAAAAGACTAGGTGTTTGGAAAAATCAGTATAAGAAATGTCTTTCCTTACAAACTGTTGACCGATTCGATGCAATTCCAATGAGAAACAGCTTTGGAGAGCTTGCCAAGTTGATTATAAAAGACCTGTGGAGCCCTTCCTTCCTTTCTTCTTTCTCATCCCCAACACTTTAGTTCCCAGTCCTAGAAACAGAGGCATGGAGTTGGGGTCCAGAGTGAGGTGTTGGAGCTTAGAATGGGAAGGCATTACGTGCGGTAAGGTCACCCTGCACCGTGTTGGAGCTCAAGTGAGAGCATCCCTGAAAAGTGAATGGTATAGAATAATGAAGTATCACAGACTCAACAGGGTAGGGAGGCATCTGCACAGGGGAAGAATAGCCCAGTGTGGGTTTTCAGAACCTGCAGGGGGCAAATCATCTGCAGAAGACGTAGCCTGGCACAGGGTGTCTGAGAAAGGAGATATTTACGTATCTCAAAGTACTTCCCCATAAAATACTAAATAATTGGAAAGTGGAAAGTTAACATTCCAGGCGAGAAACCTGGCAGATACTACCTCCGGTGGCCAACATTAACATCACCAGTATGGGGACAATTCAAAATTGTAGGTCACATGATAGGATGCAAAGAGTAGGTTGTAGTGATACTCTTGCTAAACATGTATGGTCTGAATTTTACCATAAGGAAACCTAAGAAAAATCCACGTTGAAAGACATTCCACATTACTGGAATTTACTCGTCAAAAGGTTAAAAGTCATGAAAGTCAAGGAAAGACAAAGGAACTGTTCTAGAGTGAAAGAGACTAAGACATACAACTGAATTCAATACATGGCTCTGAACAGGACCTTCCTTGGTATAACGTATACTACAGATAAGTGACCAAACTTAAAAAGAATTATGAGGGGGCGCCTGGGTGGCTCAGTGGGTTAGACGTCCGACTTCAGCCCAGGTCACGATCTCACGGTCCGTGAGTTCGAGCCCCGCGTCGGGCTCTGGGCTGATGGCTCAGAGCCTGGAGCCTGCTTCTGATTCTGTGTCTCCCTCTCTCTCTGCCCCTCCCCCGTTCATGCTCTGTCTCACTCTGTCTCAAAAATAAATAAACGTTAAAAAAAAAAAAGAATTATGAGGAATAAATGATAGAATTATACTTAACCCTTGGACAAAACAGTTTTAATGGGTGCACTGACTGCACACAGATATTTTTTTCAGTACTGGAAATGTATTTTCTTTTATAATTTTCTTCATGGTATTTTTTTCTGTAGCTTTATTTTAAGAATAGAGTATGATACATATACAAAAGATTATTGGTAGTAGTAGTGGTTAAGTCTTTGGGGGTCAAAAGTTGTTCATGGCTTTTTGACTGTGGAGGGTGGGGTCAGAGCCCTTAACCCCATTGTTCAAGCATCCAGTGTATTAGAGTTAATGTTCTGATTGTGAAGGTTGTATGGTAGTTATGTGGAATGTACTGACTTGTAGGATTTAAGTGCTACAGGAATCAGGCATCCCATTAGCAATTTACTTGCAAATGGCTTTGGGGCGGGGGGGGGAGTTCTTTTTTTTTTCTCTAATTTTTATTTTCTCTAACTTTGTTTCTAAAAAGCAAATCAAAAATAAATAAATAAATAACTAGAAAAGGTGAAAAGCCTTTGGCAAATCTTATTTCTCCATGTGGAAAGAGCTACGAATCAGTGTTTACAATTAAAATCATAGATAGGTTTTATGGCACTATAAAAAAAATGTAATATGTACAAACATTGTCAATAGCCACAGCAGGAATACATCAAAATAATGTCTAAATCTTTAGGCCCACATATAGTCATAAAAATTGGAAAATACAAAAAGCCATCCATGAACACTACTGAAGTATTAATGACAACTTGGTTGTTTGGGTGCTGTTCAAACCGCTGGTAGTGGAGCGGTCTGATGTATGTAAAACCCTCTAGTGCTGGTTTCCACGTACAAAATGTGCTTAAAAGTTAATGAGATGCCAAGAAACATAGTTTAAAATATTATAAAGATTTTCATTACACACATATGAAACAAAAACTTTTTCCTTTAATCAAGATTTTGCCGTATAGTGTGTTCAATTGGGAAGCAATGAAAATGTTTTGTAAGCATCCAGTAAATTTTTTCTATTTATTTTTCAAATTGTATAATTTTTGTTCAAAATCTGTACATATTCTCGTGACGCTTTCCATACTGGATCTTGATTTAGAATTGAATCATCAGTAGATACTAAAGGATTTCTACAGGATCCTCATTCAAATTCGGTAGCAGCTGAAAAGGAAAAGAAAGAATTATTTTCTTTCTCCAAAATAATTTTCAACTACAAGTGATTAAAAAAAAAAAAAGAAGAAGAAAAGAAAAAAAAAAGAAAAAGACAAAAAGAAAGTTGGGGCCTTTATGATGTTAAGAAAAATGAAAAATACCTATGTACAACTGCAATATGAAACCCAAGATTAGTATTAAATATATTTTGCTCAGGGTTGCACACTGAATTAATTGCTATTGTGGATACATATCAGAGTTTCTGGTTTTTTCATTACAAGGTGAAATTACAAGATGAGGACACAGTCCACCCTGAACAATCATAAACTATAAACTGAAAAATCAAACAGGCATTTCCAAACAGAGCCAAGTAAACAGATGTAAGTGACAGGTATAAAACACAGCACTACTGGAACATACGGAAGGGACATCCCAGTTTTGTGTCAATATTGTCTGCTCTTTGGTGAAGGTGATATGTCAGCTGATACCTGAAGGACAAGGAAAAAGTATGCTAGGTAGAGGGAAGAAGCACATACAAAGAGCTAGAAGTGAGGAAGAACACTTGTGCAATTATGAGTAGTTTAGTTTGACAAGGTGCTAGAGCAAAGCAGCAGAGTAGGGCAAATAGTGAGAGACAAGGCTGAATCATCTGGCAAGAAGCAAACTGATTTGGGTGTTTTCATTCCATGCTAAGGAATTTGAAGTTTTACCCGAGGGCAAAAGCAATGACAAAGTCAATGAGTGAAGATTGAAACCCGTTACCTGTCAAGTGACATCTATATGACCTCTAATTACTTAACCAAGCATTACTAAGACGACTTTGGATTTTTGGGTCTTCTATCACTAGCAGAAACAACAATTTGATAAAGCACACCTTTTCTGAGACTTGTGCAGGTTGACAGTTCCACAGGGATGGCACCAGTGAAGGGAGATTATCGCCAGAAATAATAACAGATATATAGACTTAGGGAGATTGAAAAAACTTCTTTAACGTTTATTTTTGAGAGAGAGACAAACCACAAGCGGGCAGGGGCACAGAGAGAGGGAGACACAGAATCTGAAGCAGGCTCCAGGCTCCGAGCTTTCAGCACAGAGCCCTCTGTGGGGCCTGAACCCACCTGAGCTGAAATCAGTCGCCCAACCGACTGAGCCACCTGGGTGCCCCTAGACTTGTGGGAGATTTTAAAAGAGCTATGAAACATGAGGACTAAATGAGGAGGAATTGTGTTCTTCATTATGCTCATGCTTTTACATTTTTTATTAGATATGTACAAAAAATGTGAATGTAGTATCTATTATCCAAACAATGGAAAGGGATGACATTTACTATTTATAGTTTAGTTCAGAAATCAATGATATATAACTTCATACATTTTGGCAACATACCTTCTTCTAGTGCTCTGGTTATTCTTTTTCCAACTCCCGCTGCATCTGAAATAAGCCAAATATTATTTAGAATGTGTAAGGTAAACAAGACATGGTAAGAATTATATATAGCTTACGACATGTGGTCTTGAAATAATACTTGTAGAGATTAAACCAAAGTTAGGGATTGCTTAAATAGAAAAACTATCACATGAATAAAATAAATTCCTACCTATTTTATTTTAGTTTTAGATAACGGAGAACAGATACATACACACACACACACACACACACACACACGTGTATATGTATACACGTGTATATGTATGTATAATACATATGTATTATATATATGTATACATATACACGTGTGTGTGTATACATATATATAATGTGTGTATATTATATATATAATACATTATGTGTATTATACTAATACATATAATATGTGCATATTATATATATGTATATATATATATATATGTACATATATATATAATACTATTTAAGTGAATGTGATAAAAAGCACAATCAATATTGATCTATTGAATGTGTATAATCTCTGAAACGTGATGTTTGGTCTTACTGGTACAAAAAAGTTTAAACAAGAATCATATTGTATACTGAATTATTACTTGGAAATGATTAGAAAAACTGCCATTTATGAAAGTTTAATCAGTTTTTTACCTTAATGAATAGTTCCTTAAAATGGGCTTTCCATTTTTTCACTTTTAGAAAAACAAAATTTGAAGGAATGCTTTTTGCTATTAATTTTTCAGGACTGACTCTTAAATACATATAAAATGAAAAACGTGGGACTGTCTTACTGTCATGTGGAAATTCTACTGGCAAAAAATTGAGTAAAAATATTTTGCTATCTGTATTATGACTAAAACACTTATTTATTTTCATATGCACACAAAGATTTCAGAAAATCTCTTTGAAGAAAGGAAAAATAGAGGGTTACAACAGTTTTCAAAGTTAGCTTCTGATGTATAACTTTCTCCATTAGAGATAAGGAAAACAATATACAATTTTCAATTGTAACTTTGTTTCCTTTCTCCAAATTAGGACCAAGTTTTGAAACACTTGACTTATTAAAGTTATGGTTATCCACTTACTTATGAAATGTGTACGAATATTTAAAACTATAGGTGACCCTTGAATAACACAGGGGTGGGGTACAGTCAAAAACCTGTATATAATTTTTCATCCCCCAAAACTTAATTACTAATAGCCTACTGTTGACTGGAAGCATTACCGGTAACATAAACAGCCGGTTCATACATGTTTCGTACAGTAGAATAAGCTAGGGCAAAAAATGACATTAAGAAAAATGGAAGGAAGAGGAAATACACTTACAGTACTGTACAGTATCCAAAAATAATCCATGTGTAAGTAAAGTAGACCCGCACAGTGCAAAACCATGTTGGTCAAGGGTCAACTGTATATTACAACTGTTCCTGTCTAGAATGTTCTTATTTAGATCTTTCTTAGACAAGGTAGCCTCTCCCTGAATGCCCCAAACAGGCTCCAAAATAGTGTACAGGACATAATCAACACTGTGGTGATAAAGATTCCAATGTCTTTACAAATTTAGGTGTGAGGACAAATGTTTTGGCTGACATATTTCCCAATATTTTCAAAGACTGTTTTCCCTAATACCTTTTTTATAATTGAAGTATAGTTGACATACAATGTTACACTAGTTTTTCAGTATACAAATTCAGATTGGACAATTGTATACACTATGCTAAGCTTGCTACCATACATGTAGTTACCCTCTGTCACCATACAACATTAATACAATATTATTGAGGATATTCCATATGCTGTATTCTTCATTCCTGTGACTTATTTACTTTATAACTGGAATTTGTACCTCTTACTCCCCTTCACCTATTTTGCCCATACCTCTCTACCCACCTCCCCTTTAGCAACCACCAATTTGTCCTCTGTAGTTATGATTCTGTTTGTTCACTTGTTTTGTTTGTTTTTTTTTGTACTCCACATGTAAGTGAAATAAGATAGTATTTATTTGTCTCTCTCCGAATTATTTCACCTAGCATAATACCCTCTAGGTCTATCAATGTTGTCACAAATGGCAAGATCTCATTCTTTTTGATAGCTGAGCTATATTTCATTGTATACATATTACACATTGTCTTTATCCATTCAAATGTCCATGGACACTTAGGTTGCTTCCCTATTTTGGTTATCGCAAACAATGTTTCCATAAACATAGGGATGCATGCAACTTTTCAAATTAGTGTTTTCATTTTCTTTGGGTAAATATGCAGCAGTGGAATTAATGAATATCTATTTTTAAGTTTTTGAGGAACCATAACACTTTTTTGACAATAGCATTATATTCAGGCCTTATAAAATGAATGGGACAACATGACTATACCAGACTTATAAAATTAATAACTCAATACCAGATGATGGGAGAAGGCTTTATTCAAACAATTTTATATTACCATTAATAAATACGATATAAAATATAAACCTCGTTTTCTATATGACATGACTTAAGGAGCTACCAAGGTAATGTTGCATCTTTTCCCCAAAAGCTTTTTTCCTAAATATTTACCTCTGTGACCTTTATATTTTTATCTAAGTAAAAACTGTGTTTCGATGGTGAAAATAGCTTTCAAGTCCATGAATAAGAACACATGTGTACTTTTATGTATACCTTTCCATTGATCAGAAATATAAGAGGGTGAGAAAATTATACACAGAAAAACTATATATCAGCAAATTTTAATTCAAAGAACATTTTTAAAGGATTTTTAATTAGAAGGATTTTCTCATTAACTGTTAACATTCAAATATGGCCCATAGAAATCTAAGGTTCGGTTGGGGACACTGCAGGATTGAGGGACAAGGAAGTCACAGCCGTAGTCTCCATCTCTTCTGTAGTTAGACAGCTCTACTTCTCTCTGTTTTACACAATACAGTTTAATGCAAAAAACAAAAAACAACGTTCTATTCTTTGAAAAAAATTATTTTGAAGGTATAAAAGTCACTAATTTAGTCAAATCCCGAGTTTTGCGTAATAGACAAATAGGGCTCAGAGAGAGTGTACTTTGCCTGAGGTCATGAAACCAACTAGATGCAGACCAGGAATACACTTGTGGTCTTACCAAGCCTAGAGTTCTATGCCAGTTACTTCCTCATAGTCAGGAAAAATACGTGTATTTAAGTATAACTCAGAGAAAATGAATACATAAAACTTTGTCATGTGGTTCAGTAATGCTTAGGTATGAGGTACACAATAGTAGCTCTCTAACTAAATTACAAATTTTAAAGTCATGAATGAAAATAAAGGAACAGAAATTATGTTAACTTCTTTTAGTAGCAGTCAATATTTAAGCACAACTTTTCTTTAATTTTTTTTAATGTTTATTTACTTTTGAGACAGAGAGAGACAGAGCATGAATGGGGGAGGGTCAGAGAGAGGGAGACACAGAATCTGAAACAGGCTCCAGGCTCTGAGCTGTCAGCACAGAGCCCGATGCGGGGCTCGAACTCACAGACCGCGAGATCATGACCTGAGCCGAAGTTGGCCGCTTAACCGACTGAGCCACCCAGGCGCGCCAAGCACAACTTTTTTAAACCACAGGACAGAGAACTTGAAAGAGAAAATCTTTAGGTGAAGCAAGCAAGCTGAAACTGAGGAAATTCTTCCTGAAAGCATTATTTATTCTTTCCAAAGAAAATTTGGTTTATCAACATCAATCAACCAATGAGTGAACCCATGGTGTGGTTATTTATAGCAAAATTTGAAACCCAACACAGATTTCTCTTTCCCATCTAGCATGCTTCTGCCTAACCTCTCATCATTCGTTGGTATGTACAAAAGACACAATTGACTTTATTAATAATTTAAATCCAGTCGGAAATTATAGGTGAATCTTCACTTCTCACATGTGGACTTATCTCTCTCTCCCTCCCGACGGGAAAGGAGACTTACCTAACAGGTGAATTTGGGAGAAGGAGCTAAGCAGTGCTTATGTGTTTCTGAATCTCCTCTTTGAAAAGATGTGCCTGCCCACAGTAACATGAATTTGGGTCTGCTCTCAGCTCTGTGGTAAGCACCCTGCCCCCGGGGTGGGTGTCTAGCATTTGTTTCCTCAATTTACAACTGTGTGGGGAAGTGCCCAATTTGGGAGGAAGCCCAATGTGGCTAACATAACCTAAATCATATCCTCCAATTTGTTAGTGTGTATTAGTAATAAAGCTACTAAGTTTATCTCCATCTCCCTGTCTCCTGTGTTCTGAATTTAGAAAGAAAAGAGCAGGGTTACTTGCCACCTACCCAGTGTCACCTGTCACAGCTCCACCAAGAAAAATGACTAGACAACACTTACAGAAACATTCTCTTCTTCCTTGACTTCATAACTAACGTACATTGTTCAAAAGCAACGCCCACTCGAAAGAGAGAAAAAGTTGATAGGAACCATTTTAGGAACAAACATGGAAAGTCAGACAAACTGAGGACACAGAGGAGTACATTCCAAATGAAAGAACATGAGAAAACCTAAGAAAACAACTAAGTGAAACAGAGATAAGTAATGTACCTCATAAAGAGTTCAAGGTAACGGTCATAAAGATGCTCAGTGAACTTGGGAGAAGAATGAATGGATCCAGTGATAACATCAACAAAGAGACAGAAAATATAAAAAAGAACCAATCAGATCTGAAGGATACAATAACAGAAATGACAAATACACTAGAGGGAATCAACAGCAGATAAGAATATGCAGAAGAACAGATCAACAATTTGCAAGACAGGGTAGTAGAAATCATCCAAGCCAAAAATAAAAAATAAAAAATAAATTAAAATGAGGCTAGGTTAAGGGACCTGTGTGACAACATCCAGTGTAATAATACTTGCATTCAAGGGCTTCCAGAAAAAGAAAAGAGAAAGGGGCAAAGAACTCATTTGAAGAAAAAAAGGTTTCATTTTAAAAATTCAAATATTTGCTTGATTTAGCTATTTATAAAATGCTCTACAATCACTCATCAAGATATTTTATAAAAATAGAAACAAAGGTGGTATAAGTCAAAAAAAGGAAAAAGAAAAAAGAGTGCCATAAATAAGAAAGCAATTAAAGATGTATTCTCGTGTAAGAAAATAGCAAAATTTTAACTTAAAAGAGAAATTAATCTTTTTAGTGTTACAAGTTGATTTAATTCATAAAAAGGACTTACCATGGATTCTTTTTTTTTTTTTTTAAGTAGCCTCCATGCTTAGCGTAGAGCCCAATGCAGGACTTGAACTCATGACCCTGAGATCAAAACCTAAGCTGAGATCAAGAGTTAGACGCTGAACTGACTGAGCCACCCAGGCACCCCCATGGATTCTTTTAAATAGTAAACATTCATGTCGTTAAGTGTTTGGAGGACGAACATTCACTGACATACAGGGGTGCAAAAACTGGATTATAACAAAACGTTCAAATGTTTATGAACCACTGCCAACTGAAAATAAGTCCAAGCATCTAAGTGTACCTATGGTTAGCAGGCAATCACATTTACTTTCTAAAATCAAATTTAAATGAAAGCTTTTCAGGAAATTTTACATGGGTCAGTTTAGTTGTATTTACTGAATACAGTTAATACTAGGTGTCTCTTGTGGTGCATCTGTGTGGCTCAGTTGTTTTTAGTGTCCAAATCTTCATTTTGACTCAGGCCATGATCTCATGGTTTTGAGACAGAGCCCCACATTCAGCTCTGTGCTGAGCATGAAACCTGCTTGGGATTCTCTTTCTTCCTCTCCTTTTGCCCCTCCCCTGCATGCACTCACTCATTCTCTCAGTAAAATAAAATAAAAATAAGTATCTCTTAGAAATGAGAGATCAAGGGACTAATATTATATATATTATATATTATATTATAATATATATTATATACATTATATTAATATTATATATATATAATATTATATATATTATATTATATATATATATATATATATAATTTTACCTCAGTTCTTTCTTAGCACATATAATTATGACTTTTACTTCGTATGTATTAGTTACTTAAACAACTCAGAATTTCACCAAAATAAAAGTAACTATTATATCAGATATCTGAAACCCAAAGTAAAACAGATAATATAACTAACCTTCCACAAGGAAGTCTCTCAGTAGTCATATGACGGCCGTGGGTTCAAGGTAGGAATCACTAAGTTTCCTCCTGGAGTAAAGTTTCCATTGAGCACTAAATTATTTTCAAAATGTCCACAATAAGGTGGTTCCAGGCCTGGGCTCATAGTAAGGGTCCTGAGTAAAGTTTGGTGCTGCTGTCTCTCCACAAGAAGTTTTGTATTGCTCTCTGACAGTCTCTCATTAGTCCTGTGAAGATTAAAAAACACAAATACATTTTCTTTTTCCCTAAATCATTCCTAAATGACATACATTTTTTTAAGTTTCCATAATAGTAAATAGCATTTGCCATTGAACAGTGTTTTAGCACTGAACATGTGACAGAGCACACCTACTATCTAAAATTGTACTTTTAAAACTGTTCTAAAGAAATACTTTTGTTTCCAGGGGGATTCCTAACAATTCAAATTAGGGAAGGGAAATAAGTGGCTATTAGTGATGTACATGGCTTAACAAATAATACTTGCTGTCTTCTGGGATGGCTGTACTGACAGGATGCTTCAGGATACCATTATATATACACACTTATATTTAGTAAACCTGTTTACAGATATAAAACTAAACCATCCCTCAAAGACATTTTCAAGCATTTGCTTTCACCACTCTTGTACATTTCACTTATTATCTCAAAGAAACTGAGCATTTGACACTGAGGAATCATGAGACCAACAATCTCTAGGGGAGATAGTAGATGACAGACGTGTGATCAGAAAGAACTAAAACAGCTACAGAGGCAATTAGCTTATAACAGTTACCAAGGCACTGGAGGCAGAATCTGCCCTTTGTGTCTTCCGTCTTCCACATGCCTCCCTCCCACCATGGTGCTCTTTTTAGCCATTTTGGGAATTATACTACCCTTCAGCCCTGTGTGAGTCTTTCTGTATTTCACCTGTATGCCTTTATGTAATGTAGAAAAAGCATAAAGGATAGTTTTTCTCAAGGCCCACTCTAGTAATCATACCAAAGATCACAATCAAGAGAATAAATGTACCAAGCTGCCAGGATGAATAGTAGTAGTAGTACTTGACCTTTTAGGTTAAAGATGTAATCTTCCAAAAAGAAACTCATCGACATTTCTATTTAGGGTAATTCTGACAATCAATTTTATACTAATATGCTTCTAAATGAGAAAGCTTCAAACAATGCACTTAAAGACTAGCAGATCCGATCAATGGAAAATATACAGGGCGGGGGGTGTGGGAGGGGGTGGGGGAAGAGGTCTGTAAAACCGAAAAAAAGAGGAGGGATTGAAACTGTCCTGGACTAACATTTCAAAGGTAAGTTCACTTAGAAACATCATTTCTCAAAATGACACGATCTAGTTGGCTTTCACTTCCTACTCATCTCATGATCTTGGCTCCACAGAAATTATGCTTTAGAAGCAAATTAATAAGCTAAATTTCTTGTCTGTGATTCTGTTTTGACTTACGTGTTCAGCTTATTTCTCAAGGACTTTCTAACTTTTAATTCTTCTAGGCAGAGTTGCCTGTAGGTTTCCAACTCTGTTTTAGTCGAATCTTCTTGAGAAGTCTTCATTGTAGAGACCTGAGATTCCAGATCTCTAATTCTAAGTTCCATTTGACTTCTCGTTGAAGCATGAGCATTTTCTCTTAACTGGTCCAAGTCTTCTTGAGCTGCTGCTTGTGCCTAAACCAAATTAACAGGATAGTTTTAAAATAGCTATAAACTGAATAACTAATTATACCTGTTTCCTTTAGTTCGGAGTCAATGATTCAGAGAGCAATTTTAAATGAAAAAAAGCTCAAATGTAAAATATTTATCATATCATAAATATCATATCATATTTATCATATGATTTATAAAATTAAAGTTGAATCATTCTTGTATTAGTATTCACACAATCTGATAATTCAAATAGTAGAATCAATGACAAAATTGGGGCGCCTGGGTGGCGCAGTCGGTTAAGCGTCCGACTTCAGCCAGGTCACGATCTCGCGTTCCGTGAGTTCGAGCCCCGCGTCAGGCTCTGGGCTGACAGCTCAGAGCCTGGAGCCTGTTTCCGATTCTGTGTCTCCCTCTCTCTCTGCCCCTCCCCCGTTCATGCTCTGTCTCTCTCTCTGTCCCAAAAATAAACAAAAAACATTAAAAAAAAATTAAAAAAAAAAAAGAATCAATGACAAAATTTTTAAAGTCAACAATAAACTTAAGAATAATCCAAGTACAGTGCAATTTTTAAATCATTTTTCTTTTCCTCTTCATAGTGAGACTAGTTGTTTAAATCATCATTTTTTCTTATCCTCTCGATTTAGTAGGAATAATGATGAAAACTGAAATCTTTAAAGGGGGGAACAAATGCCTCCAGAAATCTACAAATTACCATAAAGCAAGTAGAGGAAACCCCTACAATACATCTATCCAAAATGTAATTTGCAGTGAAATGAATTACAGCACATTACAGATCAATCAATTAACCTGTAAAAACAGGTTGACTTCGTGTAATTTTTCTTCTATGTCCAGTCGTGCTCTTTCTTCAATCTCCCGTTTATACTGTTCCACTTGACTGCGTTCTACCATATTCATTTCCATAAATTGTTTCAATTTTACTACTTCTTGCTGTAACTTCTTGTTATTGCTCTCTAGTTTTTCACGTTCTTCTTCGAAAGATTTCATTGATAATAACTCTTGTTGAAGAACTTGATTTTTTGCATCCAGGTGTAGACATTTTGAAGATGTAGTTTCCAGTTCTGTTGTAAGGACATCAGCCTGCATGAATAAAACACTATAGTTTGGAAGGGAGTGAAAAGAGTCTAACTCAAAACTACTATGAAAAAAAATTTTTTTTCAGATTTTAAGTAATCTCTATGCCCAGTGTGATGCTTGAACTCACAATCTCAAGATCAAGAGTAACTGAGCCAGCCAGGCACTCAAATTTTAAATAAACTCATTTGCAATAAAATGTTACCTGTCTTAGAATGTGGAACCTTAAACAACTCAGAAAATCAAGAGCCAAGTTAAAGCCATCAGGTGTTACTGAAATAGATCTTTGCTATCATTCTCTTTACTACACAACATTTGCACTCAATTCTATACTTTTATTTTCTATGATTTTTTCATATCTTTCTTTCATAAGTCCCCTCTTAGGAGAAAGTCTCTTGGCCCTTCCCCCATCTTAACACTCCATAACTTTTAAAGAAGTTTTAGCAATATCATATTGACTTATGTATGCCCACGTCAAAAAATACGTCCCAAGATAAGACTCTGGAAATAAGACTCTAATTCATGAATCTAGAAGTAATGACTCTAACACCATGGTCTGTTTCTGAACTGCAAATGTTTTATGCTAATTTGAAGTGCATTCCCAGGAGAAATGATTCTCCAGGATGTGTTAAGAAATCACATCTCCCAGTATAAAACATTAATTGGATGATCCACATATTTTTTGAAGCAAAAAAATATTTAATTCAATACTGTTATCTTGTAATCCGTTGTTACTTTCCAGAAAATAAGAGATCATACTAAACAAAAACAACCACAACAACAAAACTGGTGGAGTTTCAGTGATGCTGAGTTGGGAAGGACTTCCATCCATTCTATATGATTGGTAAGACAAGGTGAATGGATGTGGTGGTTTAACAAATTCGTTGATACTTCTGTGAAAATTCCTCCCCTTAAATATATGCTGGCTTCAGTAACTGGTTTCTAGTGAACAGAATATGCAGAACTGCTGGGATTTTTTTAAAATTTTTTTTTAACATTTATTTATTTTTGGGACAGAGAGAGACAGAGCATGAACGGGGGAGGGGCAGAGAGAGAGGGAGACACAGAATCGGAAGCAGGCTCCAGGCTCTGAGCCATCAGCCCAGAGCCCGATGCGGGGCTCGAACTCGTGGACCGCGAGATCGTGACCTGAGCTGATGTCGGACGCTTAACCGACTGAGCCACCCAGGCGCCCCAACTGCTGTGATTTTTAAGGCCAGTTTAGAAAATGTGATACAGCTTCCATCTGACTTTCTTTCTCTAGGGAAGCTCACCCTTAGAACCCAGCCACCACGTTGTGAGGAATCCTAGGCTACCTAGTGAGTCTTCGTGTAGATACTCCAGCTGAGACTAGCCAACGTCCTAGCCAAAGGCCAGCCTCAACAGCCAAACACGTGCGTGAACAAGCCTTTAGATGATTCTAGTCTCCAGCTTCCAGTTATGCCAGCTGATGCCAAATGAAGAAGAAATGAGTTGCCCTACTCTGCTTTGCCTAAAATAAGATTGGTGAACAAGAGAAATGCTGTTTTGAACTACTAGGTTTTGAGGTGGCTTATTATGCGGCAGTAAATTGCTACCACAGATACTGATACTAAAAATGGTGTGCTGCTATTCAAAAAACCCTAAAAGTAAACTTCCTTTGAACCAAGAGTAGGTGGAAGTGGAAAGATGTAGAAAAGCGTAAGGATGAGACCCAAAAATGGCCTCCACAAGACTCTTAGTGGAACCCTGAAGGCCTATGAAGAGGCTGACAGCAAGGGTCTCTAAGCAAGTGAAGAAAATGACACCGGAGGAAAGGAAAGTCATGCTACAAAATACCTGAAAGTGAAACGGATAGGAAAGAGAAACTAAAGAAAGACTATGCAACTGAAAGGAACCAGGACTTACAGGGTTCAAGTATCTGTTTCTCCTTTACAGCCTCTCTACATGTTGAACTGTCAAATAATGCTAAAATAAAGAAATGGCTTTTGGGTTAAGAAAAAATCCAGGGTGCTACCAGGAAAACAGGAAGATTTAAGGTATGCCTCCAATTTCTTTAAGGATCTTAAGAGTATAAGATTTTTTTTTAAAGTAGGTTCCACACCCGACATGGGTGTGGAATTAGCATAAACTCAGCACCCAGAGATCAAGTGTCACATGCTCTACCAACTGAGCCAGCCAGGAGCCCCAAGAGTAGACGAATTTTAAAGGCATTTTCCTATAAGAGCTTCACAGGAAACTGAAGCGAAAAGCTTATCTCAAAAGGACTTGCGAGGGTCGCTTTGCTAAAACACGACATGAAATCCAGTAATATTTACAGAAAACTAAAAAAGGTAAGAGATTTATAGTAGCAAACATACTATTTGCTACCTTGGACTAAAAGAGACCAAATAGTGCAAAATGAAAAGAGGCCTTTGGGTCTTAGAAGTCCCACAGGGAGGAAGCAGGATGAAAAAACAGCTGCAAATACAAGTCATTCCTTATGAAAAGGAAGGAACCAAGAGTTTAAAGAGTAAAGAAAGGGAAGAGACATGGAGGAAGTATTCCCGTGGTTAGGACTAAGTCCTAACTTAAGAACTGACAGCATGCATCAGGCTATATTTCAAAACTCTTATGGACTATGGTGCTTCCCATCTTCTTTTTCTGAATGGGAGAGTCTTCAGCAGTTGACTAGAATGTTCCATTTGTGAGTGGTAAATAACTGTCTCTTTCGTTCTCAAGTCCTCATATTGAGAACCCTTGCAATCAAGGGGCTATACTTGAGATACCATAACCCAGGCAGCTTATCCCCACTGCACCTGATTAAGATGGTAAGATCTTGGACTCAAGCCCTGAAGCTGATGCCATGATAACTGAGACTTGCAGGAGGTATTCGAGGGGGAGGGGAGTGAATGTATTTTTCAGGTGGGAAGAATACAAACATTTGTGGCCAGCGGGTAAATTATACTACTTTTTAAAGGTGTCCATAGGTTTTAAATATTAATTCCATTAAAAAAAAAAAAAGGCCATGGAACAACCTTAGTGACTTGCTCCTAATGAACAGAATATGTGACTATGATCCTGTGTGTATTCCAAGCCTAGATGACAAAAGGCGATACAGCTTCTGCCTTGCTCTGTATCTCAGGCTGCTTACTTGGAATCTAGCTCCCCATCTAGTGAGGAATCCTAGGCCACAAAGAGGGTCTAGGTGTGTCAGTTTGTTTCTGCTGCCTCCTGAAGTCCCAGGCAACAGCCAGCATCAACCACCAGACGTTAGTGAACAAATCTTCAAATGGATCCAGCCCCAAACCTTTCAGTTGCCCCACCTGAAGCTGAGCAGGGCAGAGACTACCTGTCCTGGCCACACTTTTCCTAACAGATTTGTGAACAAAATAAATCTAACCTTTGGGGAGTTTGTTAAGAAAAAAACAAAAATGATAAATTGAAAAGTGGATGAAAAAAAAGACACATAAACTTGTATAGGAGAAATTGGTCTCCATTAAAGTAGGATATAATAAATGTTAAGATTAATTTATTAACAACCAATGGTGCTCATGAGAAGCAGATAACTAGAAGCAAGATCTAAGAAATTTTTCTCTCAGTTTTTCCCCAGCTAGGATCATATTAGCTGTTCATTTTCCATATATGGCCTTTATTATGTTGAGGTATGGTTCCTCTAAGCCTACTTTGTTGAGGTTTGTATCATGAATGGATGTTATAGTTTGTCAAATTCTTTTTCTGCATCTATTGCAATGATATGACTTTATGCTTTTTTGAAAATTAATATGAGATATCACATTCATTGATTTGCAAATATTGAACCACCCCTGCAAACCAGGAATAAATCCCATTTGGTTATAGTGAGTGATTGAATGATTTTTTTAATGTTTATTTTTGAGAAGGAGCACAAGCAGGGGAGGGACAGAGAGAGAGGGAAACACAGAATCTGAAATAGGTTCCGGGGTCCAAGCTGTCAACAGAGCCTGACACTGGGCTCAAACCGATGGACCATGAGATCATAACCTGAGCTGATGTTGGATGCTTACCTGACTAAGCCACCCAGCTGCTTCTGCCCCCGGTGAATGATTTTTTAATGTATTGTTGGATTCAGTTTGCTTATTTTGTTGAAGATTTTTGCATGTTCATCAGAGATGCTGGCCTGTAATTCTCTCTGTGGCATCTTTATCTGGTTTTGGTATCAGGGTAAAGCTGGCATAGAATGAATTTGGAAGTTTCCCTTCCTTTTATGTTTTTCTGGAACAATTTGAAAAGGACAGGTTAAACTTTTTTTTTTTTTTTGTATTAGCTCTTCTTTACATGTTAAAATTTACGTCTGAAGGCATCTGGTCCTAGACTTGTGTTTGTTGAGAGTTTTTTGATTCTTGATTCAGTTTCCTTGCTGGTTATTGATTTTTTTTCAAATTTTCTATTTCTTCTTGTCTTACTTTGGTAACTTACATATTTCCAGGAATTTATTCATTTCTTCTAAGTTGTCCAACTTGTTGGCATACATTTTTTCACAATATTCTCTCATAAATGTTTGTATTTCTGTGGTGTTGGTTCTTATTTCTACTCTCACATTTGTGGTTTTATTTTGGTCTTTTCTATTTTCTTGTTGATTACTCTGGCTAACACCTTATCAGTTTTATTAATTTTTACAAAGAACCAGCTCTAGGTTTCATTGATCTGTTCTAGTATTTTCTGTTTTCTGTTTGTCTATCATTCATTTCTGCTTTAATCTCTTTTTTTAAATTTTATTTTGAGAGACACCACACATGAGTGGGGGATGGGCAGAGAGAGAGAGAGAGAGAGAAAGCAAAAGAGACAATCCCAGACAGGTTCCATGCTGCCAGCAGAGAGCCTAACACGGGGCTCGATCTCACAACTGTGAGATCATGACCTGAGCCAAAATCGAGAGTCAGACACTTAACCAGATAAGCCACCCAAGGGCCCCTGTTCTGATCATTATTACTTGCTTTCTTCTGCTGGCTTCAGGCTTCATTTGTTGTTCTTTTTCTAGCTCCTTTAGGTATAAGGTTAGGTTGGTCGAATTTTTTCTTGCTTCTTGAAGTAGGCTTATATTGCTATGTACTTCCCTCTTAGGACCACGTTTGCAGCATGTCAAAGGTTTCAGACCATTGTTTTTTTTGTTTTTGTTTTTGTTTTGTTTTTTTAATTTCCATTTGTATACACGTAAGTTTTTAAGTTTCTTCTTGTATCTCTTGCTTAACCCATTCCAGTGTAGTAGCATGTTATTTAACCTGCATGTATTGTTTTTAATAATTAAGGCCTGTTTTTTGTTTGTGATCCATTCTTGAGAATATTCCATGGACACTTGAAAACAACGTGTATTCTGTTTCAAGATGGAACGTTCTGAAAAAATCTCTTAAGTCCAATCTGGGCCACTCTGTCATTCAAAGCCATTGTTTCTTTTTCTTTTTTTTTTTTTTATTAAATATATGAAATTTATTGTCAAATTGGTTTCTTTTTTTTTTTTTTTTTTATTTTTTAATATATGAAATTTCCCTGCTCATGGATTGGAAGAATAAATATTGTCAAAATGTCAATACTACCCAAAGCTATCTACACATTCAATGCAATCCCAATCAAAATTGCACCAGCATTCTTCTCGAAACTAGAACAAGCAATCCTAAAATTCATATGGAACCACAAAAGGCCCCGAATAGCCAAAGTAATTTTGAAGAAGAAGACCAAAGCAGGAGGCATCACAATCCCAGACTTTAGCCTCTACTTCAAATTGGTTTCCATACAACACCCAGTGCTCATCTCAACAGGTGCCCTCCTCAATACCCATCACCTGCCCTCCACTCCCTCCCACCCCCATCAGCCCTCAATTTGTTCTCAGTTTTATTTAAGAGTGTCTTATCCTTTGGCTCTCTTCTACTCTAACCTCTTTTTTTTTTCCTTCCCCTTCCCCATGGATTCCTGTTAAGTTTCTCAGGATCCACATAAGAGTGAACACATATGATATCTGTCTTTCTCTGTATGGCTCAAAGCCATTGTTTCTTTGGTTGTTAAGATCTGTTGATGTAAATGGGGTGTTAAAGTACCCTATTACTGTCTTATTATCAATTAGTTCCTTTATGTTGGTTATTGTTTTATGTACTTGAGTGCTCTCCTGGTGGGTGCATAAATATTTACATTTGTTAGATCTTCTTATTGGATTGTACCCTTTATTATGATATAGTAGCATTCTTTGGCTCTTGCTGCGGTCTTTGTTTTTGGTTGTTTATTTATTTTGAGAGAGACAGAGTTGGGGAGGGACATAGAAAGGGGGAGAGAAAATTTCAAGCAGCCTCCATGCTGTCAGCCTGGAGCCCAACATGGGGCTCAAAGCCACCAGCCATAAGATCATTACCTGAGCCAAGACCTAGTCAGTTGCTCAAATGACTGAGGCACCCAGGTGCCCCACAGTCTTTGTTTTAAGGACTCTTTTGTCTAACAAAAGTATCGCTATTTTTTTTCTTTTAACGTGATAAATTTTTCTTCATCCCCTCGCTTTCATTTTTTTTTAATAGAATTTATTGTCAACTTGGCTAACATACACTGTGTATAGTGTGCTCTTGGTTTTGGGAGTAGATTCCCGTGGTTCATCACTTATAGACAACACCCAGGGCTCATCCCAACAAGTGCCCTCCTCAATGCCCACCACCCACTTTCCCTTCTTACCCACCGCCCCCATCAACCCTCTCTTTGTTCTCTGCATTCAAGAGTCTCCTATGGTTTGCCCCTCTCCTGCTCTGTTTGTAACTATTTTTCCCCTTCCCTTCCCCCACGGTCTTCTGTTAAGTTTCTCAAGTTCCACATAGGAGCAAAAACATATGATATCTGTCTTTCTGTGACTTATTTCATGTAGCATAATACCTTCTAGTTCCATCTATATTGCAAGAGATAGCACGATTTCACTCTTTCTCCTTGCCAGGGAGTATTTCAGTGTATATATAAACCACATCTCTTTATCCATTTATCAGTTGATGGGCATTTAGGCTCTTTCCAGAATTTGGCTATTGTTGACAGCACTGCTATAGACATTGGAGTACATGTGCCCCTATAAATCAGCATTCCTGTATCCTTTGCATAAACTCCCAGTAGTGCTATAGAGGGGTCGTCGGGTAGTTCGATTTTCAATTGTTTTGAGGAACCTACGCACTGTTTTCCAGAGCGGCTGCACCAGTTTGCATTACCACCAACAGTGCAAGCATCCCCTCACTTTCAATCTGCAGGTGTCTTTATGTCTAAAATGAGGTTTTTATAGGCAGCATACAGATGGGTCTTTTTAATCCATCCTGTCACCCTAGGTCTTTTGGTTGGGAGTGTTTATTCCATCTATATCCAAAGTAATTATTGACAGGTATGTATTTATTGTCATTTTACTACTTGTTTTGTGGTTGTTTCTGGAGATTTTCTCAAATCCTTTATTGTTTTTCTCCCTTTGATGTCTTTCTAATTTGCTTTAATGATATATTTGGATTTCTTTCTCTTTATTCTTTGCATGGTTATTAGTGGGTTTTGGTATATGATAAGCATTAATTTGTATATCACCTCTTCTGCGTGTAGCAGTCTATATTAAGTTGATGGTCACTTAAGTTAGAGCTCATTTTTTTTCTCCTCCCCATGTTTTGATAAGCTATTATATTGTATATCCTTTTGGGGGGCATTCCTTGATATTTTTTTTACAGAAATATACATTTTTACTGCTTTTACATTTCCTTCCTTTATACTGTCACTTTTGATCTCTCCTTTCCACTCAGAGTCCCCGATAATATTTCTTACAGGCTGATTTAGTGGTCACAAACTCCTTCCATTTTTGTTTGAGGAATTCTTTATCTCTCCTTCTATTATGAATGATAGCCTTACTGGATAGAGTATATTTGGCTGCAGATTCTTCTCATTCAGCACTTTGAATATATCATGCCATTTCCTTCTGCCTTACAAAGTTTCTGTTGAAAAAACTCCTGCTAGCCTTGTGGGTTTTCCCTTGGAAGTGAATGACTTGTTTTGCTGCTTTTAAGATTTGTAGCAGTGGGGCGCCTGCGTGGCTCAGTCGGTGAAGCATGACTTGATCTTAGCTCAAGTCGTGACCTCGCAGTTCGTGGGTTTAAGCCCTCCAGTGGGCTCTTCATTGACAGCACAGAGAGTGCTTGGGATTCTCTGTCTCTACCCCTCCCATGCTTGTGTCTGCGTTCTGTCACGGAAATTAAAAAAAAAAAAAGCAAAAAACAAAACACTAAAAAAAAAGATGTTAGCAGTATATTTTGCAAATTTAATTACAACATGTCTTGGGTGTTGATTTTGATGGAAGTTCTCTGTGCCTTCTGGATGTGTATGTCTGTTTTCTTCTCCACATTAGGGAATTATTCAGTTATTGTGTCTTCAAATCAATTATCTGTCCCCTTCTTTCTGTCTTCTTCTTCTGGGACTCCTATCATATGAATGTTTTTACATTTGACGGAGTCATCGAGTGTCTTAAGTCTATTCTTGCATTGGATAATTCGTCTTTGTCTTCTTCAGCTTCACTGCTTTCCATTACTTTGTCTTCTAGGTCATTAATTTGTTCCTCTGCTTCTTCCAGCTTGCTGTTCATTTTTACTGCCCTCTTCATCTCTGATTCTTGAACTCTTTTATGTCTGTGGTAAGGGTCTCTCGGATGTCTTCCATTCTTTCCTCAAGTCCAGTGAATATCCTTATGATCATGGTTTTAAATTCTCCATTAGGCGTGTTATTTACATCTGTCCCATTTAGGTCTCTGGCCATGGCCTTATCCTGTCCTTTCATTTGGGATAAATGCCTCTGTCTTTTTATTTTGTCTAAATATCTGCCAGCTTCTGTGTGTTAGAGAAGCCAGTTATGTCACCTGCTCCCGAAAGTAATGGACTTAGGAAAAAGACGTCATGTAATGCCCAGGGTCTAGCACTTCAGGGAGTGTCACCAGTGTGTGCTGCATGCGGTCTGCTGTTGTGTTCTGGCTATGCTATCCTTCAGGCCAGTCATCTGCAGAGGCTCTCTTTGCCTGGTCTGGTGAGTGTTTGGTCCCTGGCCTGAACATAGCGAGTTTTAACTAGGTGTGCTCTGGTCTGCTTAGGAAATGAGACCTGTCACCACCTCTCCTGGAACTGAGGCCAAGGGAAACTCTCTGGTTGGGAGATGTGGTGTGGGCAGGCATTTGTCCTTGTCTTCTGGGGGAGGGGTAGCTGTGCTGGAACTCAAGCAAGAGTGATTGAGAAAGGTAGTTCCACCAGAGTGCAAGGGGGTGGCGTTTGGTGTAAGCAAGTTAGGTAACCTGTGTTAGCAATGCACTGCTTCTTACAGGTGGCTTTATGTTTGTGGTGAGGGGCAGGAGAAGGAGATGGTGCCAGCCAGCGGCTTTGTTCCTACAGACAGGTCTCTCTGAACTTTGCCTCTGAGGGACGTGCTCTGAGAAGAGCAAATAATCTCCCCACTGTGTGCCCCAGGCACTCTTCAGACCACTCTACCCATGCTATATGCTCCCACGTTGTTTGCCTGCCCTCTGTCCATGAGCAGTGCAGTACCTCAGGGCTCTAAACCAGCTAAACCGGATTCCCTTTAAAACTCCAGACTTTACGCACTACTGGTTGCAAGAACTCACGAAATTTTTCCAAGCCAGTGGCTATGGGGAAATGTTCTCTTTGTGCATTCCCTTGTGCGTTCCTCTCTCTCACCCTTACCCACAACCTCAACTCCCTCCCCTCTGCAGAAGCCAGGATCTGTTTCTCTTCTAGACGACATTTCTGCATCAAGGACATTCTTTGATGTGGCCTCTTCTCTCCCTTTTGTTGTGGAGTTTGTTCTGTCAGTCTTCAGGTCAATTTCTGGGGTATTTAGGGTGAGCTGATTGTTATCTAGTTGTATTCGTGGGATGAGGCAAGCCTAGAGTCCTCCTACTCCTCTGCCTTCTTCCTATCTCTAAGATCTTTTTCTAAGATTCCCTTCAATTCCAACAATTCTTACAAGTAGGAAGGAATGCCTCTTTAGAATGTCCCCTCAAGTTAAGGTAGAAACACAGAGACATACGATTTGAAGCACAATAGTTGAAAAACTAGAAAGAGTCAATTTGATAACCAAAATTGGGCCTTTGATCTGATTTAAATTAAAGGAAATAGGCAGTTTTGAGTATTTTTTAAACCATTGAATGCTCAATCTTCATTCTCCTTTCCTCAGTGAGGAAATAAAGAGAATGTTATGGAATCATTTTTCATCTTTTCAGTAGCAAAACAAATGCACTGTCCTTTAGCACTACTTAAATTAACTGCATATTCTCCTTTACCTTACTCCAACCTTCTTTGTGTGGGGAGGTAAGATCACTTCATCTTTGTGTTGTCCCACAATGCTTCTCCATATCATACAAGTTGGCTTCAAAAGTTGTCATTCAAATTACCAATCTACTATTTGTCTCTGATAAATCAACTTAATACTCCTCACTTTGTACAGCTGTATTATTTGAATGATGTAATGTTTATTCCATTAATTATACACTGAGCTAAAACATATAGCTATGCATATCTTTCTATTTAAGTGAAAGAAGGGGAAACAGGCTACTGTGTTTTCCAAGAATGTAGGTTCTGTGCCAAGAACAGGATTAACACCAGTGTTACACACAAGAACTAGGTCAGAAGAGGATCTCATTGTGAATTGTAAGATGATGGGTTAGCAAGATTGCTTAAAAGGAAAGAGGAATAGCCCAGAGTTAATCTTTTCCTTCCTAGATGGTGAAAACTATGGATGAGTCTATGCATTATAATGAGATAATAAAACATAATGAAGTAAACGGTAGACTGAGTCAAGAGATCCTATGGCCAAGATATGATGGAAATGAAAGTGGGCAGCACTGACTGAGACACTAAAAGTTTGCACAGGCGGGGAACCTGGGTGGCTCAGTCAGTTGAACCTCAACCTCTCAGGTCATGATCCCAGGGTCATGGGATCAAGACCCCTGTCAGCCTCCACACTAAGTGTGAAGCCTGCTAAAAATTCTCTCTCTTCTCTTCTCTCTCTGTCTCTCTCTCTCTTTCCCTACACAGCCCCTCGTCCTGCTTGTGCACGCTCTAAAAAATATATAAATATAAATAAATAAATAAATAAATAAATAAATAAATAAAAGTCTGAACACACTAAAGAAAGAGCATTTTATCTTTTTGAGCCTGACTTCACATCGAGTCATGGGGTCAGCAAGGCATAGGCTGGCGAAAGGGTCCTTCAAGAAACAAAAATCTCTATAGGAGCAAAGTTAAGTTCTACTACATTGGCTTTTTATTATTACATAAGTGACTGGTAATTTGCAAGATAACATGGAAAAAGTTTTCATAAAATTTGATATGGTACTGGCATAAGGACAGACATACAGATCAATGTATTAACACTGAGAATCTAAACATAAACTCTCACATTATAGTGAACTGATTTTCCACAAGGGTGCCAGACAATTAAATGGAATAAGACTAGTCTTTGTAACAAACGGTACTGGGACAAATGGATATCCACATGCAAAGCAATAAAATCAGACCTCTACCCCATAGCATATATAGAAAATTAACTTAAAATCTAAGAGCTAAAATGATAAAACTCTTAGAAAAAAGCTTACGTGTATGTGTTTGTGACTGGATTTCACAATGATTTCTTAGACATGACACCAAAAGACAAAAGCAGATTAAGTTTATTTCATCAAAATTAAAAACTACTATGCTTCAAATATCACCATCAAGAAAGTGAAAAGGCAAGTGACTAAATAGGAGAAAATACCTGAAAATCCCATATCTGCTAAGGGATTTGCATGTAGGATATTTAAATAACTCTTCCAATAATGAAAAGACAATCCAATATAATAACGGGCAAAAGAATGGATTAGTTCTTTAAAGACGATACAGAAATGGATAATAATCACGTTAAAAGGGAGATGTTCGGGGTGCCTGGGTGGCTCAGTCAGTTAAGCTTCTGACTTGGGCTCAGGTCACGATCTCACGGTTCATGGGTTTGAGCCCCGCATCGGGCTCTGTGCTGACAGCTGGGAGCCTGGAGCCTGTTTCAGATTCTGTGTCTCCCTCTCTCTGACCCTCCCCTGTTCACGCTCTGTCTCCCCGTCTCAAAAATGAGTAAAACGTTAAAAAAATTAAAAAAAAAGATGTGATATATATATATATATATATATATATATATATATATATATATATATTCATTCCATGGAGTATTACTCGGCAATCAAAAAGAAGGAAATCTTGCCATTTGCAACTACGTGGATGGAACTGGAGCGTATTATGCTAAGTGAAATTAGTCGGAGAAAGACAAAACTCATATGACTTCCCTAGTATGAGGACTTTAAGAGACAAAACAGATGAACAAAAGGGAAGGGAAACAAAAATAATATAAAAACAGGGAGGAGGATAAACACAGGAGACTCATAAATATGGAGAAAAAACTGAGGGTTGCTGGAGGGGTTGTGGGATGGGGGATGTGCTAAATGGGCAAGGGGCATTAAGGAATCTACTCCTGAAATCATTGCTTCACTAAATGCTTACTAATTGGGATGCAAATTAAAAAAAAAATAAAACTAAAGATACAACAAAAGAGTAACGCCCCCCCCCACACACACACAAAATTTTTCAACCCAGGAAGCCTCTGGTTGGGGATTCAGGAGATAAGGACCTTCTAGAGAAGTCAGAGCTATGGACTGAGTTGGCTGAAAGCTATCTAAGTTTTTGTTTCACAGGGAAGACCTTAAAGTGGCAGACAATTTCATGCCATAATCTAAATTCCTTTCTAAAGGGATACACAGAAAATCCCTCGTTATTCTTTAATAAGCTTCACCAGTTTCGGATATTCTTACAAATTTTAGTTTTTGAGACTTTAAAGATTTCTTTAGGACACAATAGCAGGACAACGCCTAGCACTCTCATTCATAGAAGACTGATCAACAGAGAGTCATGTTACTCGCATGAAAAGTTCCCTATTACTATGTGACTCATTTATAAGACGTCTAGAAAAGAAAATAATTTTCAATGCCTCTTCAGCAACAAAAAGGACCAGTCAAGAGAATGTTCTAATTCCTCTGACGGGTATAGCTGTCTAATGAAACTTGCATGTATATTATATAGCTTTTGCGACTGACAGAAACGAGTTGGTCAGTGTATCTCCCTCATTGCTCCCACTTAGGATTTACAATGAGAATCCTACAAAGGAGGGTGTGTGTTCGAGGACATTAACTGTTCTGCTTGGAAAACAGTTGGGGTTTCACTACATATCAATAAATGAGAATCCTGAATGGCACATTAGTCTTTTCTGAGATTGAATTGTGAAATCTGTGAAAGGCTGATTAACTCAAGTGAGTGGAAAAAGATAATGAGTTTCTGAACTTGCAATGGTAGGAGCACTATGTTACTAGGTAAGGCCCTGACAGAGCAGCCATTTCTCCTTTTTCACTGGCATTTCTTTTCCTTTACAAAATCCAACAAAGAGAAAAGTCCATTCCTTTGAGAAGGACGTTTGCATAACGACCTGCTAGTCATTGTTGATGAAGAGAATAAGTTGCAAACTTGTAATTACAAATTACAACAAATCATCATTAAAATAACCCGTTCTCAAACTCTCACTGAAGGGTTGAGACTACAAGAGAAAGTCAGAATTCAAGATGACATGATCACTCAAAGCGTGCGGAAGTTTGAAACACGCTGAAAAATATTAGCAGGGACTCTCACACATCTGTATGCCAACGTTCACAGCAGCATTATTAACAGTAGCCAAAAGGTGGACTAAACCAAACGCTCACTGTGGTATATATAAAATGTTGCTTTTTTAGACTCTCACAATGTTTTTATGAAAATGTCACTATAAACATCATTACTTTATGAGTTCAATCAACTTCATCTCTATAGAAAAATTCCATCGCTAATAGCAAGTAGGAACAATATCAACCTAACATTTTGATCAGTGAGATTTTTCCATATGATCCAAAACATTCTTATGTACTACACCTATTGAAATAAGGATTCCTTTTCAGTAGGACAGACATCAAGAGACTGACTTACTAAACTTGTCCTTAACAAGTTGCTCGGAAGATTGTGAATTGGGGCCGCTTGCTGTTTGATGGTTCCTTCTGGCCTGGCATGTTGTACTTCTAGCCTAAAATGCAGATCTTAAGGTAATTATTCTCACAAATAAATTTACAAAAATACCATATAATTTCTGACAAATGAGGGGATTACAGAAATTCTTAAAATTGTATCAAGAGGAAGATTTGGCAATTGAGCCATTTTTCTCATTGTCTTTTGTGGATAAGGTGCAAAATTGAGATATAATGTGCCACAATTCTGCATTTCAAAATAACTAAAAGCTGGAATTTGTATCCAGTTTAACAAGGATATACTGGCATAATGAATACATTTCTCATACTACATTGCTTATCTGTTTTATAAAAATCAAGCTATTTTCTTTGAGGATTAAATTATACTTTTCCATATGATCTTACATCTTCTCAGCATATCTTATGGCCTCTGCATGTTGATCCTTTGCTTCTTGCAACTAAAATAAAGAAAACAATATAATTTTAACTACTGACAATCTAGTAGAAACAATCACCTGTTTCTGTAACTAAATGTTTTTATTTTTTTACTTGAGAGAGAGAGAGAGAACACACACAAGTGGGGAATAGAGGCAGAGGTAGAGACAGAGAAAATCGTAGGCAGGCTCCAAGCTCAGGGTGAAGCCTGATGTGGGGCTCGGTTTCATGACCGCTTTCATGATGTGGGGTTTAGGATCATGACCTGAGTGGAAATTAAGGGTCAGGACACTCAACCACCTAGCCGCCCAAGTGCGCCTGTAATTAAATCTTATTGGACCCAGCCAGGCTCTCCGCTACATGCTGATTGATGGCTACTGTTAGATCGTAACAATACAGTTGAGCTGCTGCAACAGAGACTATGGCCTACAAAGCTGAAAATGTTTCAATACTCTTCTAGAATAATGTACCAACCTTACTCTGCTACAAAATCAGAACGTTTTTAAATGTTTTTAATTATATATGAGCAGATAAATGTACAAATGTATCTACTGGTGAAATGGAGGAAATATAGGAATTAACCTTATGGTAAACATTTCTGTTTTCATATTACAAACACTGCATCAACTATGATTTTACATATTCACATAGGTGAATGACATTTCTATTCTTGTGATGATAAAACTGAACATGCTGTATTCAGTGACAACAAGATATTTCATGGAAGAGTTTCAGAAGCAGCATCCTAGTAGGAGTCAGAAAGCCTGGGTACGAATTCCCAATTCTGCTCGTTAAGAGCTGTATGACCTTGAGCACACTACCTAAAACTTCCGTGTCTCAATCTCTGCATCTGTAAAATGAAGTTAATGACAGCACCTACTGGGGCACATGGGTGGCTCAGTCGGTTGAGCGTCTGGCTCTTGATTTCGGCTCAGGACATGATCTCAGGGTCATGTGATTGAGCCCCACATCAGGCTCTGCGTGGACAGCGAGGAGACTGCTTGGGATTCTCTCTCTCTCTCTCTCTCTCTCTCTGTCCCTCTCTCTCTCTCTCCCTATCTGCCCTTCCCACAATCTCGCTCTCTCTCTCAAAATAAAGAACCTTAAAAAAGTTATCTCAAAATAAATAATAATAGTATCTACCCCACTGGGATGTTGGGAAGCTTAAATTAGGAAATAACAGGTGAAAAACTTAGAAGGGTACGTGGCACATAGTCAGCTCTAAGTGTATGCATTTAGCAAGATTACTTTTGCTGTATTTTGCATTCCAATACATTGAGATAGTTAAGGCAGGTGGCATGCCAATACAAGTGGTCCCCTATACAAATTATACTGAAGTCATTCTTCATACCACTGCAAGTGGCAGCAAATGGGGACCATGAGGCCCAGAATCTCTCCTCAGTACTTCACACAACTTTCGCCAATGCCACTAGCAAACAGTACTTTTTTTTCCCCCACTTATAATACTTTTAACTAACTCCCTCTCTATACTACTCAGTGGACAATACTCACGGACTACAGTACAAATAGCACCTCTTAGATTGAGTAATAGATGATTTACATGACCATCAGAGGCAAGGGAAAGCCACTGACATGAATATAATGGAGTCTTGCTAAACCAAAGTTCCTCAATCATTTCATGCCCATACTGTTTATGTTAGGCTGCTTTACTGAGTACTCTGATGAGGAGATTAAGGCTTTGTGGTAACAGCATAACAGAAAAGCTGGCCCCAGAGCTTTACAGTTGGTAAAGTGCTATAAATCTGTAAATCCTAGCACTGGGTGCATAAGGAAAAAAAGATTTCAATTTCTCCTCTTCTAGTAACCATTTGCTTAACTTTTGAAGATTTGTCCATTTATCACGCTGCTTCTCCCCTTGCAGTGGACTCGAACATTCTTTAATGTATCGTCTCATCCACAGAATCAACTTTTCTTCACTTATTTCCTTCTTTTACACTAAAATCTAACTTTCACTCCTATCATTCCACTAAGACATTTTGAGGGTCATCAAGAACCTGTTTTTTAAAAAATTTTTATTGGGGCGCCTGGGTGGCGCAGTCGGTTGAGCGTCTGACTTCAGCCAGGTCACGATCTCGCGGTCTGTGAGTTCGAGCCCCGCGTCAGGCTCTGGGCTGATGGCTCGGAGCCTGGAGCCTGTTTCCGATTCCGTGTCTCCCTCTCTCTCTGCCCCTCCCCCGTTCATGCTCTGTCTCTCTCTGTCCCAAAAATAAATAAAAAACGTTGAAAAAAAATTTAAAAAATTTTATTAAGGTCTCTATCCTGCTTCACTTTTCAGCAGCAGCTGAGAAAATTGACCATGCCCTCCCTCTGCTCTTTTAACCACACCTTTACCTAGGCCCCTTTACCTAGGCCATGTGTCCTTTTCGCTCTTCCATGTAGGTGCTCATAGACAACATCCTCAACCGCACACTCAAAAATCATTACTTGACATGGAGTACCTTTGTAGACAGCTAATCGTGTACATTTTATTTGGACTCTTTTCGGTGTTACTTTGAGTGTGTTTTTCTTATTGAGTCTTAGGGAGCACCCTTACCCTTAGGATACTGACCAGCATACTTTGTCTCACTTTTCTTATAACACGACATTTATCACAAGGGCTGGATGATCACTGGCTTGCCTTTGTTTCCTTTTGAGTAACTTCTTCGTCCATAGAGATTTCAACTTATGGAAGTCTTCTGAAGTTCCTTTCAGATGCATACTTGACTATATTGTTAGGAAGGTTAAGTTGGCTAGAGCTACCTCTTCTTCCCAATCCAGATTCTTCACCTCAAAATTGTGTGCATCAAATGCCTTCACCCAGGTAGCCCCTGGTTTGGGGATTCAGGAGATAAGGACCTTCTAGAGAAGTCAGAGCTATGGACTGAGTTGCCTGAAAGATAACTAAGTTTTTGTTTCACAGGGAAGACCTTAAAGTGGCAGACAATTTCATGCCATAATCTAAATTCCTTTCTTTACGGATCTACACTAAATCCCTCGTTATTCTTTAATAAGCTTCATCAGTTTCAGATATCCTTACAAATTTTAGTTTTTGAGACCTTAATGATTTCTTCAGGACACAGTAGCAGGACAATGCCTTGCACTCTCATTCATAGAAGACTGATCAACAGAGTGTCATGTTACTCGCATGAAAAGTCCCCTATTACTATGTGACTCATTTATAAGACGTCTAGAAAAGAAAATAATTTTCAATGCCTCTTCAGCAACAAAAAGGACCAGTCAAGAGAATGTTCTAATTCCTCTGACGGGTATAGCTGTCTAATGAAACTTGCATGTATATTATATAGCTTTTGCGACTGACAGAAACGAGTTGGTCAGTGTATCTCCCTCATTGCTCCCACTTAGGATTTACAATGAGAATCCTACAAAGGAGGGTGTGTGTTCGAGGACATTAACTGTTCTGCTTGGAAAACAGTTGGGGTTTCACTACATATCAATAAATGAGAATCCTGAATGGCACATTAGTCTTTTCTGAGATTGAATTGTGAAATCTGTGAAAGGCTGATTAACTCAAGTGAGTGGAAAAAGATAATGAGTTTCTGAACTTGCAATGGTAGGAGCACTATGTTACTAGGTAAGGCCCTGACAGAGCAGCCATTTCTCCTTTTTCACTGGCATTTCTTTTCCTTTACAAAATCCAACAAAGAGAAAAGTCCATTCCTTTGAGAAGGACGTTTGCATAACGACCTGCTAGTCATTGTTGATGAAGAGAATAAGTTGCAAACTTGTAATTACAAATTACAACAAATCATCATTAAAATAACCCGTTCTCAAACTCTCACTGAAGGGTTGAGACTACAAGAGAAAGTCAGAATTCAAGATGACATGATCACTCAAAGCGTGCGGAAGTTTGAAACACGCTGAAAAATATTAGCAGGGACTCTCACACATCTGTATGCCAACGTTCACAGCAGCATTATTAACAGTAGCCAAAAGGTGGACTAAACCAAACGCTCACTGTGGTATATGTAAAAATGTTGCTTTTTTAGACTCTCACAAAGTTTTTATGAAAATCTCACTATAAAAGTAATTACTTTATGAGTTCAATCAACTTCATCTCTATTGAAGAATTCCATCGCTAATAGCAAATAGCAACAATATCAACCAAATATTTGGATCAGTGAGCCTTTCCATGTGATCCAAAACATTCTTATGTACTACTCCTAGTGAAATACGGATTCCTTTTCAGTAGGACAGACATTAAGAGACCGACTTACCAAACTTGTCTTTAACAAGTTGCTCTGAAGATCTTGAATTTGGGCCGCTTGATGTTTGATGGTTTCTTCCTGTCTGGCATTTTGCACTTCTAGCCTAAAATGCAGATCTTAAGATAATTATTCTCACACATAAATGTAAAACAATACCATATAATATCTGAACAAATGAGGGTCTTACAGAAATTCTTTAAATTGTATCAAGAGGAAGATTTGGGAATTGTGCCATTTTTCTCGTGTTTTGTGGATAAGGTGCAAAATTGAGATATAATATCCACAATTTTGCATTTCAAAATAGCTCAAAGCTGGAATTTGTATCCAGCTTAACAATAATATACTGGCATAACAAGTATATTTCTCGTACTACACTGCTTATCTGCTGTATAAATAATCAAGGTATTTTCTGTGAGGTTTAAATTATACTTTTGCATATGATCTTACGTTTTCTCCGCATATCTTATGGCCTCTGCCTCTCGATCCTTTGCTTCTTGCAACTAGAATAAAGAAAAAAAATAATTTTAACTACTGACAATCTAGTAAAACACCATCACCTGTTATTGTAACCAAATGTAATTTTTTTTGACTTAGTGAGGCAGAGAGAGAGAGACAGAATGCCCAAATGGGGAAGGGAGTCAAGGGAAGAGACAGAGATACTAGTAAGCAGGCTCCAAGCTCAGGGTGAAGCCTGATGTGGGTCTCAGTCTCATGACCGCTCTCATGATGTGGCGTTTGGGATCATGACATGAGCAGAAATTAAGAGTCAGGACGCTCAACCAACAAAGCCACCCAAGTGCCCTTGTAACTGAAATCTTTTTGGACCCAGCCACACTCTCCCCTACATGCTGATTGATGGCTACTTTTAGGTCATAACAGCAGGGTGGACCTGCTACAACACAGACTGTGGCCTACAAAGCTGAAAATGTTTCAATATTCTTCCAGAATAGTTTACCAATCTTACTCTCTTACAAAAACATAACGTTGTTAATATTTATAAATTATATATGATCAGATAAACATACAAATGTATCTACTGGTCAAATGGAGGAAATATAGAAAATTACCTTATGGTAAACATTTCTGTTTTCACATTACAAGCACTGCATCAACTATGATTTTAAATATTCACATAGGTGAATGACACTTCTATTCTCGTGATTGAAAGTGAACATGCTATTTTCAGTGACAATGAGATATTTCATGGAAGAGTTTGACAAGCAGTATCCTAGTAGGAGCCAGAAAGCTTGGGTCTGAATTCCCAATTCTGCTGGTTATGAGCTGTATGACCTTGAGCACACTACCTAAAACTTCCATGTCTCAGTCTCTGCATCTGTAAAATGAAGGTAATGACAGCACCTACTGGGGCACCTGAGTGGCTCAGTCGGTTCAGCGTGTTGCTCTTGATTTCTGCTCAGGACATGATCTCAGGGTCACGTGATTAAGCCCCACATTGGGCTCTGCGTGGACAGCAAGGAGGCTGCTTGGAATTCTGTCTTTCTCTCTCTCTGCCTCTCTCCCTCTTTCTCACTCTCCCTACCTTCCCTTCCCCACAGTCTGTCTCTCTCTCACTCTATCTCTCTCTCTCTCCCTCTCAAATTAAGGAACCTTAAAAAAAGTGATCTCAAAATAAATAATAATAGTATCTACATAACTGGGATCTTGGTAATATAAATTTAGGAAATAATACAGGAACAACTTAGAAGGGTACGTGGCACATAGTCAGCTCTAAGTGTATGCATTTACCATGATTACTGTTGATGTGTTTTGCATTCCAATACAATGATATAGTTTAGGCAGGTGGCATGCCAATACAAGTGGCCCCGTGTACAAATTATACTGAAGTTATTCTTCATATCACCGCAAGTGGCAGCAAATGGGGAGGATGAGGCCCAGAATCTCTCTTCAGTACTTCACACAACTTTCGCCAATGCCACTAGCCAACAGTACTTTTTTTTCCCCTCTTATAATACTTTTAACTTACATCCTCTCTATACTACTCAGAGGACAATGCTCACAGAGTACAGTACAAATAACACCGCCTAGACAGAGCAGTAGATGCTTTATATGACCGTCAGAGGCAAGGGAAAGCCACTGATATGGAAATAATGAAGTCTTGCTAAACTAAAGTTCCTCAATCATTTCATGCCCATACTGTTTACGTTAGGCTGCTTTAGCAGGTACTCTGGTGAAGAGATTAGGGCTTTGTGGTAACAGTATATCAGAAAAGCTGTCCCCAGAGCTTTGCAGTTGGTAAAGTGCTACAAATCTGTAAATCCCAGCACTGGCTGCATAAGGAAGAGAGATTTCAATTTCTCCTTTTCTATTAACCATTTGCTTAAGTTTGAAACTTTGTCCATCTATCACGCTGCTTCTCCCCTTGCAGTGGACTCGAACATTCTTTAATGTATCGTCTCATCCACAGAATCAACTTTTCTTCACTTATTTCCTTCTTTTACACTAAAATCTAACTTTCACTCCAATCATTCCACTAAGAAAATTTGAGGGTCATATAGGACCTTTTTAAAAAAAAATTATTAAGGTATTTATCCTGCTTCCCTTCTCAGCAGCAGCTGAGAAAAATGCCATGCCCTCCGTCTGTGCTTCTAACCCCAACTTATTTATGAAGGAGGGCAACCCCTGACATTAAATCCTTGCCCCTTGCTCTCTGTGTTTTGAATTGCTCTTAAGGCTTCACAACCAGATTCTCTAATTCACATTTCCAGCTTTGGCCCTTTTACCTAGGCCATGTGTCCTTTTCGCTCTTCCATGTAGGTGCTCATAGACAACATCCTCAACCGCACACTCAAAAATCATTACTTGACATGGAGTACCTTTGTAGACAGCTAATCGTGTACATTTTATTTGGACTCTTTTCGGTGTTACTTTGAGTGTGTTTTTCTTATTGAGTCTTAGGGGGCACCCTTACCCTTAGGATGCTGACCAGCATACTTTGTCTCGCTTTTCTTTATAACACGACATTTATCACAAGGGCTGGATGATCACTGGCTTGCCTTTGTTTCCTTTTGAGTAATTTCTTAGTCCATAGAGATTTCAACTTATGGAAGTCTTCTGAAGTTCCTTTCAGACGCATACTTGACTATATTGTTAGGAAGGTTAAGTTGGCTAGAGCTACCTCTTCTTCCCAATCCAGATTCTTCACCTCAAAATTGTGTGCATCAAATATCTTCACCCAGGTAGCCCCTGGTTTGGGGATTCAGGAGATAAGGACCTTCTAGAGAAGTCAGAGCTATGGACTGAGTTGGCCTAATGCAATCTTAAGTTTTTGATTCGCAGAGAAGACCTTAAAGTGGCAGGTAATTTCATGCCATAACCCTAATTCCTTTCTATAGTGATGTACAGAAAATCGCTCGTTATTCTTTAATAAGCTTCATCAATTTCGGATATACTTACAAATTTTAGTTTTTGAGACCTTAATGATTTCTTTAGGACACAGTAGCAGGACAATGCCTAGCACTCTCATTCATAGAAGACTGATCAACAGAGTGTCATATTACTCGCATGAAAAGTTCCCTATTACAGTGTGACTCATTAATAAGACGTATAGAAAAGAAAGTAATTTTCAATGTCCCTTCAGTCATAAAAAGGACTAGTCAACAGAATGTTCTAGTTCCCCTGACGTATATAGCTGTCAAATGAAACTTGCATGTATATTATATAGCTTTTGTGACTGACAGAAACGAGTTGGTCAGTGTATCTCCCTCATTGCTCCCACTTAGGATTTACAATGAGAATCCTACAAAGGAGGGTGAGAGTGTGAGGACATTAACTGTTCTGGTTGGAAAACAGTTGGGGTTTCACTACATATCTATAAATTATAATCTTGAATGGCACATTAGTCTTTTCTGAAATTGAATTGTGAAGTCTCTGAAAGGCTGATTAACTCAACTGAATGGAAAAAAAAATGAGTTTCTGAACTTGCAATGGTAGGAGCACTATGTTACTAGGTAAGGCCCTGCCCGAGCAGCCATTTCCACTTTTTTACTGGCATTTCTTTTCCTTTACAAAATCCAACAAAGAGAAAACTCTATTCTTTGGGAAGGACGTTTGCATAATGACCTGCTAGTCATTGTTGATGAAGAGAATATGTGGCAAATTTGTAATTTTAAATTACAACATATCATCATTAAAAGAACTCTTTCTGAAACTCTCACTAAAGGGTTGGGTTTACAACAGAAAGATAGAATGCAAGATGAAATGATCACTCAAAGACTGGGGACATTTGAAATACACTGGAAAATATTAGCAGGGACTCACACATCTGTATGTCAATGTTCACAGCACCTTTATATACAATAGCCAAAAGGAGGACTAAACCAAATGCTCACTGTGGTATATATAAAATGTTGCTCTTCTTAGATTCTCACAATATTTTTATTTAAATCTCACTACAAACATCATTACTTTATGAATTCAATCAACTTCACCTATATAGAAGAATTACATCACTACTGGCAAGCAGGAACAATATCAACCAAATATTTTGATCAGTGAAATTTTCCATATGGTCCAAAACATTCTTATGTACTTCTACTAGTGACATAAGGATTCCTTTTCAGTAGGACAGTCATTAAGAGATCGACTTACCAAACTTGCCTTTAGCAAGTTGCTCTGAAGATCTTGAATTTGGGCCGCTTGATGTTTGATGGTTTCTTCTTGCCTGGCATTTTTAACCTTTAGCCTAAAATGCAGATCTTAAGATAATTATTCTCACACATAATTTTAAAACTGTATCGTGTAATTTCTGAACAAGTGAGGGTATTACAGAAATCCTTAAAATTGTATCAAGAAGATGATTTGGCAATTGTGCCAATTTTCTAGTTGTGTTTTGTGGTAATGGTGCAAAATTGAGAGATAAGATGCCAAAATTTTGCATTTCAAAATAGCTCAAAGCTGGAATTTGTATCCAGCTTAACAATGATATACTCGCATAACTAATACATTTCTCATAGTACACTGCTTATCTACTTTATAAATAAACAAGTTATTTTCTGTGAGGTTTAAATTATACTTTAGCATATGATCTTTAATCTTCTCAGCATATCTTACGGCCTCTGCATGTCGTTTCTGTGCTTCTTGTAACTAAAATAAAGAAAAAATAATAATTTTAAATACTGACAATCTAGTTGAACACCATTACCTGTTTCTGTAACTAAATGTTTTTGTTTCTTGTTTTTTTGTACTTGAAAGAGAGACAGAGAGGGAGAGAGCACACACAAGTGGGAAGGGAGTCAGAGGGAGAGACAGAGAAAAAGGTATGCAGGCTGCAAGCTCAGGGCAAAGCCTGATGTGGGGCTCGGTCTCATGACCGGTCTCATGATGTGGGGTTTGGGATCATGACCTGAGTGGAAATTAAGAGTCAGGACGCTCAACCAACTAAGCAGCCTAAGCACTCCTGTAACTAAAATCTTATTGGACCCAGCCACACTTTCCTCTACATGCTGATTGATGGCTACTTTTAGGTCATAACAAAAGAGCTCAGCATGTACAACAGAGACTATGGCCTACAAAGCCGAAAACATTTCAATACTGGTACAGAATAGTTTACCAATCTTACTCTCCTACAAAAACATAACGTTGTTAATATTTTTAAATTATATATGATTAGATAAACATACAAATGTATCTAATGGTCAAATGGAGGAAATATAGGAAATTACCTTATAGTAAACATTTCAGTTTTCATATTCCAAGCACCATATCAACTATGATTTTCAATATTCACATAGGTGAATGACATTGCTGTTCTCGTGATTATGAAACTGAACATGCTGTTTTCAGTGACATCGAGATATTTCATGGAAGAGTTTGACAAGCAGAATCCTAGTAGGAGCCAGAAAGCCTGGGTCTGAATTCCCAATTCTGCTGGTTATGAGCTGTATGACCTTAAGTACACTACCTAAAACTTCCGTGTCTCAGTCTCTGCATCTGTAAAATGAAAGTAATAACAGCACCTACTGGGGTACCTAGGTGACTCAGTCGGGTCAGCGTCTGGCTCTTGATTTCGGCTCAGGACATGATCTCAGGGTCACGTGATTGAGACCCACATCCAGCTCTGGGTGGGTAGTGAGGAGCCTGCTTGGCATTCTCTCTCTCTCTCCCTCCCTCTCTCTCTCTCCCTACCTGCTCTTCCCACAATCTCTCTCTCTCTCCCTCTCTCTCTCTCTCCCTACCTGCTCTTCCCACAATCTCTCTCTCTCTCTCTCTCTCTCTCTCTCTCTCTCAAAATGAAGAATCTTATAAAAGTGATCTGAAACATAAATAATAATAGGATTTACCTCACTGGGATCTTGGGAATATAAAATTAGGAAATAATACATGAACATCTTAGAAGGGTACATGGTACATAGTCAGCTCTAAGTGTATGCATTTAGCATGATTACTGTTGCTGTATTTTGCGTTCCAATACAATGAGATAGTTAAGGCAGGTGGTATGCCAATACAAGTGGTCCCCTATACAAATTATACTGAAGTCATTCTTCATACCACCGCAAGTGGGAGCAAATGGGGAGCATGAGGCCCAGAATCTCTCCTCAGTACTTCACACAACTTTCGCCAATGCCACTAGCAAACAGTACTTTTTTTTCCCCCCACTTATAATACTTTTAACTAACTCCCTCTCTATACTACTCAGTGGACAATACTCACAGACCACGGTACAAAAAGCACGTCTTAGATTGAGTAAGAGATGCTTTACATCACCATCAGAGGCAAGGGAAAACCACTGACATGGAAATAAACGAGTCTTGCTAAACCAAAGTTCCTCAATCATTTCATGTCCATACTGTTTACATTAGGCTGCTTTAGCAGGTACTCTGATGAAGAGATTAAGGCTTTGTGGTAACAACATATCAGAAAAGCTGGCCTCAGAGCTTTGCAGTTAGTAAAGTGCTACAAATCTGTAAATTCCAACACTGGCTGCATAAGGAAGAAAGATTTCAATTTCTCCATTTCTAGTAACCATTTGCTTAACTTTTGAAGATTTGTCCACCTATCATGCTGCTTCTCCCCTTGCAGTGGACTCGAGCATTCTTTAATGTATCGTCTCATCCACAGAATCAACTTTTCTTCACTTATTTCCTTCTTTTACACTAAAATCTAACTTTCACTCCTATCATTCCACTAAGACATTTTGAGGGTCATCAAGAACCTCTTTTTTTTTTTTAATTTTATTAAGGTCTCTATCCTGCTTCACTTTTCAGCAGCAGCTGAGAAATATGACCATGCCCTCCCTCTTCTCTTTTAACCACACTGTAATTCTGAAGGACGGCAACCCCTGACATTAAGTCCTTGCCCCTTGCTATCTGTGTTTTGAATTGCTCTTAAGGCTTCACAACCAGATTCTCTAATTCACATTTCTAGCTTTGGCCCCTTTACCTAGGCCATGTGTACTTTTCGCTCTTCCATGTAGGTGCTCATAGACAACATCCTCAACCGCACACTCAAAAATCATTACTTGACATGGAGTACCTTTGTAGACAGCTAATCGTGTACATTTTATTTGGACTCTTTTCTGTGTTACTTTGAGTGTGTTTTTCTTATTGAGTCTTAGGGGGCACCCTTACCCTTAGGATGCTGACCAGCATACTTTGTCTCACTTTTCTTTATAACACGACATTTATCACAAGGGCTGGATGATCACTTGTTTGTCTTTGTTTCCTTTTGAGTAACTTCTTCGTCCATAGAGATTTCAACTTATGGAAGTCTTCTGAAGTTCCTTTCAGATGCATACTTGACTATATTGTTAGGAAGGTTAAGTTGGCTAGAGCTACCTCTTCTTCCCAATCCAGATTCTTCACCTCAAAATTGTGTGCATCAAATGCCTTCACCCAGGTAGCCCCTGGTTTGGGGATTCAGGAGATAAAGACCTTCTAGAGAAGTCAGAGCTATGGACTGAGTTGGCCTAATGCAATCTTAAGTTTTTGATTCGCAGAGAAGACCTTAAAGTGGCAGGTAATTTCATGCCATAACCCTAATTCCTTCCTATAGGTATCTACACTAAATCCCTCGTTATTCTTTAATAAGCTTCACCAGTTTCGGATATTCTTACAAATTTTAGTTTTTGAGACCTTAAAGATTTCTTCAGGACACAGTAGCAGGACAATGCCTAGCACTCTCATTCATAGAAGACTGATCAACTGAGTATCATGTTACTCGCATGAAAAGTTCCCTAATACAATGTGACTCATTAATAAGACGTCTAGAAAAGGAAGTAATTTTCAATGTCTCTTCAGCCACAAAAAGGACCAGTCAACAGAATGTTCTAGTTCCCCTGACGGGTATAGCTGTCTAATGAAACTTGCATGTATATTATATAGCTTTTGTGACTGACAGAAACGAGTTGGTCAGCGTATCTACCTCATTGCTCCCACTTAGGATTTACAATGAGAATCCTACAAAGGAGGGTGAGAGTGTGAGGACATTAACTGTTCTGGTTGGAAAACAGTTGGGGTTTCACTACATATCAATAAATGAGAATCCTGAATGGCACATTAGTCTTTTCTGAGATTGAATTGTGAAATCTCTGAAAGTCTGACTAACTGAAGTGAATGGAAAAAAAAATGAGTCTGAACTTGCAATGGTAGGAGCACTATGTTACTAGGTAAGGCCCTGACAGAGCAGCCATTTCTCCTTTTTCACTGGCATTTCTTTTCCTTTACAAAATCCAACAAGGAGAAAAGTCCATTCCTTTGAGAAGGACGTTTGCATAATGATCTGCCGGTCATTGTTAATGAAGATAATAAATTGCAAACTTATAATTACAAATTACAACAAATCATCATTAAAATAACCCGTTCTCAAACTCTCACTGAAGGGATGAGATTACAAGAGAATGTCAGTATTCAAGATCAAATGACCACTCAAAGATTGGGGATGTTTGAATCACGCTGAAAAATATTAGCAGGGACTCACACATCTGTATGCCAATGTTCACAGCATCATTATTAACAGTAGCCAAAGGTGGACTAAAACAGATGCTCAATGTGGTATATATAAAATGTTGCTTTTTTTAGATTCTCACAATGTTTTTATGAAAATCTCACTATAAAGGTCATTACTTTATGAATTCAATCAACTTCATCTATATAGAAGAATTACATCACTAGTAGCAAGTAGGAACAATATCAACCAAACCTTTGCAGCAGTGAGATTTTCCATGGGATCCAAAACATTCTTATGTACTACTACTAGTGAAATACGGATTCCTTTTCAGTAGGACAGACTTTAAGAGACCGACTTACCAAACGTGTCTTTATCACGTTGCTCTCAAGATCTTGAATCTGGGCCACTTGATGTTTGATGGTTGCTTCTTGCATGGCATTTTTAACCTGTAGCCTAAAATGCAGATCTTAAGGTAATTATTCTCACACATAAATTTAAAACAACAACACATACTTTCTGAACAAATGAGGGTATTACAGAAATCCTTAAAATTTTGTCAAGAGGAAGATTTCGGAATTGTGCCATTTTTCTCATCGTGTTTTGTGGATAAGGTGCAAAATTGAGAGATAATATGCCACAATTCTGCATTTAAAAATAGCTCAAAGCTGGAATTTGTATCCAGCTTAACAATGATATACTGGCATAACTAATACATTTCCCATACTACACTGTTTATCTGCTTTATAAATAAACAAGTTATTTTCTAAGAGGTTTAAATTATACTTTTGCACATGATCTTTCATCTCCGCAGCATATCTTACGGCCTCTGCATGTCGTTCCTGTTCTTCTTGCAACTAAAATAGAGAAAAAATAATTTTAACCACTGAAAATCTACTAGAACACTATCACCTGTTTCTTTAATTTTTTTGACTTGAGAGAGAAATAGAGAGAGAGAGAGAGAGAGCATGCAGAAGTGGGGAAAAGAGACAGAGGGAGAGACAGAGAAAATGGTAAGCAGGCTGCAAGCTCAGGGCGAAGCCTGATGTGGGGCTCTGTCTCATGACTGGTCTCATGATGTGGGATTTGGGATCATGACCTGGGTGGAAATTAAGAGTCAGGACCTCAGCCAACTAACCCGCCCAAGCGCCGCTGTAAGTAAAATATTTTTGGAGCCAGCCACTCTCTCCTCTACATGCTGATTGATGGCTACTTTGAGGTCATAACAAAAGCGTTCAGCTTCTACAACAGAGACTATGGCTTACAAAGATGAAATGTTTCAATACTCTTACAGAATAGTTTACCAACCTTACTCTCCTACAAAAACATAACATTGTTAATGTTTTTAAATTATATATGATCACATAAATGTACAAATGTATCTATTGGTCAAATGGAGGAAATATAAGAATTTACCTCATGGTAAACATTTCTATTTTCATATTCCAAGCACCACATCAACTATGATTTTACATATTCACATAGGTGAATGACGTTGCTATTCTCATGATTATAAAACTGAACATGCTATTTTCAGTGACAACAAGATATTTAATGGAAGAATTTGAGAAATAATATCCTAGTAGGGGCCAGAATGCCTGGGTCTGATTTCCCAGTTCTGCTCATTATGAGCTGTATGACCTTGAGCACACTACCTAAAACTTCCATGTCTCAATCTCTGCATCTGTAAAATGAAGGTAATAATAGCACCTACTGGGGCACCTGACTGGCTCAGTTGGTTCAGTGTCTGGCTCTTGATTTCAGCTCAGGACATGATCACAGGGTCATGTAATTGAGCCCCACATCGAGCTCTGCATGGATAGTGAGGAGCCTGCTTGGGATTCTCTCTCTCTCTCTTTCTCTCTCTCTCTCTCTCTCTCTCTCTCTCTCCCTTTTTCTCTCTCTCCCTACATGCCCTTCCCCACATTCTCTCTGTCTCTCTCAAAACAAAGGACCTTAAAAAAGTGATCTCAAAATAAATAATAATAGTATCTACCCCACTGGGATGTTGTGAAGATTAAATTAGGAAATAATAGATGAACAACTTAGAAGGGTACGTGGCACATAGTCAGCTCTAAGTGTCTGCATGTAGCATGATTACTGTTGCTGTAGTTTGTGTTCCAATACAATGTGATAGTTTAGGCAGGTGGCTTGCCAATACAAGTTTTCCCCTATACAAATTATACTGAAGTTATTCTTCATTCCACCGCAAGTGGTAGCAAATGGGGAGCATGAGGCCCAGAATCTCTCCTCAGTACTTCAAAAAACTTTGCCAATGCCACTAGCCAACAGTACTTTTTTCCACTTATAATCCTTTTAACTTACTTCCTCTCTATACCACTGAGTGGACAATGCTCACAGACTACGGTACAAATAGCACCTCTTTGACTCAGTAGTAGATCCTTTACATGACCATCAGAGGCAAGGGAAAGCCACTGACATGGAAATAAATGAGACTTGTGAAACTAAAGTTCCTCCATCATTTCATGTCCATACTGTTTACGTTAGGCTGCTTTAGCATGTACTTTGATGAAGAGATTAAGGGTTTGTGGTAAAAGCATATCAGAAAAGCTGTCCCCAGATATTTGCATTGGTAAAGTGATACAAATCTGTAAATCACAGTTCTGGCTGTGTAAGAAAGAAAGACAAATTTAGCGTGCTTTTTCATAGTGAGAGGGAAAAAAAAACCTAAACATTTGATTGAACATTTCTCCTCTATTTGATTAAGTGCTTTCATTAATAGTTTTACTTATATAAGTGTGTGTGTGTGTGTGTGTGTGTGTGTGTATATAGAGATATACACACATTTTTTAACGTTTATTTTTTGATACAGAGTACGAGTCTGAGTGGCTCAGAACGTGAGGGACACAACGAATCCAATGCAGGCTCTGCTGACAGCAGAAAGCCCAATTCAGGGCTCCATCTCAAGAACATGGAGATCATGACCTGAGCCAAAGGCAGACTCTAATCGGAATGGAGCCAGCCAGGCACCCCTCAATTTAGTATTTCATTTCTTAGCATACATTTAGAATAAAAGCTTTGCTATACCAATGTTTTCAAGAAGAATTTATTGATACGGTATAAAGTAATTAATTTTATTGGAAAAACTGTTAAGTTAAAGTATTTTCAATTTATACAAGGATAAGTATCACCCGTGTCAAATATTACTATCCCTTAAATTTATACTTAGGAAGATGAAATTACCTGTCATGAAAAAAATAAAAACAATGTCAAATAAAGGACTAAATTGTTCTGCACAGGCTAGATGACAAGTGTCAAGAGAGTTAAAGCTAATGGGAGTTAGAACAGTCAGAGAAAATTCATTGGAAAGGAGACTGTGAGCCAAGTCTGAATAACATAGGTTTACTCAAGAGGAACAGAAACTAAAAAGACAGGACAGCATGAGTAACGGCTGAGAGATGGTAAAATCAACCCGATTAACTCAGAGGATAAAATCTGATGGCAGAGACATTAAAAACGGATATCCACACAAGAACTACGTAAATGTTCATAAGCAGCCATATTAATAGGCAAGAAGTGGACACAACCCAAAGGTCCATCAACTGATGAATGAACAAGGGCCTTAGCCCACAATGGAGTACTGTTTGACAATAAAAAGAAATGAAGCACTGATATAAGCTGTAACCAACACAGATGAACCCAGAAAACATTAAGTAAAGCTAGCTAGTCCCAAGGGACCACACGTTGTGTGACTCCATTTATATGAAATATTCACAAGAGGCAACTCCATTGAGAGACCAAGTAGTAGACTGGTGGTTGCCTGAGGCTGGGGGCAATGGTAAGGGTTTCCTTTCAGGATGAGGAAAACATTCTACTTGATGGCAGTGATGGTTGCACGAGTGTACACAGAGACAGTGAACTGTGCGTGGCAAATGGGTGACTTTTATGGTATGTGTATTGTACCTCAAAATAGCTTTAAAAAAAACCCAATGGCAGGACACAGAGAATGTTCTTAATTCTCGCTTTTGGGCGTCCATACTACACATGATCAGAATATTTCCGTGCTTTGACAATATGTCTAAAAGGCAAAGAAAATGAAGGAAATGCCGAAGTTCAAGTGGTTTGTTAAGTGATCTTTCTGTACAAGTCATCCTGAAATCAATATACATTCTTCTCAAAAGTGAAGATGAGAACTAAGATAATTATCTGAATCATTCCATTAAACATTATCTTCTGATTTGATCCAGCTTGCCTCATCATGGTAATAGAGATATCATTAAAAAACATTGTTTAGTAGGGGACAAAGTCTCTTGGGGCACCTGGGTGGCTACGTCAGTTAAGCGTCCAATTCTTGCTTTCAGCTCAGGTCATGATCTCACGGTTCATGAGACTGAGCCTCACATTGGCTCTAAACTGACAGCATGGAGCCTGCTTGGGATTCTCTCTCTCTCCTCTGTCTGCCCCTCCCCTGTTAACATGCATGCACACACTCTCTCTCACTTTCTCTCTCAAAATAAATAAATAAACTGTCAAAAAAATTTAAATTAAAGAAAGAACAAAAAAAGTCTCTCAATTTCTCTGAGGAAGGATACAAAAGCCTCAACTTTCCTAAAAGTAAGTATTATAAGAAAACAATGTATAACACAAATAGGAGAAGGAGAGGCAGAAGTTTATGAAATAAATGCATTGTAAAGATACTAAAATCATAATAAATTAATTATAATGAAAATACCAAAGAAAGCGGTCATTGGAAATTGGTATCCTAAAACACTTTATATTATTTAACTAGCTATAAGTTAGCTGTTGACAGGTTACATTTACTACATACCTGACTTCTGATTTGACCTAATTTCTTCTTGAGATTCCGTGTTTCATCTTCCAGATGAAGATGTGACATAGACTGTTTCTTCAGAGTATCAGCCAGTTCTTGTTGAAGTTGTCTCACAACTACCTAATAAGACATTTCTGTTACTGATTTTCTAAATCATCTTATTATTAAATTATGTTAATAATAGACAACTCTCACATACGTACTTTGAGAAATATCAACACATACATCAATTCACCGTCTTTTTGTAACACATACACATTCCTGTTCACTGAATTCAGTTAAAGACACAAAAGGTGTTATCTCCCTGTCTACTTCTGATTGTTTATGGTGTCTCTTTCCAGTCTCAGCATGACAATTTTATCCTGCAACATGTGGTTTTTATGCAACCGATCTTGTGTTTTCTCATGATCATCAGAAAGCTAAGTAAAACCAAAAACATTTTCAGATAGCACTCAATAAAATGGCATTATCATGATTTTCTTTTAAATGAAAGCATAATCTATGTTTAAACAATGAAAAGGTTTCAGGGGGTGCCAGGGTGGTTCAGTTGGTTGAGTGTCTGACTCTTGATTTTGGCTCAGGGAATGATCTCACATTCTGTGGGTTTAAGCCCCGCATCAGGCTCTGTGCTGACAGTCAGGAGCCTGCTGAGGATTATCGCTCTCCCTCTCCTCTCCCTGCCCCTCCCCTGCTTGCATTCTCTCTCTCTCTCTCTCTCTCTCTCTCTCTCTCTCTCTCTCTCTAATGAATAAAGAAACATAGGAAGGAAGGAAGGAAGGAAGGAAGGAAGGAAGGAAGGAAGGAAGATTACAGTAAGTGAATATCCAACTGGAAAAAAAATATAGTTGGCTCCAAATCTCAAATTTTATACAAGTGTAAGTTCCAAAAAGTTCAGAACTTTAACTGTAGAAAATGAAGGCATGAAAGTAAAAAAGAATTTGTGAGAAAAGTGTTCAGAATCTCAGAATTGGAAAAGCCTTTCTCTGATTTACAACAAACCAGAAGGCCTAAAATAAAAGATTAATAAACCTGACTACACTTAAAAATTGAGTTTACAGTAGATATCGAACACAGAGACCCCACAGTAAAATCCTTAGCTCTGCATATACTCGGACAGATTAAATTTCCTAAAATTCTTCTTTCCTGAGAATATTTCATAGGTATCTACTTTGCTACCATTTCTATAGTCAGTTATAAGAATTATATCTATTGATAACTGAAAAATCTAGGCACTGTACTATAATAGAAACACTTCTACACACATCAATGAACTCATTTGGTTATCACAATTCTAGAATGGAGAGATTAAAATGGTGAGCTGTAGGACTCTCCCCAGGTCTTCTCACTCCACAACAAGTGCTCTTGCACCAACCACTGCCACTTCTCTAGTGTAAATACACAAGTACGAAAGAAGTCTTGTATTTCAAAATACTCATAGGAAATAAGGTGAAATTTATACATCTCTTAGAATACCATGAGATTATTTACTGCTACAATAACTTGTATTGCCTCTTGTTGAAAACAGTAATAAATATAAAAGAGGGGAAATACACTCAGCTATTTTATTAGGAATAAAATACCTATCAATAAATTATCATTAAGTATATACCACAGCATACCATTGTTATCAAAAGTTCCTTGTAATGAAATAGGATGCTTCTTGAAGCAAAACTGTTACTTTTCTCAAAAGTAGGAGACTTGATACCGAAAATATGATCAGTGAACTGGCTACACTTGCCCTCCTGTCCATTAGCGGAAGTGTTCAACTAACCTAGTAATATATCAAGGCAGTGAAGTAACTGTTCAAAACCAAAACACATGTTGCTAGTAGCAATAGTTTTGAGATTAGGGAGAGCTCATCAATTCCTACAGAAAGTAATAAAAGCCTCTCCCTTGGATGAGGACATTATGAATGTCACTATTTGTTGCAGACAAATGCATTTAATCAAGAATATTATTTTATCCAGTGAAGCAAAAATGCCACCATCCCCCATGACCCTCCTCAAAATATATGTGCTTTTAAAATCCTCTATAGTTTCCATGATGAACACAGTTCAGTTTCATATATACATACATATATATGTACACATATATATACACATAACACACACACACACACATATATATATATATATATATATATATATATATACATACATACATATATATATACATACACACACACCTAGAAAAAAGTAATAATAACTCAAAAATAGAATATATACAAATACATACACACATGTACTTCAAAATAACTAAAGAAGATACCTTAGAACTAGTTTTCTTATGAGCCATTTCTAGCTCCTTTTGCTTGTAAAGGTGATTGTTTGGACTTCCATCTTGTAAGACTCTGGCCTTCTGATCTGGAGAAAGTTGCCACTGAGTGTCACTGCGCTCTTCTACAACCTGGAGACACATTTCATTATGATTCTGGTCTCATACCGTTAAAAAAAAAAAAAGGTCAAAAGCTGAAGTGGAGAACTTTAAAAAAATGTTCAAAAGAACATAATCCCATGTTTTAATTTATTTTAAACCTAAATAATATATCTTGAGTCAAAGGGATACTATAAAATATATATGTATAATATTACACTATGTAATATGGATGGAAATACAGTTTTTATCAAAAACTGATTTACCTGATTTTTGGTGGCCTTCAATTCCATGTTTAGCGTTCTAAGAGCGAGTTCAACTTGTTGTTTTGTTTCAACTTCTTTCTTATATTCGTCTTCTTTTCTTCTTAACTTTTCCCTAATATTTTCATATAACATATCAGCATTTCTTCTTTCCTCTTCTTCTTCTTCTTCTTCTTCTTCTTCTTCTTCTTCTTCTTCTTGTTTTAAGGTACATCTGCAATTACATGTGCTTCTTTTAAAATTTGCTTTGTTAGACATAAAAAGTTCATTTTATGATCTGGTTCCACATAAGTTGGCTTATTATCCAAATGAAAAATTTCTATGTTTTCCGATTGTTTTCCTTGTAGGGCTCATGTTTTTAATTTGTCACTTCAATCTCTTCCAAACCATATATACAGTTGAAAAAAAGCCAGGAGAAAGCATTATGCAACTTCGTTAGTTTCAGTCAGTAATAACTCTGGTAGATGTTGTAGGAAAGGAAGTTTGAAATTATTCAGGAAAGTTAGAGTTGAAAATTACCCCCTTTCCCACAGGTATAATTATTCCTCCATAGGACAGATAATTCAGTTTCTCATTAAAAAGAGAAGTTGCTGTTTATAAGCAAGTTTATCAACTCACTGGAAATGAAATCTCCACTTGATGAAACCTTACAGGTACCTCCAAAAATGATGTGCAGTGAAAGAGAGCATCTGTGGATGTTGTTTACACAACATACATGTGCAGATTACTGTCGTCCAAGACTACGCTGACTAGTCTAATATCTGTTGCCTATGCTTTTTGTTTCTTCTTCCACAACACTTGCAACTTACCTTGTTGATGCATACCTACTTTAGGAATCACTTAAACATCCATTCTAGAACACGACAGGATACGTATTAATTAAGTAAACAATAAAGAGTAATATGACCTTTCAGCATACACTTTTGAATTAATTTTATCTACCTATGACAGAGATGTTGAAAAAACTTATCAGTAATCAGTTTCTGTATTACTTTTTTTTAGTTTATTCATTTTTGAGAGAGAAAGGGAGAGCCCATGCAAACAAAGGAGGGGCATAGAGAGAGAGAGGGAGGCAGAAAATCCAAAGTGGGCTCTGCACTGACAACACACAGCTCGATGTGGGGCTCGAACTCACGAACCCTGAGATCATGACCTGAGCCAAAGTCGGATGCTTGACTGACTGAGCCACCCAAGGGCCCCCATTTTACTTTGTTTAAATTTTTTATTGAGAGAGAGATGACGCAAGTGAGCGAGGGCAGAGAGAGAGAAAGAGAGACAGAATCCCATGACGGGCAGACAGAGAGGGAGAGACAGTGAGAGAAGAGGAGCTCACCTGAAGCGGGGCTCGTGCTCACCCAAAGCCGGGCTCGAGCCCACCCAAAGCAAGGCTCAAACTCACGAGATCATCACCTGAGCCGAAGCCAGATGCTTAACCAACTGAGCCACCCAGGCACCCCCACTTTACCTTTTAACCCCTGCATGTTAAGAAGCAAACGGAATCAATTTTGGGGAATTTTACTGTCTTGAGAAAAATGACCATTTTATACTCTGTTGGTAGGTACAGAAAGTAATATAAACTTTCCTGAGAACAATTTAAAAATATGGATCAAAGACCTTTTTTAAAATTTTTATACCTTATCCAGATAACATTATATTGAAGAATTGATTCCAAGTAAGTAACCAGACATGTAGAAACAGATTTCTATAAAAGACATTCTTGACAGCATTAATTAAAATACAGAAAGATGAAAAACAGGCAGAATTCAATCTCTTAAATAATGATGTCTCTTGGACTATGGTGGACTTTTATATGGCCATTAAAATTATGATTTGGAATATACATTAAAGTATTAGAAGTATTCACTGTTAAGAACTTGCTGTGTTTTTTCCAAGAATCGCACACCTCACAACACTAAACAAGTATTCTTTCCAGAAAAATCCCATAAGGTAAGTCAGCAATTACAAAACTGCCTCTACACATCTTTGGAAAAAAAGGAAACAGTTGAAATATTTCCTTAAAGCCAAGATGCTGTACCTCAAACTGCAGAATTCACATTCCCATTCAACTTTTTGATGCTCTAACCGTGATATCATGTCTTTGGTTTCTTGTAGCTCGTTTTGTAGTGCACTAACCATTTTTTCCATTTTTGTCATTTTTCCCATAAGAAGTTTACAGTGATTTTTGTTAAGTTTCCTTAATTTCTCGTAGGAAACACGTATATCTTGGATTTTCAAGAAGCCAGCATAATCTGCATCAGAGAAGAAACAGAAATAAAATAGATGAGTACTTTTTGCATATACAGGCCTGTGCATCTTCAATTCACTCATTCACACATTGAATAAATATATACCTTCATTGGAAGATGTTATACTCAGCTCTACACATACAATAGAGAAGACCCCTGGCTCTTGATTAGCTTAAAGTCTAGTGAAGGAGAAAGACAACTCAAACGGTAATTCTAAATTCAGATAGTTCCTATTAGAAGACAGAGTTCTGTGATCATAACTTGATCTAGATTGGGCCCAAGGAAGATAGATGTCCCTGAGGAAGAGATAACTATACTGAGGAATGAAGGAGGAGCAGGAGGCAATTAAGCAAAGGAGGAAGACAAGCACTCTCGACAGTCTAGAGCATGTGCTGAAGTTCCACTGTAATCTACTTCTGGACAAGATGGGGTAACACATACTGATTGATCTTCCTCTCTTCCTACCTGAAGCAAGCAAAAACAAAACAGACAAAATACAATTTTAACATGATTGTCAAGACACAGAACTTCAGAAAATGAAGGACAATGATCCCTGAAAACAAAACACGTTAGCCTAACACGTATGCCCAAACTCATTCCCTTGAGAGAGTTTTCAGGCTACGACACAGGAGACATAAATTATTTAAGTAGATTTCACCATACTCCTTGTGTCAAGGTGGCAAAACTGAGAGTGTGGTGAAGTCAAGACAGATAGAGACGACAGGTCAGCATCCAGGAGAGGAGAAAGCAGGACACAGAAAGAACCCTGGGCATCTGCACAGGGTCCCCTTTGGCTATTCAGCAGAGTAACAACCAGTGCATACATGGAAGGAAGTCATCAAGGGAAAAAAATCTGAAAAGAGTAGAGGAAACACTGCCTGGTGCTCCCACAGCACGAGGGACAGTGTCTATTCACATTAGCTAAGATAGAAAAACTCATAATTTGCCTTAGGCTGATCACCACTCTGGATTCAGCCAATAATTCGTAAGAGCAAGACTAAAGGATCCAAGTGTTTGTAAGTAACTTAACTCTATCTCCAAACAAAGCATGAAAAGATAACTAGAGGCATAGAAGCTATAGTTTTAAAAACCAAATAACACTTACAGAGATGTAAATTATGTTAGCCATGAACAATACGATGGGTAGGAATAAACACATATTAGACATCACAAAACAAAAGACTGAAGTTTAACATTGGAAACCTGGGAGAAAACTTCAACTGGGAAATATACAATTGCCCAAAGAGGCAGGGGAAAGGGACAGGAAAAAAATATGGCCCAAATCTTCCTAAATTTCATGAAAACTATAATCCCACTGACCCAGGAAGGATCTGTCTAGGAAAGAAGAAATGGAAGTCAACTCTTGTAATTTGCCTAAACTATATACGATGTGGTATAACATTACTGGAAGGGAGACTGTGATGCTGAAGCCATAGACTATAAACCCTAAACCAACCACTAAAGCAGCAAAACTGAAAAGTTCTAGCTAGGAAGCCTAAATAAATAAGTGAATAAATGAATACATGAATAAATGAATACGTGAAAAAATAAATAAATGGATAAAACTGAATCATAAAAATTACTCGATTAAAAGAAAGCAGAAAAAGAAGAGAACGGGAACAAGGAGCAGATAAGACAAATGCAAATCAAACAGCATGATGACAGATTCAAATCAACTATCTCAAAAATCACAGTAAATGGCCCTTTGTAGCAACGTGGATGGAAGTGGAGAGTGTGATGCTAAGTGAAATAAGCCATACAGAGAAAGACAGATACCATATGTTTTCACTCTTATGTGGATCCTGAGAAACTTAACAGAAACCCATGGGGGAGGGGAAGGAAAAAAGAAAAAAAGAGGTTAGAGTGGGAGAGAGCCAAAGCATAACAGACTCTTAAAAACTGAGAACAGGGCGCCTGGGTGGCTCAGTCGGTTGAGCGGCTGACTTCGGCTCAGGTCACGATCTCGCGGTCCGCGAGTTTGAGCCCCGCGTCGGGCTCTGGGCTGATGGCCTGGAGCCTGGGAGCCTGCTTCCGATTCTGTGTCTCCCTCTCTCTCTGCCCCTCCCCCGTTCATGCTCTGTCTCTCTCTGTCTCAAAAATAAATAAATGTTAAAAAAAATTAAAAAAAAGAAACAACTGAGAACAAACTGAGGGTTGATGGGGGGTGGGAGGGAGGGGAGGGTGGGTGATGGGTATTGAGGAGGGCACCTTTTGGGATGAGCACTGGGTGTTGTATGGAAACTAATTTGACAATAAATTTCATATATTGAAAAAAAATCACAGTAAATGAAAACGGTCTAAAAGCCTCAACTAAAACGCAGACTGTCAAAATGGATAAAAAAGGAAGACTCAACTATATGCCACCTATACAAAATGCACTTTAAATGTCAAGACAGAAATTTGTTCAAAAGATAGAAATATGATATGCCACACTAACACTTGACCAAAGAAGGCTGAGCTAGAGTGGCTATATGAATAGCAGACAAAACAGTTTCAAGCAAAAAAATCATTACCAGCAGTAAACAGGTCATTATATAATCATAAAAGGGTCAATTAAGAGCAATCTTAAATGTTCATGTATCTGTTAATAGCTTAAAAGTACATGAAGTAAAAATTGATAGAACTGAAAACAGAAATAGGCAAATTCACAATTATAGTCTGATATTTCAATAGGCTCAACATCAGCAAGGGCATAGTAGACTTGGCCACCACTATTCTTCTCAAGGATCTATGGAACACTTACCAAAAAAGACTATGTTCTGGGTCAAAAATAAGCCTTAATAAAAGGAAGAAGTCAATAGGCCTGAAGTCATAATAGTGTGTTCCCTGACCACAAAACAATCAAATCAGAAAACAAGCACAAAAATATCTCTGGAAAATACTCAACTATTTGTGAACTACAGAACACTTCGAAATATCCCCTGGGTCAAAGAAGTAATGAAAAAAGAAAAAAAAAATAGAAAGGATTCTGAACTGAATGAAAATGAAAACATAGTAGAATTTGTAGTGCTACCCTAGTAGCACTCACATGAAGACTGATAGCACTGAATGTATACATTAAAAAAGAAGAGGGAAGTGCGGTGCTCCTTGCTGCCTTTGTGGCTCCTCCCCCAGCTTCACAAGTGCCCCGCCCTGCCCCGCCCCACTCTGGTAGTGGCTGGAGAGCAGGTGTTTTGTTCACAGGCTCACAGCAGGCACTTGGCCTTGTGGGGGCGGGGTCCGCCACCTGCCGGGAATTGAAGGTGGGGGAGTAGCTGTAGGAGGCGACCCCCCTAGACTGAGGTGGGCATGGGCCGGGCCCCAGGCTCTGCTGGAGCGGGAGGCGGCGGCAGTGGCAGAGGCATGGCCTTCTGGAAGGGAAATCCCAATGCCTGTGCACCTGTCTCTCCTCCCTTCATCTCCGCCCCTGCTATGAGTTGTGTGTTCTAGCTCCCCATCTTTTTCTCACTACCTACATCATCACCCTTCTTCTGACTTCGCTTCCCAGCTTCTTGCGACCCTTTCTCTCACTTAAGCTTCAGTTACTCAGGCTCTTTTCACCCTAGTCCTGCCAGAGACTTCATATGCCAGCATTCTCTTTCATGGGATGTCCCCATCCTTCCCCTCTCCCCACATCCTATTCTGGGCTGATGGCAGCCAGAAATCCTTCCTATTGCATTTACCGGCAGTTTCTACCTGGCCCTGAAGCTTGGCGCAGATCAAGTCCACCACACCCACGCTGAGAAGGACCCCTAGGAGAACCACTTGTCCCATGGTGGTATTGGACAATATGTTCTCGATTTTCCTCTGGTTGCTTATTTTAGTCTGAATATTTGTTACCTCCACCGCTATACTTTACAAACGTATGTTTTGGCTGCATGACAAGGAGTTAGAAATGAGCCAGAGACCATTCGCAGGTAAGGAGAAGATTTAGACATTTAGGATTAAAGGAAGAAAGGAGAAACAGAATGTTAAGAAGGTTAGATTCCTCAAAGTATTTTGATATCTTTTGTGATCTGAGGAAGTGGAGATTACTGAGCCTACACAGATTGACATTTTGGGAGAAAATTTCATGATGCTTGATTCGCTCTTGGAGTAACGTGAACACAAGTTCTCAAACCTGCATATCCTCTCAGTTGGAACCAGCTGTATATATGAATGTTCACTTTCATCAGAACTTGTATCAGAGAAAGAATGGGAGTCTGGTTCAATGAAAATGACTACGTCCGGGACCTGAAAAGGGTCATTCTGTTTCCTAATAGTGTATATGGCCATTTTAGTGGGCACAGATCTGGATGTTTACAGTTTACTTGGAGTATCCAGGACTGCAAGCAGTAGAGAGATAAGACAAGCTTTCACGAAGTTGGCATTGAAGCTACATTGTGAAAATGTCGATAATGACCCAAAGCAATCTACACATTCAGTGCAATCCCAATCAACGTTGCACCAGCATTCTTCTCAGAGCTAGAACAAACAATCCTACAATTTGTATGTAACCACAAGATCCCAGATAACCAAAATAATGTTGAAAAAGAAAACCAAAGCTGGAGGCATCACAATCCCAGACGTTAGCCTCTACTACAAAGCTGCGATCATCAAGGGAGTATACTATTGGCACAAAAAGAGACACAAAGGCGAATGGAATAGAATAGAGAATCCAGAAATGGACCCACAAATGTATGGCCAACTAAACCTTGGCAAAGCAGGAAAGAGTATCCAATGGAAAGAAGATAGGCTCTTTAGCAAATGGTGCTGGGAGGGCTGGACAGCAACATGCAGAAGAATGAAACAGGACCAGTTTCTTACACCGTGCATAAACTCAAAATGGATGAAAGACCTCAATGTGAGAGAGGAAACCATCAAAACCCTAGAGAAGAACACAGGCCACAACCTCTTTGACCTTGGCTACAGCAAATTCTACTCAACACATCTCTGAAGGCAAGGGAAATAAAAGCAAAATTGGACTATTGGGACCTCATCAATGTAGAAAGCTTCTGCACTTCAAAGGAAACGATCCACAAAATTAAAAGGTACCAACGGAATGGGAGAAGATATCTGCACATGACATATCGGATAAAGGATTAGTATCCATACTCTAGAAAGAATTGGCCAAACTCAACACCCAAAAAACAAATAATCCAGGGAAGAAATGGGCAGAAGACATGAATAGACACTTTTCCAAAGAAGACATCCAGAAGGCCAACAGGCACATGAAAGAATGTTCAACGTCACTCATCATCAGGGAAATACAAATCAAAACCACATTGAGATACCACCTCACACCGGTCAGGGTAGATAAAATTAACAACACAGGAAACAACAGACATTGGTGAGGATGTGCAGAAATGGGAATTCTCTTGCACTGTCGGTGGGAATGCATGGGTGGTGCCACTGCTCCGGAAAACAGAGTGGAGGTTCCTCAAAAAATTAAAAATAAAATTATCCAACAACCCAGCAATTGCACTACTAGGCATATATCCAAGGGATACAGGAGTGCTGATTCATAGGGGCACATGTACCCCAACATTTATACTATCAACAATCACCAAATTATGGAAAGAACACAAATGTCCATCAACTGATTTATGGGAAAAGAAGATGTGGTTTATATATACAATGGATATTACTTGGTAATGAGAAAGAATGAAATCTTGCCATTTGCAACAACATGGATGGAACTGGAGGGTAGTATGTGAAGTGAAATAAGTCAGTCAGAGAAAAACAGATATCATATATTTTCACTCATATGTGGATTTTGAGAAACTTAACAGAAGAACATGGGGGAATAGAAGGAGGAAAATAGTTTCAAACAGAGAGGGAAGCAAACCATAAGAAACTCTTAAATACAGAGAACAAACTGAAGGTTCATGGAGGGGTGGGGGAAGGGGAGAATAGGTGATGGGCATTGAGGAGGGCACTTGTTGGGATGAGCACTGGGTGTGGTATGTAAGTAATGAATCATGGGAATATACTCCCAAAGCCAAGAGCACGATGTATACACTGTACGTTAGCTAACTTGACAATAAATTATATTTCATTAATTAATTAATTAAACTATAGCCATGTGTGTTTGTGGGGGGGGGGGGAATCTAACAATACGCTAAGGGATAATTTGTTATTACCAAATGGGGTTTATCCCAGAAATGCAGAGTTGGTTTAAGATTCAAAAACCGTATCTATCTCTGTAGATAAAATAAGTTCCTTGTCAAAATTCAACATCCATTCCAGATAAAAACTTTCGGCAATCCTGGAATACAAGGGAACTTCAATATGATTTAAAACAAAACAAAACAAAACAAAACAAAACAAGTCATGATAACTCTATAGCTAACATTATAAACAATGGTGAAAAACTGAATGCATTTCCTATAAGATCAGGAAGAAGACAGGAATGACATTCACTGAATGACTTCTTCTGTTCAGCACTATACTAGCAGGTCTAGCCAATGCAATCAAACAAGATAAAGCAACAAAGGACATCCAGATAGAAAATGAAGTGAAACTGTCTCTACTAGCAAGGACATGGTCACAAAATAGAAGTTGGCAATCTCCAGCCTATGGTCCATGTTACTTGTTTTGGTAAATTAAATTTTATCAAAATACAGCCATGTCCATTAATTTATGCAGTATCTATTGGCTGCTCTTATAGTACAATGGAAAAGCTGATTAGTTGTGACAGAGAATGTATTGGCTACAAATCTACAATATTTACCATTGTTAGTAAAATAGTAGTTAAAAATGAATTTTATGACCTTTGCTTATGTAGAAAATCTGACAGGATTAAGAAAAACGCTACTAGAATTAATAAATGAATGTATTATGGCACATGGATGACTCAGTCGGTTGAATGTCTGTCTCTTGATTTCAGCTCAGGCTATGATCCCAGAGTCATGGGATGGAGCCCTATGTCAGGCTCGCACTGAGCATGGGGACTGCTTAAGATTCTCTCTCTCTCTCTCTCTCTCTCTCTGCCCCTCTCCCCTGCTCATGTATTCTCTCTAATATTAAATATATCCATACATATAAACTTATCAAGGTTGGAGGATACAGAATCATTACACACAAATCAACTGTATTTCTATATATTAGCTATAAAGAATCAAAAATTAAAATTTCAGGGCATCTGGGTGGCTCAGCTGGTTAAGCACTGGGCTCAGGCTCAGGTCATGATCTCACCGTTGGTGATTTCAAGCCCCACGTCGGGCTCTGTACTGATAGCTTGGAGCCTGGAGCCTGCTTCAGATTCTGTCTACCTCTCTCTCCGCCCCTCCCCAACTCATGCTCTGTCGCTCTCTCAAGAGTAAGCATTAAAAAAAATTAAATTTAAGATGTATTATTTACAACTGCACTGAAAATAAAAAAAATAATCACAGTTAATATCATAAAAGACAGAAAGACCTATACATTAAACACTACAAAATATTACTGAGAAAATTTTAAAAGACCTATATCAAGGGAGAGATATATACTCTGTTCAGGGGTTAAAAGATTCAATAGAGTCAAGAAGCCAATTCTCCCCAAATAAATCTGTAGATTCAACATAATCTAAACTTAATTTCCAGAAGACCACCAGAGTTGTGGTTTGTTTGTTTGTTTGTTTGTTTGTTTTAAGAAACAGACAAACTGATTCTAAAATTCACGTGGAAATGCAAAGGATCCAGAGTAGCGGAAGAACACTGAAAAGAACAGAGCAGGACGACAAACACTACCTGATTTCAAAAATCCTTATAAACTGGCAGTGATTAAAACAGCATAATATTGGTACAAAGATGGACAAAGAGATCAATGAGACAGAATAGAGCCCATACATAAAGCCACACATATGTGGCCAACTTATTATGACAAAGGACCAATGGCATAAAGTGGAGAAAACACAGCCTTTTCAATAAGTGGTGCTGGAACAACTAGATATCCATATGCAAAAGAATGAACTTGTATCCATACTCTGTATCACAAATAAAAAAGAATATAAAATCAGTCATAGATCTAAATGTAAGACCTAAAACTATATAACTTCTAAAAGAAAGCATGAGATAAAAGCTTTGTGACCTTGTGCTATGCAAATATTTCTTAGATATGAAAACCAAAAGCAAGAATCATACAAGAACAAATGAATGTGTAAACTGGACTTCACCAAAAAGAAAAACTGCTCTTTAAAAACACTGTTGAGGGGCGCCTGGGAGGCGCAGTCGGTTAAGCGTCCGACTTCAGCCAGGTCACGATCTCGCGGTCCGTGAGTTCGAGCCCCGCGTCAGGCTCTGGGCTGATGGCTCGGAGCCTGGAGCCTGTTTCCGATTCTGTGTTTCCCTCTCTCTCTGCCCCTCCCCCATTCATGCTCTGTCTCTCTCTGTCCCAAAAATAAATAAAAAACATTGAAAAAAATTTAAAAACACTGTTGAGACAAGGAAAAGTCACAGAGTGGGAGAAGAAAAACCTTGCAAAAAAAAGAGAGGTGAGAAAGGAACTGTACCTAGCTCTTTCCACCATCTTTCTGTGCCACCATCATGATGCAAGTGAATGTCGTGGCAGATGCTTCCCAAAGCATAACAATACTGAAAAGAGAAGCAAACGCCAGGTTCTTACTAGGCCATGCTCCAAAGACATTGTCCACTTTCTAACTGTGATGATGAAGCATGGTTACACTGGTGAATTTAAAATCATTGATGATCAAAAGAGTTGGGTAAATTGTTGTGAAACTCACAGGCAGGTTAAGCAAGCGTGGAGTGACTGGCCCCAGAATTGATGGAAAATGCAAAGATCTAGAAAAATGGCAGAATAATCTGCTCAGTTTGGTTTCATTATACTGACCACCTCAGCTACAGTCATGGACCATGAAGAAGGAAGATGAAAACACACAGAAGGGGAAATCCTGGGATTCTTTTTCTAGGGATGTAATACATATGTGAAAATAAAATGCCTCAGTGGAAACAACAACAACAACAATAACCACAAAAAAAAGAAAACAAAATAAGGAACTGTGTCTAGAATATACAAAGAATTCTGAAAACTCAACAAGTAAGAAAACAAACAAACAAATTTTTAAAACAACCAAAGATTTGGACAATTCAAAGAAGATACACAGATGGCAAACAAGCACATGAAAATATGCTCATCAGTTATTAGGGAAATGTATATTGAAACCATAATGAGATATATACTAAATATCCATCCGAATGGCTAGGATTTAAAAAGCTGACAATACTAAGTGTTCATGAATATGTATGTAGGAATTGGTGCTCTCACAGACTGCTGTTGGGAATGGAAAACCATACAACTCCTTTAGAAAACAATTTGGCAGCTTCATAATAAGGGAATATGAAGGGACATGAGATTTTTAAGGGTGATGAATATGTTAACTGTCTGGATTATGGTTATCGTTTCATACGTGTAAACATATGTCAAAACTATCAAATGACACACTTCATATATGAACTAAACTTCATATATGAACTAAAAATGTTGGAAACGAAAAGCTCTTTCACAGGAAGAAATGTCTAAAACAGTGGATAAGACACAGACGGAAAGAAGGATGTAAAACAATACAAGATGAAGCCAGAGGACTGTGGCCTTTAACCTAATAGCAATGAGAAGTACTAGCTAAGCTTTAAGCAAGGGGGTACCATGATGAAAGACACATTTTTTTAAAAACATATACTAATTATGGTTGCAGTGTAGACCAAGGTCCTGGGTGGTAGAACAGCAGGGAAAACAGTCCTGAAGTTATTTCAGTCATCTAGGAGAAAAATAATGACCTGAACTGGGTGAAGGCACAGAAGAGAAGCAGAGTTAACAAACACATTAGATGTGCCATTCTCTCTAAGAAAGGTAGAGTAGAAATGATGACTCTTTGGCTGAGAGGATACAATAGTTCTGCTTTTATTTTAATATAAAACATATTTCTGAGATGAGCAGCTCTATAATACAGCAGTGTTCTATGGTGCAGTAGTAGGCAAGGTGTGCACATATTACTACAGCAATATACGTACCTTTACAATCCATGCCAAGTTGTTCAATCAGCAACATGAAATTCTTAGAGTAAGGCAACTCACAATGCTCTGAAGCTGCTTCAGATGACTGAATGAAGTCGACAAGATCATCCATAGAAGTAATTTGCTTTTTGACCTACCAATGAATAATACCATTTCAAAATGTCCCCCAAATATTTATAAAATATACTAGTTGTAGAGAAGTGATAAATAGCCATCTTTTTATAAAAGCAAAAACAGGGGCACCCGACTGGCTCAATCGGTTGAGCATCCGACTCCATTTTGGCTCAGGTCATGACCTCAGGGTTCCTGAGTTTGAGTCCCACGTTGACCTCCACAATGACAGCATGGAGCCTGCTTGGGATTCTCTCTCCCCCTCTCTCTCAGCCCCCCCCCCACTTGTGCGTGCTCTCTCTCAAAATACATTTTAAAAATAAGTGAATGAACATTTAAAAGCAAAACCATAGAGACTTTTTAAAAGAACGGATTTTTATCAAAAAGACACTGTTATCCATAGCTAGTATTTCTAAATAACTTTTTCACAGCAAATGTCTCTACAACAAAGGAAGATTTTCTATTTTTTCACTACATCTTTCATAAAGTAATTTTTTGCCACTGAACAATATTCCTAACAAATATGTATCAAAATAATATAATAAAATAAAAATAAAACAAATAATAAATAAAATAAAATTACATTGTCTCTTTTGCTTACCTTGTTCTTTTTCTTAGAAATTTTCTTTGCAGGTCTGAAAAAAAAAACAATTCTTTTCAGGCAAATATTAAATACTTAAAATACAAAGCGTATCTAAACCTATTGTTTCTGATATAAAATCTCTGCATTTGAATCTAATTTTCTACAAAGGGGATTAAACAACAGAGTAACATTAAACAACATAGAAAACATACTACTGCTAATATTAACAAGGGATTAGGTGTATCCAGTTCTAGTATATGTGCTGCTGAAGCAAGCACAACAAAGTACTAAAGTTAGGTAATAACTAACAAAAGCAAAGGAAAATCCTAATGCTACTTGCATTATTTGATAGGAATGATACCATTGTTTGTGTTGTTGTCATTTTACTAAAAATAAACTTTTACTGGCACTAAAACCTACTTGGAAAGTGCAAGTTAAGTCCCTATATGAAAGAACCCCTTTTTAACAATCATGATATTAACGTGTTGAAGACTCACTATGCAACTACTCTCTAGGCATTACTATGAGCACTTTACATGTCTTCAAGGTATTTGAAGCCCCACAACAATCCTATGAAGTAGGTTATTATATTAGGTATTTTACACAGGAAGAAAATGAGGCACAGAAAGTCGAAGTGACTTTCCCAAGAAGACCTCGTCGCTGGCCAAGAACAGACCCTGAATTCAAACCCAGGAATGTGCCTTCAAAGCATGTGTTTTATACTATGTGGTTAAAGTAATACTCCAGTGTTTCTAACTAATATGACAGCAAATGAATCTATATTATGATTCGATTTCTAGCTATAGTGATACATAACAATTTCTGAATCTTACACATTTTTTAAGAGACTTTATACTTGGCAAGATGAGAAATCTACTTTCAATAAACTAAAGATTTGCTTCTTCTAGAGAAGTTCCTCAACAGGCATTCATTCATTCATTCATTCATTCATTCCACTGTTTAATTCCACATTTAACACATACTTATTGAGCATACAATCTGTGTCAATGGCACTGTTGGTACAGGAAGCATGGTTTTGGTAATTTAGAGCTCTCTAGTCCAAAAGGAATAATCTGTTATGGATTACTAGTTTCTTTTCCAATTGTAAATAAACAAAATCTTCCCCTTTCCCCAGAACCTAAATAATATTAATTTAATAGAACCAGATACTTTAAAGTCCCTAACACAATCATAGCTATTTGTGATACTATCAAAGGCACTGGATATCTAAAATCATCAAGGAAGGATTAGTTTTATTCAGAATGGCCTCAGTGTTTGCATACATTTATGATAAGTGTGTGTGTGTGTATACAAATATATACATATAGAACTTATACACATATACTTATATATACATATATAAGAAATTATACATATAATTTGTATATTATGCATATGCATATACATATAAATATAATATGTATATTATACATATAATATACATATAATAAATATACATATACATACATATAAGAAATTATACAGCCATATATATAAATATATATAAATATATAATTAATTAATTAATTAATTAAATTATTAAATTAAATTGATTTACTTATTTTAAATTATTTAATTATTTAATTAAATTAATTAATTTAATAAATTAATTAATTTAATTTAATATATTTTATATATATACATATATACAATATATACTTGCATACATACATATATATTTTTAAATCTGCACATTCAATTGTATGAGAATACCCCATTGTGGAACCAATTCAGAATAAATCAACTTCTTGCACAAAATCACATGAATAAGAGTAATAAAGACAATTACTATAATTTTTAAAAGATAATGTAATACAATCAACAAACTTCCTAATGTTTGCAAATGCAAACAAAATTAAATTAACTAACCATGTCTATCTCTATTGATCATTTCCAACAGAATACATTCTCTAAAAGCTCCCATCTTAAAATAAAAAGAGAAAGAAAATGCCTTTGCAATTCACATTCTTTTTCAGTTATCATCCATTTCTCTATTACCTTTCCCTATTAAAATGCTGTAAGGAGTTGTTTACACTTACTCATCTTCCATGCTTCCATGGTGACTACTCAAACTGCTCCTTGACAAAGTCATTTACCCTCATCACAACTTTTCAAGCAGTGTGTTTGATATGTTGAGTATTTCTTGCTTTAGCTTGGACCTACCTACACTAAAGCATTTTATTTCCACAAAAGGTAATCACTGCTAAAATTCCTTCACAGGCACATAGGAATTTATAGATTTTACCTGTTTTCATGCTGATCCTTTTCACTGGAATGGCTGCCATCATTCTTTTGTAGTGGACCACCAGTTAGGGAATCTGCCTTCTGCAACACTGGTGTGATCACAGATCCTTTTGATGTCCCTTTTTCATTTTCACCTTTCTTTAACTTCTTCATATGTAAACCAGGTTCCCTCCTTAAAAAAAACAAAGCCATTAAAAAGCCATAAAAAAGCCAATGTTTTCTAATAATTTTACTGATAAAGAATAAAAAGACCATTTTCATCAAGTTCTGAATTTTACCCATCTGACTTAATTTGATTAATTCAGAGAACAGTGCTGAAGTACCAACCGTACAAAAGGAAATACTCATCTGTTGCTTCAAACACAGGTAAATATACAATTAGAATACAATGTGATTTGTAAGAATTGACATGTGAAAAGCTGTAAGTGAGGACGAGAAAGGCTTTACTGAAGAGGGAAAATAAACAGCAGAGGTCACCAGGGAAAGAAACGGGAGAAAACCATTTTCTTAGAGATTAGAATGTGAGCACAAAGATTACACAGATGGCATCTAGGTGCCTTGAAAGGAAAAAGTATAAGCTTATAGGAACTTGGAAAAAAAACCATAAAATACATGGAAGCAAGTAGTAAGAGATCAGTCAGGAAAGAAATTCTGAAGAACCTTGAAGGTTACACTAAAAAGTTAGAGTTCATTTCCTAAAGGCAGTGACTCTTAGACATGGGAGTAATAACTAGATGTGTGCTCTATTTGTGGCTTTGCTTTTAAATATAAGAATGCTTAATTTCAACAAAGTTTTAAAGTAGCATGAGGTCCATATAACATGAAAGAAGAAATCAGGGAAATATCTTAGGGGAAAAACTACTTTTAAAATACCCATATGTCAGAGCGATATCAGTATGATAGCTGAACAAGATGTACCTTGTTGCGTCTCCCCACCTACAACAAACTGGCATCTTATCCACCCACGGGAAAACTGCCTTTGCAGGAGCTGTGGGAATCTAGCACCGTATTCCAAGGGACCAAGGAAAAGTCTTGCCTACCTGTGCATCAGGTAACAGGCAGACATACTACAGTCTAATCTGTGGACCTAGCAATAGCCCATAAAGTGCCTCCAGCCCCTCCCTCTCAGCCGCATCTGGGAGTCCCTCCCTAGAAAACACTCTCTAAGATAATCACCCGTGGATGAGAGAGCCTTTTTGGAAAACCAGGTGTCCTGCAGAGAATTTCCAGCATCCCACTGGAGCAAAAAAATCAGGTTTGGACACACTGAAGAGGTAGTCATTAAAGACTGGAGGAGGTGACTGCTACTTCAAATGCAAAGACAGCAATGCAAAACTGCAAAGAATATAAAATATCAAGGAAATATTATACCATCAAAGGATCACAATAATATTCCAGTAATCAATCGGAAACACAGGGAGATCTGTAATTTATTCAAAAAAGAATTCAAAAATAGCAGTTTTAAGGAAACTCAATGAGTTACAAGAAAAACACAAAAGCCAATTCAATAAAATCAGAAAAACACTCTATGAATAAAATGAGAAGCTTAACAAAGAGCTGGAAATAGTAAAAGCTAACTAAACAAAAATCCTGGAGCTGAAGAGTATAATGAAGGAGATGAAAAAAGCAAGAGTGATCACTTACAGGAAATGGATCAAGCAAAAAAAAAATGTGAATTGAAAGACAGGAACTATCAAATTATCCAGTCAGCAGAGAACAAAGTCAAAAGAATGAAAAAGAGTGAGAAAAGACTATGTGACTACAAGTGAACCCTCATAAGGCTATTAGCAATGTCTCAGCAGAAACCTTCCATGCCAGGAGGCAGTGGGATTACATATTCAAAGTGCTAAGAGAAAAAAGACTACCAATCAAGAATACTTTACTCAGCAAAATTATCCTTCAGAAATCAAATCGAATAAATACATTTGATACACCGCATTAACAGGATAAAAAAAATCATATCATCATCCCAGCATGGGAGAAAAAAGCATTTGACCAAATTCAACATCTTTTCAAGATAAAAACTCTCAACAATGTGGGTACTGAATTATCACACCTGGACATAATGAAGCCCAATATGATAAGCCCATAGCCAACATCATATGCAGTGGTAAAAAACGGAAAGCTTTTACTCTAAGTTCAAGAACAAGGCAAAGTTGCCCACTTGACCACTCCTATTCAACAGGATAGAGGAAGTCCTAGCCAAAGCAGTCAGGCAAGAAAAGGAAATAAAAGGCATCCAAATCAGAAAAGAAGAAGTAAAACTGTCTTTGTTTACAGATGATATGTTCTTATATATAGAAAATCCTGATGATACCACCAAAAAGCTGTTCCATGGATGAAGGATACCAAATCAACATAAAGATGCAGGGGTGCCTGGGTGGCTCAGTCAGTTAAGCTTCTGACTTCAGCTAAGTTCATGATCCCATGGTTTATGGTTCAAGCCCTCTATTGGGCTCTGTGCTGACAGTTCGAAGCCTGGAGCCTGCTTTGTATTCTCTCTCTCTCTCTCTCTCTCTCTCTCTCTCTCTCTCTCTCTCTTTCTCTCTCCCCCTCCCCTGTTCACACTCTGTCTCTTTAGCCTCTACTACAAAGCTGTGATCATCAAGACAGTATGGTATTGGCACAAAAACAGACACACAGACCAATGGAATAGAATAGAAACCCCAGAGGTGAACCCACAAATGTATGGCCAACTAAACATTGACAAAGCAGGAAAGAGTATCCCATGGGAAACAAAGACAGTCTCTTTCTTCTGGGAGAACTGGACAGCAACATGCAGAAGAATGAAACTAGACGACTTTTCTTATACCATACACACAAATAAACTCAAAATGGATGAAGGACCTGAATGTGAGACAGGAAACCATCAAAACCCTAGAGGAGAAAGCAGGAAAAAAAACCTCTTTGACCTCCGCCGCAGCAATTTCTTATTTGACACATCTCCCAAGGCAAGGGAATGGAAAGCAAAAATGAACTATTGGGACCTCGTCAAGATAAAAAGCTTCTGCACTGCAAAGGAATCAATCAACAAAACCGAAAGGCAACCGACAGAATGGGAGAAGATAGTTGCAAATGACATATCGCATAAAGGAAGGGCTAATATCCAGAACCTGTAAAGAACTCACCAAACTCCACATCCACAAAACAAATAATCCAGGGAAGAAATGGGCAGGAGACATGAATAGACACTTTTCACAAAGAAGACATCCAGATGGACAACAGACACATGGAAAGATGCTCAACGTCACTCCTCATCAGGGAAATACAAATCTAAACCACACTGAGATACCACCTCAAGCTGGTCAGAGTGGCTAAAATGAACAAATCAGGAGACTACAGATGCTGGCAAGGATGTGGAGAAACAGGAACCCTCTTGCACTGTGGGTGGGAATGCAAACTGGTGCAGCCACTCTGGAAAACAGCGTGGAGCTTCCTAAAATAATTAAAAATAGAACAACCCTAGGACCCAGCAATAGCACTGCTGGGAATTTACCCAAGGGATACAGGAGTGCTGATGCATAGGGGCACATGTACCCCAATGTATACAGTAGCACTTTCAACAATCGCCAAATTATGGAAAGAGCCTAAATGTCCATCACCCGAGGAATGGAGAAAGAAGATGTGGTTTATATATACAGTGGAATACTACTTGGCAATGAGAAAGAGTGAAATCTGGCCATTTGCAACAACGTGGATGGAATAGGAGGGAATTATGCAAAGTGAAATAAGTCAGGCAGAGAAAGACAGATACCATATGATTTCACCTATATGTGGATCCTGAGAAACTTGACAGGAGACCATGGGTGTGGGGGATGGGGAAAAAAAGTTACAGAGAGGGAGGGAGGCAAACAATAAGAGACTCGTAAACACTGAGAATAAACTAAGGGTTGATAGGAGGTGGGGGAGAGGGGAAAGTGGGTGATAGGCATTGAGAAGGGCACCTGTTGGGATGAGCACTGGGTGTTGTATGGAAACCAATTTGACAATAGATTATATTTAGTAAAAAAAAATTACAAAATCAGCATCAAGAGATCCGTTACATTTCTAAACAATAACAATGAAATAGCTGAAAAAGAAATATAAGGAAAAAATCCCCTTCCCCAAAGCATCAAAAAAAACAAAATATTTTGGAATAATTTTAATCAAGGATTTCTGAAAGATAGGTACAGTAAAAACTACAAGACATTGGTAAAAGAAATAGCAGAGACACAAACAAATGGGAAGATACCCCGTTGTTATGGATTCGAAAAATTAGTATCATTAAATATCCACATTACCTGAAACCACCCACAGAGTTAATGCAATCCTTGTCAAAATTCCAATGACCTTTTTCACAGAAATAGGAAAAGCATTCCTCAAATGTGTAAGAAACAAGAAAGACCCCAAATAGCCAAAACAATCCTAAGAAAGAAGAACAAAGCTGGAAGCATCACACTTGCTGGTGTCAAACTATTACAAAGTTATGGTAATAAAAACCGTATGAAGTTGCACACACAGACACACACAAAAACAAAACACAAAGATGAATGAAACAGAATCAAGAACCCAGAAATAAACCCATGCATAAAGTCAACTAAAAACCCATGCATAAAGTCTCTTTGTTAAGAGACCCAAGAATACTCAAAAGAGAAAAGGTAATCTCTTCAATACATGATGGTGAGAAAACTGGCTATTAACATGCAAAAGAATAAAACTGTGCCTCTACCTTACACCACTCACAAAAGTCAACCCAAACGCAAATAAAGACTTCTATATAAAATCTTAAATCATAAAACTCCTAGAAGAAAACAGAGGATAAAAGCTCCTTGACATAGATCTTACGAATGATTTAGAATAGGACATCCAAAGTACAAGTAATAAAAGCAAAAACAACCAATGCAATCAACAATGTTTCTGCACAGCAAAAGAAACAAGCAACATGATGGAAAGGCAACCTATGGAAAGGATGAAAACATTTGCAAGCTACAAATATGAAAAACGTCAATATCTAAAATGTGTGAGGAATTCGTACAATTCAACAGCTAAAAACAAATATAATTAAAAACTGGGCAAGGCACCTTAAAAGACGTCTCTCCTCAAAACATATTCAAATGGCCAGGGGTACACAAGAAGGTGCTCGATATCACTATTCATCAGGGAAATGCAAATCAAAACTGCAGTATATAGATATCACTTTGACCTATTAAAATGGCTATTGTCAAAAAGACAAGAGATATCATTGGCAAGGATGTACAGGAAAGGGATTCCTTGTACTCCTGTAGGACTGTAAATTGGGACAGCCACTATGTAAAACAGTATGGTGGCTCCTCAACAAACTAAAAATAGAACCTCCATATGAGCCAATAATCCCATTTCTGGGTATATATCTTAAAGCGATGACATCCTTATCTTGGAGAGATATCTGCAGCCCTATCTTTATTGCAGCATTATTTACAATAGTCAAGAAACTTGGGGCGCCTGGGTGGCTCAGTCGGTTAAGTGGCCAACTTCGGCCCAGGTCATGATCTCATGGTCCATGAGTTCAAGCCCCACGTCGGACTCTGTGCTGACAGCTCAGAGCCTGGAGCCTGTTTCAGATTCTGTGTCTCCCTCTCTCTGACTCTCCCCCGTTCATGCTTTGTCTCTCTCTGTCTCAAAAATAAATAAACGCTAAAAAAAAATTAAAAAAAATAGTCAAGAAACAACCTAAGCATCCATCAGTGGATCCATGGATTAAAAAAATATGGTATACAGTTACAATGGAATATTTTCAGCCACAAACAAGAAGGAAATCCTGCCATTTGTGACAACATGAGTGAAACTTGAGGGCTTTATGCTTAGTGAAAAGAAGTCAGACACAGAAGACAAACACTGCATGATCTGACTTATATGTGGAATTAAAAAAAATTTCACAAGAAACAGAACAGACTGGTGGTTGCCAGGGTTAGGAGGCTGTGAGAAATGGGTAGATATTGGTCAAAGGGTACAAACTACCTGTTACAAGATTAATAAATTCTGGGGATTTAATGTGCAGGATGGTGATTACAGTGAACAATACTGTATCATATCATTTGAAAGTTGCTACAAGACTAGATCATCACAAACAAAAAATGATATTTATGTGAGATGATGGAAGTAATAACACTATTGTGGTAATCATTTGACAATATAAAAGTGTATCAAATTAATACAGGTACACCTTACAGTTAGTTACACAGATGTATGTTACTTATATCTCATAAATCTGGAAAAACTTAAAAAATTCAAAAGTACTCATATGTTATTATCTATCACTCAAAAATGACAATCATCTGATTAGTTGTGCTTTTGTTTAAAAAAAATGGTTTGCAGCGCCTGGATGGCTCAGTACGTTAAGTGTATGACTTTGGCTCGGTTTGTGATCTAAGGGTTTGTGGCTTCAATCCCCACATCGGACTGTGTGCTGACAGCCCAGAGTCTGGATCCTGCTTTGGAATCTTTGTCTCCCCCTCTCTCTGCCCCTCCCCAACTCTCACTTTGTCTCTCTCCAAATGAAGAAACATTTTAAACAATTAAAAAAAATGATTTGGTAAATTTTGTATACTTTTAGCCTAATATCTAATCCTGATAGAAAAAAATGGGGGATTCACCAAAAAGAAAATTATAATTCTGTTTTCATGGACTAAATGCATGCAACAGAATATTATTACCATACAGCTACGTACATTTCCAAAAATAATGAAATTTCCCACGGATTATTTAAGACTTAAACATGAGCCCCGAAGAGCACCAAAAACAAAAACAAAACTAACAATTTTTTTTCAAAAACTGTTATACAGATAACTTTCTTCGTGGAAATAACATCCAAGAAAAGAAGAATCTTTCTGAAAGCAATTGTCAAACAATTCCTCTCAACTCAAATTTCAAAAATGAATCTGTAATTATAGAATTTGAAATAGCTTTCAATTTGAACCCAGTCAATAGAAGCAACTTTTAAGTAGAAAACATCTGGTGAGAGCCACCTCAAACTTAGAAAAAACAAAACAAAACAAAACAAAAAGAAACCCTAACACGTAGCCATGGTAACAAGAAGCCACCAGAATCAGTTTTAAATGTGTTAATCAATGTGCACCAGCCCTACTCACCAACCAATCCATTTCAGCTCCTTCCTTCTGAAAGACAGCAAATAAAGGACAAAAATGACTCCAATACACATGCTTCAGCGTGGCAACCAATCCACAACAGTATCACCCAAATAAGCATGGTGCTTCAGATGATGACAAACCATTTAATTTTCTGAAAGTCCCCCCATCCTTAAACTCCACTCTTCCCCAAACCCTGTATAAGAATAGCAGACTGCTCTGTTAGAAACGACTATAACTAACCAGCATAGCTCGCTCTTATTTGTAAGTGATCAATTACAACTTCATCTTTTTATTTCAGATATTGAGGGCTCATAATCTTTGGCAAGAATTTTTAAAGTCCTATAATAATTTGCCACCATATTTTAGTTTCCTTAATAAATATAAAGGAAGTTTGCTATTCCTTTGATACATTTCACCATAATGAAAACTAACATAAATACAACTAAAAGAATAAGTAGCAAGTAAACACAATATTGGACCCCCTAAAATCCAAAAACTGTATATAACTGGCAGGTTTACTTGTCAGAATGAACCCATGCCAAACTTTGTCAAGGTGGGGACTAGTATTATGTTAAAAACTATACACACAAGTTAAACTCCGTTCACTCAATAAACATTATTGAAGAAGTACTATATAGACTAGAACATTTTCTAGGCACTGAGGACATGGCAATGAACAGATAACAATCCTACTCATGAGTGAAGTAAACATACAATAACAATAAGCTACACAGGCAAAATATACAGTATTAGAGGAGAAAAACTAAAGCAGAGAAATCACATTTTGATGTGTTATAGGGAAAAGGGTAGTTGAAGTACTAGTCAGGATGGCCAAGAAAGGCCTTGCTGAGAAAGTGACTTTTAAGCAAAAACCTGAAAGGAAAAACAAACAAAAAAGGAAAAAGCAAGCCATGAGGTATCTGAGGGAAAGCATTGCAGATAGAGTCAACAGCAAGTACAGAAGTATGTCCGAAGTACTTAAAGAGTAGTGAGAAATCAGTATGGCTGGACAGAATAAAAGGGGTAGAAAAGAGTTCAAATCAGAGAGAGAGAAGGAGACACCTGATCATATACAGGCCTTGTCGGCATTAGGAAGAGTTTTGTCATGTACTCTGAGTGAAATGGGAGGCAATTAAGCTTTGAGCAGAGGAAAGACACAATCCGACTTACGTTTTACTAGATCCAATGTGTTTAGAATTAACGGAAACAGAGGAAAAACAAAAGAAGAAACAAACAAACAAGAAGACCATTTAGTTACCTATTACACCAATATAAACAACAGATGATAGTCTCTTGGTCATGGAAGATGTGTTTGGATTCTCGATATATTTTTTTTTTAATTTTTTTTCAACGTTTTTTAATTTATTTTTGGGACAGAGAGAGACAGAGCATGAACAGGGGAGGGGCAGAGAGAGAGGGAGACACAGAATCGGAAACAGGCTCCAGGCTCCGAGCCATCAGCCCAGAGCCTGACGCAGGGCTCGAACTCACGGACCGCGAGATCGTGACCTGGCTGAAGTCGGATGCTTAACCGACTGCGCCACCCAGGCGCCCCTCTCGATATATTTGAAGGAAGACATGACAAGATTTGCTGACAGATGAGATGTGATGTGTATGAAAAGGAAAATGAAAAGAGAAAGAAAAAGTGAAAGAAAAAGAAAAGAAAGACAGGAGTCATAGATGACACCAAGTTTTTTAGCAGAGCAACTCATAGAACTGTTATTAACTCAATTAGGAAAGACATGAAAGGCAAATATAAAGAAAGAATATCAGGAGTTCAATTTGGGACATGTTAAGTTTGCAATAGCTATCGAGAAAGAGATATCAAGTAGGCAGTTTGATAGGCGGGCCTGGAATTATGGAGAGAGATCCGGGCTGGAGAAGTAAACTTGAGGATCATTAGAATATACAAGATAGTAAAAGTCAAGAGAAGGAAAATCAAAGGCAAATTCCTGGAAGACATCAATGGGTTAAAAGGTGTGGGATGAGAAGAAACAAGCAAATCAGGCTGAGGTGTACAGACTAGAAAGACAGCGGGAAAATCAGATGAGTGAGTGACAGCCTACAAGCAACATGGAGACAGAATTTTGGAGGAGAGAGTTTTCCACTGGGTCAGATATCGCTGAAAGGTTAAGTAAAATGAGATGTATGAAATTGTTTAGATTTATTAAAGTGAAAATCGGTGGTAACCTTGAAAAAACAATTCTGGAGGAATGAGAGGGAAAATTGCTACAATGAATTCAAGAGTGGATGGGAGGGAGGGAAATCAGGATCAAAGAGTGAAGAAGGCTGTTGATGGATTTCATAGCTAAGTGGAATGGTCATGGTTGATTTAATTTTCTATTATTGCTGTAGTTTTCAATTGTTACATAATGATTAGGTATTCTTGTAATATTTGGAAGTCTTAAAAATTGCATATATGTAACACTAGTTTTTTTGTGGTTTTTTTTTTTGCTTTTTTAAAATGCCAGACCAAGGTACAAAATAACTCACAAAATTATACACTGAGAAGACTCCTTAAATTTTTTCTAGATATATATTATATAAGCTGATTACCATTTTTCTCATGCTTAGAAAGACCACAGAAAAACTAAGTTTCAAGGGCAGTATTTCGTGCTTGATAAAAATTATTGAACTCTAAGGGCACCTGGGTAGCCCAGTGCACGAAGCATCCAACTCTTGATTTCGGCTCAGACATGATCTCTAGGTTCTTTAGCATTGAGTTCTGCACTGACTGCATGGAGCCTCCTTGGGATTCTCTCTCTCCCTCTCTCTTTGCTCCTCCCCCACTCATGTGTGCATGCTCTCTCGCTCTCTCTCTCTCTCTCTCTCAAAATAAACAAACATTTTTAAAACGTCACCCAACTCTAGGATATTTTATACTATCCAAAGTAATGAGTCATATTAAAATTTTATACACAGAAGTAAAAGGGGTTGGGAATGCAGAAAATAGTCCTACTTTGTAAACTGAATTGTCACAAATTGTATAACATGAAGGCACTGTTGAAAAATTTGTTGTGGTTCATGTTGAAATATATTCTCTAAAAAGGCAGGATAATGGCATGCAAGCAAGGTACCTTTATAAAAACGATTCATTGCATTACCAGCATCTTGGCTTATAGCACAGGGGCCATGAAATATTTATATAGAATATGAGACATGTTGCCACGTGAATCCTCTTGGCAATAATCAGATTAAGTTGAGGGTCCAACATTGGAGCACTCATGCACTGGGAAACAAAACCAAAAATCTAATAACTAGCAATTTTGTTGGTAGACTGCCAGTGTAGCAGGGAACTTCCGTTTGCAATTCAGTAGATATTAAAAGTATTCTAACAAAATGTGCATAAGACATGACGTCAAACCAAACCATATGCTTTAAATATACTTTGTTAAACCATCAGTACACATAGACCTAAATTCATTTTTTAAAATGGTCACATACTCCATTACTTTATAGAAGTGAAACTTTACTTCCATATTAATGAATGGATATTTAGCCTATCTCTGGGGCCCATAGGTGGCTCAGTCTGGTGAGCATCTGACTGTTGATGCTGGCTCAGCTCATGATCTTGTGGTCGTGAGATCGAGCCCTGTGTTGGTCTCTGCACTGTTAATGTGGAGTCTGCTTGGGATTCTCTCTCTCTCCCTCTCTGTCTCTGCTCCCCCTCAATACTTGGGCTCCCGAGTGTGCACATTCTCTGTCTGTCTCTCAAAATAATTCAATAAACATTTAGACTATCTCCAAATGTTTGATATGGGAATGCTATAATAAATATCCTTCACATATACATGTAACATATTTATATAAGTAACCTTAATATATCTGTCCTATTTTGTATATGTAATAATATATAATAAATGCCCTTATAGTGTGTGTGTGTGTGTGTGTGTGTGTGTGTGTATGTTTGCATGTGCAGGCACACACGCTTGCTTATAGAAGTCACATATTTCAGAAGGACCCAGTCCTGGCAATGACACCATTGGAATAAAGAGATGACCTACCTGAAATATTTTTCTCACGTTATATTATTTATTTTTGACAGTGACAGAGACAGAGCACAAGCAGGGGAGGGGCAGAGAAAGAGGGAGACACAGAATCTGAAGCAGGCTCCAGGCTCTGAGCTGTTAGCACAGAGCCTGACACAAGGCTCAAGCTCATGAAGTGCAAGATCATGACCTGAGCCAAAGTTGGATGCTTACCCAACTGTGCCACCCAGGTGGCCCAACATATTTGAAATTTTGAAATACACTGCTAAATCACCTTTCAGAAAGGAGTTACCAATTTCATCCAGCCACAGTGTCTAAAAATGTCATTTTCCTCACATTTCCTAACTTTGGTTATTTTTTTAAATAAAATATTTATCACTATGACTGCAAAAAATGGTATCTCATTGGTATTTACATTTTTCTCATTAGCACGTAGGATGAAATTTCTCCACAAAAAATACGAAATTTGTTCATCAAGAACATTAGCTTAAACTAGAAAAGATTGTTGCATAGGAAAATAACAATTATCTACTATTTAAATATTGCTATAGGCTTACATATCAGAATCTTTATTTTCTGTAATAGGCAATTGATCGTTATCAGTTTTTCCATTCTGTCTTTGTGGAATTAATCCAGCAGCCGCAGCATCATGTATGTTTTCTGATACTTCCATGTCACTTCCTCTGTGCTTCTTTTTTTCTTCAACTTTTAATGGAACTCGATACTAAAGGTAATTGTTACTTTAGTCAATAAAAGAAGGTTTTTTCATTAACTTTATCAGTTGACACTTAGTTTGTCATAAATTCAATGGAGGAAAATATTTTGTGTTTACTTTATCATTACAATAACTGTAATTTTTATAAACTCTGCTTCATTTCTGTTGAAAATAAAAAAAGGCAGAAGTTACCAAAATTTCTAAAAGGGCTTTCTTAATTTTGTACTCTTATTCATATCCACACTTTGCTACTGAGAATTCCCCACCCACCCCCACCCCATCTGACCAAGAGATACAAAGAAATAAAAAGACAAGAGACAAAATTTGTCCTTTTCTATCCTTACCACCTGGGTTTAACACAACAGCCAGATTTAAAACATGTGACATAGAGGTCCTCCAGTAACAAAACCAGGAAGCTTTCCTCTTTCTGCACGGAGCTATACTTTCCCTGACTGCCTTTTACAATTCTTTTCTTTTGGATCCTAAGGTTCTCAAAAAAAGTCACAGTGTCCCCTAAAATTTATGAACCAAAGTCTGCCACAACCCAAAAGGAACAAAGTGAAATGGACGTTAGGGTGGAATTATGGGTAATTAGTAATGCTCTCCGAATCTCACATTCAATAACCATAAAATTTTATAGGGAGAGGGTATAAAAGTAATGATCACCTTTAATCCCATTTGCTACTGATAATGCGAGTAAAACTCAAAAAGCTTAAACGATTTGTCCCAAGTTCCTAAAGTGGCATTAGCTAGCATTTTATGGCACCAAAAGAGACGATACAATTCTTGAATGCTGAATCAGAGAAATGACCACAAATTCATTAAATTAGTCAGATGCATGAAAAGTGTGACTTTGGCACAGTAAATTAATACCTTGATAGGGGATGAGTAGATTAGCTAATTATTCTTTTAAAGGAGGGTATCTCTAGATTTTGTCTATTTCTAAAGTCCACACATCTCAAAACTCAGTTTTCTCCCTTGGAGTTAAATACTGAAGGTTTGCTGAAGGTTTATGCTACCTACATGGTAAAAATCATACAGGCCAAAAGGTATCATACTTTAGTGAAGGTTTGACTCAACAGAAACATCTGAGAATGAGATTTTAAAAATGTGAAAAAAGGGGTGATAATACAAATAGCTGTTATTAAGCCTATCTCAAAGGGGTCATGTTGAAATTCTAAGTTCCAAGAATGTGAATAAAACAGACAAGACTGCCTATTTTTGTGGGGAATAAGCTTAGGAATTCCCTGAGCCTGCACTGATGGGTTAACCAGGCATAGAAAATTACAAAGCCATAGGATGCTCACACCCAAGTTTGGGTAAACAATATTAGGTATCTAGGTATAGAGAGGGTGGGGCAAAGGCTCCAAGACCAAGGTGTGAGAGGTAAACAAGATTAGATATTCAGGAGGACACACTCCCCAATTTAGTACTATGGCAGAAAGCTGCTTTCACAGGAAGGAAGGACCAAATGAGGTAAACAGGTAAGTAGGGCTATAGGCTGTAGGCTGCAGGGTGAAGATGCCCAGAGGGGAGCTAATTAGCAAAAGAAAGGTGCCTTGTGGATCCTGGGGTAGCATCTGTCTTCTCCCCTAGACTAGCTAAGATAAATAGAGAAGCTGCCTCAGGTCAGCTTTTAACAACCATCTGCCAGGCACCAGGATTTTGTTTTACATTGACCCTAACCCCTAACACCCTATATCTTGAAACCCCCTTTCCCTCATGCCCATGAGGTCATGTTCACAGATTGATTGTCTCTTTGTGCACATCCATCACCATGTTTGGAAGCCTTCTGATCCTATTAAAAACAGAGCAAGGACCCTTAATCCGGGCTCCTGTGTTCTCCGGGACATTAGCTGTCTCTCCCATTGTAATCCTGCATCCCACTGCTGTCTTGCTAGACAAGCAAGAACCCTAGACCCAGAGTCTACAGACACATACTGAAGCAATACATAGATTGCTTTAGCTGGGAATGTGTTTATATTCCTTCTCTTAGTTATTGCTTCTTTCTCATTTTATTGTTCATGGAAATGCAATTTATATTTAAGCCAATATATTTTAAAAAAACAACCTGGAGATCATTATGTTTTTTAAGCAGTTTCTTTATGGTTATTCTGGTTCATGAGGTCACATGGTACTTATATAGTTAAGTTAATTTCCCAGTTCATATACTACTTGGAAGACTGACACAGAAACTTTAAGGAAAACAAATCACAAGAATATTTCCCTGAACTCCTATTTGTTAGATAGCAGAAATAATCTATTTCCAGACACAATTACTTATTTAGACAATTCCATTGTATGCACACTCTTGTTCTCTTGAGTGGAAAATCAGAATGGATCAGATAATTGCTAAAGAGAAAAAACAAGAGTAACATCAAGGCAGACCTCCTTCTCTTTTGGAGGTTGAACTTTATCTCTTTCCAAAGACAGGAACTCTACTTGTGACATGCCTATCTCATTCTTAAACCTTTGCATATCTTGATGTAATTCTTCACTTAGATGTACTTCAGATGCTGGAAAACTAGATGCTGAAGAAGAACTCACAATTTCTAATTCAGAATCAATACTTTTACAGTTATGAGTACTGTCATTATCTGCATATAATGGCTTCTGGAAAAAAGTCTTGTACTGGTTTTGTTTTCTCGTAAGTGTTTGTGACAGCAGAAATATCATGCTTTTTTGTTTGAACCATGAGTTTCATCACATCGCAGGAGGCAAGCCACAAATCAAAAAGGCTCTCTGAATCACTAGACTGAGGTCTAATTTTAATCGGTGGTCGTGCTCGCTTCGGCAGCACATATACAATCGGTGGTATTTTGGTCCATATTTTTTGCCATTTGCATGTCAAACTCTCTTGGCCTTCTTTCACTTTAAATGTAACTAGTGGGTTCTTTATTTTTTATTTTCTATATCATTTTTACAATCCTCATTGTTGTTAAAAAGATGCTCAATGTCTGGTTTGTTCTCATTTTCATAGTCTGATTTACTTTCTTTCTTTAATTTGAAATTTATTGTCAAATTGGTTTCCATACAACACCCAGTGTTCATCCCAACAGGTGCCCTCCTCAATGCCCATCACCCAGCCTCCCCTCCCTCCCATCCCCCATCAATCCTCAATTTATTCTCAGTTTGTAAGAGTCTCTTATGGTTTGCCTCTCTCCCTCTCGAAGGTTTTTTGTTTTTTTGTTTTTTTTTTTTCATTTCGCCTCCCCCATGGTCTTCTGCTAAGTTTCTCAGGATCCACAAAAGAGTGAAAACATATGGTATCTGTCTTTCTCTGTATGACTTATTTCACTTAGCATCACACTCTCCTGTTCCATCCACGTTGCTACAAATGGCCATATTTCATCCTTTCTCATGGCCAAGTAGCATTCCATTGTGTATATAAAGCACAATTTCCTTATCCATTCGTCGGGTGATGGACATTTAGACTCTTTCCATAAATTTGGCAATTGTTGAAAGTGCTGCTATAAACATTGGGGTACAAGTGCCCCTATGCATCAGCACTCCTGTATCACTTGGGTAAATTCCTAGCAGTGCTACTGCTGGGTCATAGGGTAGATCTATTTTTCTTTATTTTTGAGGAACCTCCACACTGTTTTCCAGAGTGGCTGCACCAGTTTGCATTCCCACCAAGAGTGCAAGAGGGTTCTTGTTTCTCCACATCCTCCCCAGCATCCATAGTATCCTGGTTTGGTCATTTAGCCACTCTTGACTGGTGTGAGGTGGTATCTCAGTGTGGTTTTGATTTATATGTCCCGGATGATTTGCTTTCATTTAAAGAAAGCTTAGAAGATCACTGGCAAGCATATTCTGGGGACCCAGAGTATGAATGAGAGAGAATGACATTTTTAAGACTAGGCTCTTTTTAGCCTAAATGTCCATCAACTGATGAATGGATAAAGAAATTGTGGTTTATATACACAATGGAATACTACGTGGCAGTGAGAAAGAATGAAATATGGCCATTTATAGCAACGTGGATGGAACTGGAGAGTGTGATGCTAAGTGAAATAAGCCATACAGAGAAAGACAGATACCATATGGTTTCACTCTTATGTGGATCCTGAGAAACTTAACAGAAACCCATGGGGGAGGGGAAGAAAAAAAAAAAGAGGTTAGATTGGGAGAGAGCCAAAGCATAAGAGACTGTTAAAAACTGAGAACAAACTGAGGGTTGATGGGGGGTGGGAGGGGGAGGAGGGTGGGTGATGGGCATTGAGGAGGGCACCTTTTGGGATGATCCCTGGGTGTTGTATGGAAACCAATTTGACAATAAATTTCATATATTGGAAAAAAAAAGAAAGAAATGTGTGTGTGTGTGTGTGTGTGTGTGTGTGTGTGTGTGTCTGTGCATCTTAAAGATGTTTGGGTCAAAATTTCATTTCTAGCTCCTAAACTTATTACACCATTCTTCTTTAAGAAGAGAATTTTTTTCATCTGCCCTTTTCCCCACGACCTGCTTAGATTCTGCGGTTCATAATTTCAATAAATATCCTACCAATATTCTAAAAAAAAAAAAAGACTAGGCTCTTTTTGTTCAGGAAATGCCTGAAATACTACCAAGACAGACACTCCAAATGCATCTTCTTCCTCACAGTCAAGTACAGTATTTGTCCAATTCGAAGGTATTTCCTTTCAGTTGGTTCCTCCTTAGAGTGACCCCGTGGTGGTTCTTCTTCAAGATGAGTAGGAATGCTGTATTGTTAACAAATTTCACCAAACTTCAGCTTTCACTCACTGGTGATGAGTTTTAAGCTATTTTTCCAGTCTAATTTGCCTTATTTGATCCACATTTCCTCAAAGTTTTGCATAGAAGCATGTCTTAAATATAGAGATATATCATGCTCCCTATCACATTCCTTATTCATTGCTGGTCCTTGAGTCATTTTTTGCAGTTGCAAAAACGGATGGTTAATTTCCTTGTTTTGATTTTCACATGTCTTTTCTGCCAGGATACATGTTTGTAAAAACACCTTGTCCTTAAGTAATCAAGTACGGACAAAGAAAAATGAGAAAATAATTACAATTGTACTGTTAACTTTCTTCATCTATGTTTAGCTGTTCCCAAGTCACTGGATTGTAACTTCCTGTAAGAAGTGAAAACTAACTTGCCTTAGCCTAAGACAGAAGAAAAATATGAACTCATAAACTTAAGCTTGTCAGTTTTTGGAACTAAACAATTCATTACATGTTAACTCGACCAAAAAATAAGTTAGATGATTTTTAATGTTACACACCTTAAAAACTATTTAGCTTACCATCCATTATAACAAGCACTAAAGTGCATTTGAGTACTTTTTAAGGATTAATAACTAGAGAATTAGAAATCTTTAAATTATTAGCAGCCAAATGAATTAATATCAAAGAGAAAGAAATATGCTGGCAGTGTGAATCGGCTTAAGATTCTCTCTCTCACCCTGCCCTCACTTACCCACGTACTCTGTACTCACTCTCTCTCTCAAAAGAAAGAATTAATAGAAAAAGAAACCATAAGGAACAGAAAATACATTTACACTATGGTACTCTATTTATTGAAAAATATCTGTGTGTAAGTGGACTCCCACAGTACAAACCCACCTGGTTCAAGGGTCAACTGTATACCTATATGATATCTCCCCTAAGAGATTACCGGAACTTAACATAGTGCCAAATTAGAAAACCAAAAACCCATTACTAATTTCCCATTCTTTTCTGGACCCTACGACCATTTTATTGGCCTTCAGACATCTTCACATTTAAAACAAATATTCTTGGGGGGCCTGGGTGACTTAGTTGATTAAGCGCCCAACTTTGGCTCAGCTCATGTTCTCACAGTTCATGAGCTCAAATCCTGCATTGGGCTCCTTGCTCTCAGTGCAGAGCCTGCTTCGGATCTTCTCTCCCCCCACCCCACTCTCAACAATAAACAAACATTCACCAAAGTATCCTCAATATTTAGTAAGTCACTAAAAGCCACTGTGATCATTTTGTCTTCTGTTTCTATAGCACCCTTTACAGGTTACAAAACTTTGCCACATTTGTTCATTATGCATAACCAAGAGGTGGGTATTGATGCCATTTTTAGGAACGAGGTCATTGACCTTGGGGCAAGTTTTTCCAAGATCCCACAGCTAGGAAGTGACGGAACCAAGATGCTAGCATGTCTTTGAGTTCAAATACAGCGCTTGTAGCATTATGCAGCAGCTGCCTGGGCCTAAGAGATCAGGACTTTTTTACCTCCTTCCCTAGTTGTCACCTTAGAATACATCATCATTACTTTACTTATATTACTACAAATATGACTGCGATGTTATTTTAATCATTCAAAAGTCAAAGTCAACGCATCTCTTGGATGTTTTAACATCACTCCATGCCTATACTTAAAAATAATAAGAAGAAAGTACCTCATGAAGAGAAGGTGATTCTACATCTTCCTCTTCTCCTAATTTTATTGCTGACATGATATCTACAGAATAGGGTCACAGATAAATTAATGAAAATATGTGTTACTATGAATTTTAAACACATACACAAGTCTATCTCCATTCATGAATATTTCAATAAAATAAAACCAATAGCAGAAAAATGTTCAGGGGGTTCACGATTTTCCACAAGTAAAAGGGGGTAGTACTTGGGATACTTCTAAAGAAAGATAGCAACAAAAAAATACCTTCACGAAAAAAGGATAATATATTTGGATCTACATACTTCCAGATTTTTTTCATACTAGCATTTAATCATAGGAAAACAACTCACAGAGATTCACTAGCTTACCGCTTCTGTAATTTTTATGCACTCCACCAGCAGAAGTCAAACTGTCATTAACTGCTTGCTCTGGTGGCACATTTTCAATAATACCAACACCATCTTCTTTTGCTTCCATTGCTGACTTTGATGTTCCTTCCTAGAAAAACAGCACAAAACAAAAACCCAACTTCAGAAAAATATCACATTGATTCATTTGGTCATGCACTCACCCACTCAAAAAGACAAGCACATACTGTATCTGTCAAGTCATAGCCACGATCTGGGGAAGAGCTGGAAATATAAATACAAGACAGAGTCTGTTCTATATGCTAGTAGCAGTAGAGATGCATGAAAACAGGTAAGGACAGAAAAATAACATCCACTAGTTCTGCAAGGGAAGTGAATAACGTACAGTGAACGCACAAAGGAGAAAAGACTTACATTTGGGAAGCTCAGCAAATGCTGGGAAGATAGGGCTGTATCTTAAAAGATAGACAAAGTGCACAGGGAGGGTGTGAAGGGCATTCTATAATGGCAAAAGAATCAAGTATGAAATAATATAGTAAGTGAAAACACCTATGCAATATGGCAAAACTGGAACAGAGTTATTGGGAATGGGATAGACAGGGAGATATTACTAGAACATCAGGACGAAACCAAAAAAAAAAAGAGCAGTGTTATGCTAGAACATGAATTTTCACCTTCAGGTAATGGGGATCCATTGAATAAGCAGAGGAGTGACATCGTCACAAGTATATTTTAGAAAGGTCACTCTGGCAGCAATGTAGGACGAACGTAAAGGAAGCAAAACCAGAAGAGTACTTCAAAATTATAGGTGAGCGAGTGAATTACAGGAATAACATATGAAAAATGGTAAGCCGGTACAACATATCGAATGTGGTGAGTGACTGGATATGGTGATTTCAGGGAAGTTCGGAGTCCAGGACATTTCCTGTTCCAGGGCTGCTATTTATTAGGCTAGGGAACACAAATGACAGAGCAGATTACAAAGAGTCAGGGAAGAGGAAAGGGAATGGGTCAGAAACAATGTCTTTAAACTAAGGCATATTAAATTAAAAGTACCCAGGGGACTTCCAAAGAAAATATTAGGGCCGCCTGAATGCCTCATTCAGTTAGCACCTGACTCTTGATTTTGGCTCAGGTCATGATCTTGCAGTTCATGGGTTCAAGCCCCCCATCTGGTTTTGCGCTTACAGTGCAGGGTCTGCTTGGGATTTTCTCTCTCTCCCTCTGTCCCTTTTCACCTCCCCACTTATGCTCTCTCTGTCTCTCTCTACAATTAATAAATGAATAAACTTTAAAAAAAGGAAAAGAGAGAAAATTCAGATCAATACACTTCCTGTAAGAAAAGCCCATCGTAAATATCTATAAAACATATTAAACTGATATGATATTGCAAACCTACACAAAAGTGTGAAATTGTGAAAAGGAAAATAAAAGGAGGCAGGAAGAGGAAAGATGGCAGAGGAGAGTGATCAGAATTTCCCTTGACCATCAAACACAGCAGTATTGAGGTCACAACACTCGGAATACCAGGAATACAGGCTGCAGAGGGACAGAAAAATCTCCACAGATGCAAAGACACAGGTTGGCGGGACAGAAGGGTGTGTATGCAGATTGGGAGAAATAAAATGGTCCGCAAAGGCATGGAGTGGGGGAAGCCCTTTGGTGGAGAAATGAAAGGAAGGTAGAGAGAGAGTCTGTGGTAAGTGTATTTGGATATGAGAAAACCTGTCCAGACCACAGACCAAGGAGAGGTCCAGAGAGCCAATTCTACTTTGCAAAACAGCCTTAGAGGCTAAAAAACAGAATTTTCAAGGTTGCCAGACTTTCTCTAGAAAAGAGCTGCAACCTCCCATGCCTGGTGGGGAGGGAGCCGCCCCTAGGCTCTCAGTGAAACACTGGGAGAGAACACCTTGAGTATGGTGTAAAGGGGAGGTATTACCCTGCCCAAGGGAAAAAGACTCTGCAGGCATGAGCCAGAGACCCTTTGTCAACTGGGCAGAGTGGTCCTACTCCAAAACCAGGTCTGAGTAAAGTGGGATCCTATAGGGTTTTGAATCCCAGCTCAGTGCTCAGGGAGCACAGGAGAATTTGCAGCAAGGGGAGCCGGGCCCCCAGGATATTCTGTGAGGACGGCCTAAACAGTGAGCTTTGAGACACCTCGTGTGGGCAGGAGAGATTGGGGTGTCGCCATTTCTCTCTCCATGACCAACATCGTGGGGCTTCAGGGAACGGACAGTGAGACTCACTGGAGGCAGGCCAATTACACAAAACCCTGCCTCTTTGTGCCTCATAACTGCTCTCTGTGGGAGTGAGACTGACACTGATGGGACCAGACAGCCCCTCCTCTAGACCAGCACAGCCACCAGTACCAGGTACCAGTAGACAATTCTCCTCTGGTTTTCTACCTTTGTTTGTCTGTTCTCATTTGAATTATTATTCTTTTTATCTTTTTCTTCTCAGTCTTAATGTTTATTTCTTTATTTTGAGAGAAAAAGTGAGTGATCAAGCAGGAGAGGTACAGAGAAAGGGAGAGAGAAAGAACCCGATCAAGATCCATGCTCTCACTGCAGAGCCTGATGGGGGTTAAGAACCCACGTACAGCGAAACATGACATGAGCCAAATTCAAGAGTCAGACGCTTCACCAACTGAGCCACCCAGGCGCCCATCATTTCTTTCCTTTGCTTTCCCTTTCTTCTCTTTCCCCTTTTTTCTCTTTCTACTCTCCTCTTTCCTATTCTCCCTTCGGAAACAGCCTAGTAGTCTCGAGTTGACGTGGGTCAAAGCTAATTATCTATCTATCTATCTATCTATCTATCTATCTATCTATATCTATCTTAATATATACCTATATATCTATATATAGGTATATATAGATAGATCTATATATATGTTTTTTTCCTTTCTTGCTGTGTTCTGGTTTTTGGTTTGTTTGATTGTGCAATTTCTCTATACATTTCTAGATCTCCTTCTTAATTTTCCTCCCTCTCTTCCTGGATGAACTCTAGCTCCTTTGAGGCACTTCCTGGTCTTTTTTTCCACTCAAGTCATTTCTCTTTTTGTTTGGGCTAAGGATTCTTCACCACATTCTTCTCCTTTTTTTCCAGGATTACTTCAACAAAGAAATCAAAGCACACCTGGTGGAAGGCCCAAACCACCATTCTAAGTAGCGAGAAAAGCAGCCAAAGACAAACCGAAAGAGTACACACAACATACTCCAAAAATATTTGTTCAACTGCCAGGCCCTGGACACTGTAGGAGCTCTTTTTAATATAGTAGTATTCGCAAGTGTGGGACACAGATCAAGCTATTAACACACATAAAGGGCAGGAATCTAGCCAAAACAATGAAATCGAAGAATTCTCCTCAAAAAAAATTCCTGGAAGAAAAGAGTTCCAGATAAAGGCTCAAAAGAGACAGAAACAATATATGTGAGCACATTTTTGGAATGACACTCATAAGACACATAGTTACGCTTGAAATCACGCATAGAAGACAGCAGACAATCTACTGCTTCAGAGATCAAGGACCTAAAGAATCATCACGATGAATGCTGAAATGGTGTAAAGGAGATACAAAGTAACCTAGATACAGTGACAGCAAGGATGGGAGAAGCAGCAGACAGAATCGGTGAAACAGAAGATACAATTGTGGACAAAGATGAAAGAGAAAGGAAAGAAAGGAAATTATGGACCACGAGGCAGGTACTAGAGACCTACGTGATTCGGTGAGATGAAATATTAGCCACATCCTAGGAGTCCCAGAAGAAGAAGAGTGAGAGAAAGGGGCAGAAGGTTTTTGTTGAATAACGTATACCTGAGAGCTTCCCTCATCAGGGGAAGGAAACAGGCATCCAAGTCCTGGTGGCACAGAGAATTCCCTTCCAAGTCAACAAAACCAGGCCAACACCACGACATGTCATAGCGAAACCGGAAGAATACAAAGATAAGGAGAGAATTCTGAAAGCAGCTAGGGACAAACAGGTCTTAATTGACACGGGAAGACACATAAGGGTAGCAGCAGACCTGTCCAATGAAACTTGGCAGGGCAGAAGGGAGGGGTAGGAAACGGTCAATGTGCTGAATGGGAACATCTGTGGCGAAGAATCCCTTCCCAGGCAAGGCTGACATTTAGAATAGAAAGAGAGAGAAAGGCTTTCCCAGACAAACAACACCTCATGGAGTTCATGACCACTAAACCAGCCCTGCGGGAGATCCTAACGGGCGACTCTGTGAGTGGAAAGCAGCAGAGACTACAAAGGACCAGAGGCCTCACCAAAAGCATGAAACCTTCAGATAACACAATGACACTAAATCCATATCTTTAACTAATCACTCTGAATGTGAATGGACTCAATGCCCCAATCAAAAGACACAGGGAATCAGAATGCATAAAACACAACACAAAACCAAAGAACAAAATCCATCCATATGTTGTCAACAAGAAACTGATTTCAGACCCCAAGACACCTCCAGATGCAAAGTGAAGGTATGGGGAACCACCTATCATGCTTCTAGAAGTCAAAAGAAAGCTGGAGTCGCCACACTTCCTCCAGAAAGACTAGATTTTAAATCAGAGACTGTAGTAACAGATTCTGAAAGGCATTGGATCATAATTAAAGGGTCTATCCATCAAGAGGAGCTAACAATTGCAAATGTTTATGTACCCAAAGTGAAATGCCCACACATATGAATCGATTAATCACGAACATGATTAAATGTATACATTCAAACACAATTATTGAAGACGACTTTAAGACTCCATTTATGACAATAGGCGGATCGTCAAGGCAGAAAATCAGTAAGGAAACACAGATCCAATGTGTCATTGGACCAGATGTATTCAGATATACATAGATCTCTATTGGCCTCATATATATACATTTATATATATGGATATCAACACCGATATATTAAGATCTTTTCATCCAACAGCAGTAGAACGCACATTCTTCTTTTTTTTTTTTTTATTTATTTTTGGGACAGAGAGACACAGAGCATGAACGGGGGAGGGGCAGAGAGAGAGGGAGACACAGAATTGGAAGCAGGCTCCAGTCTCCGAGCTGTCAGCACAGAGCCCGACGCGGGGCTCGAACTCACAGACCGCGAGATCGTGACCTGGCTGAAGTCGGCCGCTTAACCGACTGCGCCACCCAGGCGCCCCAGAACGCACATTCTTCTTAAGTGCACATAGAATATTCTCCAATGTCTCCAAGTGACATCCTGGGTCACAAAACAGCCCTCCACAAATATAAAAGGACTGAGATCATACCTTGCATATTGTCAGATCACAACAACGAGCACTTGCCCATTCTTTCTCTCTCTCCCTCCCTTTCCAAGAGAAATACAAGCATTTCAAAAACATTTAGCTCAGCCCCTACCAAGAAAGAGAAAAAGAAGAATAATAAACTTTGTGAGGCAATGAGTCCTGGATGGAATCCACACACAGACAGTAGAATTCCATAACCAATATGTTGACAATGGAGTTGACAGAAAGTGATGTACTAAAAGAACAGACACTAAAGAAATCGTTTCTGCAAGGACAAATTAGGGTAGGGGTAAACCATTAAAAACGAGCCTGGTGCGGGGAACACATATGTGGCACAGTGAGTTCAGCATCCACCTTCAGCTCATGAGTCATGTTCTCACAGTTTGTGGTTATCAGCCCCACGTTGAGCTCTGTGTTGACAGCTCGGAGCCTGCAGCCTGCTTTGGATTCTGAGTCTCTCTCTGTCTCTGCCCCTACCCCGCTTGCACTCTGTATCTCTCTCTGTCTCAAAAATAAATAAACTTTAAAAAAAATTTAAAATACCATAAAAAGCATGGGGGGAGAAGAGGGAAAAAGAAAAAACAAAAAACAACACATGACCAATCAATCAAGCATGAGCTTAAGAGAAAAAAGAAAAGGAAAAATGTGAGCCAAAGAACGTAAGTGTAAACAACATATATTTTTCAACAGGTACATAAGTAGGATTGGGAATATACTATGAACAATAGTCACTTTTAAACCGTTTAAAGATATATGTCTCCATATATGTGTATACACATATATATATATACATGTGTGTCTGTGTATGTATAGGTGTACATAAATATGTATATATATAAGTGTGTGTTTATACATAAGTGTAACAATATATGTGTATATATGTGTATCTTATATATCTCTATTTATCTATCTATATCTATCTATCTATCTATATAATATTTAGGTAAAAGAGGCTTTGATTCACAGTATATCCCTAATAATACTGACTCTTATCACTCTACAGTTATCTGGTTATAAATGCTGTAATAAAGAATTTAATTTTTTTCACTATAAATACATTGTTCAATTCCTGGCATCTTTCGCTTCCGAAAAGCTAGAAATTATTACTAGACTAACAAAAGAACAGAAAAAGAGAGGTTCCTAACACGTCAACATTCACTATGGAGAAAGAATTGGGAATGAGAATTCTAGGAGGAAATGGGAACCTTCAAAGGATGTAGGTAATGGGACACAGATGGGGTTAAACAAACAAAGGCTGAGGACTTTTTCTCTGCAATTCTAAGCTCACAATGGGAGGATACTAAAAATAGACTGTAACCTTCTTTCTTATGTAACTCCTGATTTCCTCAATAGAATTCATTTGCGTGTATACATGTTAAACACTAAAACGGAATATAAACTGAAGCCTGACTTTTTAAATTCACATATTTAATTGTGATATATCATGCGTATTTGGTTACTTTCCAAACTCCATTCTACGGAATTCCATTTCCCTACTCATTTGTTCACATTCAAAAACCATGACATTGCTTCTTCCAAGCAAGACTTTATTTTAGGAGCTCCAGGAGTCAAACCAGTGCGTTCCCTAACCTCCAGGAGCTTATCATGATTTAGGGGCTTTGAAATGAATACTGAAACAAATATCAGATGTCTGAAACTTTAAATTTTAGAATCTGACACAAGGACTAGGAGGAGATAGTGTTCAAAGCTAGAATGGGCAAGATTTCTGAAATTAGAAATTTGACACCTTGGCTATGAAGAGCCTCTGCCCATAGAGCTACTCTTTTCAGCAAAATACGTATTCTTCGGGGAGATGCACAATTTTAACTTACTCTTCATGGAGTTATTTCAAAACTACAGGGGAACACCTTTGTAAGGTAAATGTTGAGAAATAATGTAAACATCTAAATTTCTACATTTTCTAATATGATTTTATTCTAAATGGAGAACAAAGGATAGAGCCAAAGGAAAATGCTGTATCTCACCAAAATAAAACGTGCCCGGGGCGGGGGGCAACCTACAATAGATACTTGGACCCAATCAGGTTTCATTTAGGCATGAGTATTAGCAGTCATGTTATGATCACAGTAAGAATCCTTATCCTTAAGCAAACGTCATATTGCCTCCATTGTGGGAAAGCTTTTCCCAATATAATTTGACGGTCATTATATATTTTCCAGCCCATTCATTTATCAGCCTCCACCTGTAGGATTTACCAAAGTACAACACAACAAAACAAAACATTCAACGCGTCATGTATCTGTAGAGTGGTTTGTCCTTGCTAACTTTCCATGACACACATAAAATGATGATACACAGGCTCCTCTTAAATTTTCAGAGTGAATAAGGGAGAAAACTCAATTCAGAGCAGGAAAGTGAGTTTCACGGGAGGGTACTTTACCTTGGTACCAAAATCTAAGTCTTCGCTAGATGAGGTAGACCATGAATCGTCAGGACCAGGTTTGTCAGAAAGCCTTTAGAGCAAAAAAATACAACAAAAACATGTTCATTCATTTAAAAACAAAATTTAAAAAAGTTAAGGGAAAGGTCACCTATCTGTTTATTCCACGAAGTTTCTTGGTATAATGAAAAGTTGGCCTCTGGTTTTGTCATTAAGTTTTATTTTAATTCCAGTAATAGAAACATCCAGAGTTATAGTAGTTTAAGTTGTACAATATAGTGATTCACCAACTCCATACTCACCCCGTGCTCATCATGACAAGGGCACTCCTTCATCCCCATCATCTCTTTCACCTTTCCCACCACTCACCTCCTCTCCACAACCATCCGTTTCTTCTCTGCAGTTAAGAGCCTATTTCTTGGTTTGTCTCCCCTTTTGTTTCCTCCCTTTGCTCGTTTGTTGTTTCTTAAGTGCTACATGAGTAAAATCATATGGTATTTGTCTTTCCCTGACTTTGCTTACCATACTACCCTCAGGCTCCATCCAGGTGATTGCAAATGGCAAGATTTCATTGTTTTATGATTAGGTAATATTACAGTGTGTGTGTGTGCATGTGTGTGTGCGTGTGTGTGTGTGTGTGTGTGTGTGTGTGTGTGTATGGATATACATATACACACACACATACATTCATATAGGGCTTCTTCTTCGTTCACTCAGCTGTCAATGGACGCTTGCGCTGGCTGTTGGAAATAATGCCGCAATAAACACAGGAGTGCGTGTGTCCCGTGGAATTCATGTTTTTGTATTCTCTTGGGTAGTATCCAGTAGTGCAATTACTGGATCATAGGAGAGTTCTGTTTTTAATTTTTTGAGGAACCTGCATACTGTTTTCCACAGGGGCCGCACCCATTTGCATTTCCACCAACGGTGCAAGAGGTTTCCTTTGTCTCCACATCCTCGCGAACACTAGCTTCTTGTGTCTTGGAGTGTAGCCATTCTGACAGGTGTGACGTGGTATCTCGTTGTAGTTTGGGGGAGCATCTTTTCATGTGTCTGTTGACCATCTGTATGTTGTCGTTGGAAAAGGGTCTGGTTATGTGTACTGCTCATTTGTAAACTGGGCTTTTTTGGAGGGGGGTGATGTTGACATGTGTCAAGTTTTTAGACATTGTGGATACTAACCCTTTACTGGATTTGCCAAATATTTCCAAATTTGTTCTCCCATTCCAGAGGTTGCCTTTCAGGTTTGACTGTTTCCTTCACTGTGCAAAAGCTTCGTAGGTTGATATAGTCCCCAAACTTTATTCTTGCTTTATTTCCCTTGGCTCAAGAGACATAACTAGTAAAATGTGGCTACAGCCAAAGTTTGAGAAATGACGGCCTGTGTTCTCGTCAAGGATTTTTTTTTTTTTTTATGGTTTCAAGTCTCACACTTAGGTCTTTAATTCATTTTGAGTTTATTTGTGGGTATGGTAGAGAAATTGGTCCAGGTTCATTCTTTGGCATGTGGCCTGTCCAGTTGTCCCCACACCATTTGGTGAAGAGACTGCCTTTTCCCCACTGGATAGTCTTTCCTGTTTGTGGAAGATGAACTGACCATACAGTGGTGGATTTATGTCTGGGTTTGCGGTCCTATTCCACTGAGCGATGAGGCTATTTTGTACGCCAGTACCCACCATACTGTTTGGAATACTACAGCTTTGGAATAGAACTTGAAAGCTGAGATTGCGATACCTCCAGGTTTCTTCGTTTTCAATATTGCTTTGGCCATTCAACGTCTTTTGTGGTTCTATACAACGTTTAGGATTGTTTGTCTAGCTCTGTGACAAATGCTGTTGGTATGTTGACAGGGATTGCATGACAACTGTCGATGGCTTTGGGTAGTGTAGACACTTTAAAAGTATGTATTCTTCCCATCTGTGAGCATCGGATGTCTTTCTCTTTCTTTCCGTCACCTTCAATTTCCTTCATCAGTGTTTTACGGTTTCCAGAGTACAGGTCTTTCACAATTTGGACCCTGTTTTAAAAAAAGCTTTCTGTTCTCTATTTGGCCTCGACCTCTCCTAACCTGTGAAATCTCCAGGAAAGACCCAGTCTCAGTTTCCAGAACCAAATATGACAGGCAGGGAATGCTCTGAAATGGTTGAAAATTAAATGTGTAAACGTTACCACAATGACGTCTCACCTCACATCTGTCAGAATGGCTCAGTTTCCACACACAGGAAACAACAAGGGTGGCTCAGGGTGTGGAGAAAAAACAACCCTTGTGCACCGGTCATGGGATGTAAATTGGTATCGCCGCAGTGAAAGCCAGTATGGAGGGGCCTCAACAAATTAAAAACACAAATACCATAGGATCCAGTGATTCCACTACTGGGTATTTATTTACCCAAGGGAAATGGAAATACTAATTTGAAAAGATATACGCACCCCTATCTTTATTTAGCATTATTTACAATAGACAAGATATGGAAGCAACCCAAGTGTCCACCAATACATGAAGAGACCACACACACACACACACACACACACACACACACACACATACACACACACACAATGAAATATTATGCAGCTCTAAATGAGAATGAGATCCTGCCATCTGCAACATCATGGATGTACCTAGATGGCATGAGGGTAAGTGAAATAAGTCAGACAGAGAAACACAAATCTTATATGATTTCACTTCTGTGCAGAATGTAAAAAGGGGAATAAATGAACAAACAGAGCAAAAGCAGAAACAGACCCATAAATGCAGAGATTTGGCTCTTGCCAGAAGGGAGGGGAGGTGGGGGGATGGACAAAATGGGGGAAGGGGAGAGGGAAGTTCAGGGTTCCAGTTATAGAATGAATAAATCACAAGGCTCAAAAGTACAGCATAGGGAATCTAGTCAGTGGTATCCTAATAGCCTCATACATTGACAGATGGGAGCTATGCTTATGGCGATCACGGTGAAACTTCCAGAGTTGTTGCATCACATATTACATTGTGTGTCACGTAGACCTCCGTTTAAGTAAACGTATCAAAGTTTAGGTTTCTATGTTATGAGTGGTAGTACTAACTAGAGATTGACAGACTCAAAGTTCCCAAGGCCAACTTTGTTCCCACACTGGTCTTGCCTTATTTAGGTCCATAATAACTAGCAAGACACTCCAAGCCTTCAGGGGCATTCAGCTACCCAAGGAGGGAGATTGTGATCAAAATGGTCCCGGTAGTTGTGCCTCTATTTCTCTATACGCTGCCTGAATATTTTCTTCCCTATGAGCTCCCACTCCTACATCACTCTTCGGCACGGTTCTGTGGCATTCCCCAACCTTTCAATCTTTAGCCTATGAAGCCATACACTCCTACAACAAGGATGGGCTCCAATGACCGAGGGTAGGAACCATGTCCTGCTCCTGGAGAACAAGCGAATTGGGAGTCTCACTCATCCACACAGTCACCTCAACATAGGCATGTTATCACCGATCCAGATGAAGCTCCCTTAGTGATTTGACAAGTCAGACCTACCCCTGCCCAGCCCTACAAGTACATGGGAAGGGCATCACAGATTTAGGAAAAGAGGTGGAGTGAGGAGACAGCTTGCCTTGGGCCATACATCTCTGATGTTCGGAATCTCCACCCCCACCCCCAATTCCTTGAGAGGATCTAAGCTATCCTCCCTCAGTTGGGGTGGAAGTAGGGGATATCATATTTCTATCTGCTGTAAACAGACTCTGCCCAGAAGCTCAAATGATTTTTAATCTCTCTCATCAGAAAATCTGAGGTATGCTCGCACCTTCAATGAAACCAACACACACAAAAGCAGAAACCTGGTCACGACCCTCTTGAACTCTCTATTTGAATATGTCTTTCTAAACAACTCCCCTAATCCTGGGTCCTTCATTCCTGTCATTCACCTTTATCTCACTTGGCATAACCCCCCATATTCTGACATCTTTTCTCAAACTCGTATTCCTAACCAACTCAGTGTTGTTCTCCTTGAAACCTGGTCTCCTCTGCTAATTCGATTCTTACCCTCCTTCATTGTATTCATTAGACCCACTCCCCAGGCTTCTATTATTAAAACAGTTGCCTGCAAGATCAAGACAAAAAAAGAAGGAAGAAAGGAAAGAAAGAAAGAAAGAAAGAAAGAAAGAAAGAAAGAAAGAAAGAAAACCAGAATTTAAGTCGCATTTCTGTCACTTATCATATCCCAATAGGTCACTTCAATCTCTTTTGAGTTTCAAATTCTCCAGGGAAACAGCCATTGGGCAAGGAGGTTAAACATAGGTTGACACACCAGAGGGTGTTTTGAAGAATTAATCTCTGAGGATCCCTACATCTGGAGACTCTAAGTGCTTTTGATTTGGCCTCTGGAAAAATGGAGAGTCCTTAGCTGGAAGAAGTGGGGAAATTATTGGAAAAAAAAAAAGAAGAAGAAGAAATACCAAGGAAAAAAGAGAAGAAAGTCAAAAGGCAAAAACACAGTACAAAAAGTCATTGGAAAAAAAAAACAACAACTCCAAAAAAACCAAAGAGCTTCCTAGAACTAGACAAGGATACTAGCCCAAAGGGAAACCAGCCTGGGAACTTAGGCAACAGAGAATCAAATAGCAATATCCTCGAAATAGAGAGTGAGTTTAATTAATGTAACATGGTCTACAACTAGATATCCTTCCCTTACAGAAAACTCATTTGTCTCAAGAAGAGGGGATATCACTACATCTAAGGAGTTGCCTGACGACATCTTGCTTTTTATGTAAAAGCCTTGACACCATGGCCATAGCTGACATCCACCCTAAAATCTCGGATGGTAAAAACAAGGGACTAGTTACCACTGCACTAATGACTTTTGTTGGCACTAGTGGTCAAATATATGAGGCCAAATGCTTGGACTAACCTGGGTTCTTAAGCAAACCCTAAACTAGTGTTCCGACATCATTACCTTTGACATTCTGAGTTGATCTGCCCTAGGATCTGTATCTTCATCTCAGTGCTGCTGAGGAACCAGGGAATGGATGTGGAAGCTTCACGGGCTGATGGGCAAAGCCCCTCAGCAACCCGTGAACTATGGAATCATGGTCGAGTCATCAACCTCCCTGAACCACAGTTGACAAAGTAATAAAATGTAGGCTACAATAGCACAGCTACTTGGCAAAGCTATACAATGACTATATAACGGAACAGATGTTGCCCATAGGATATAGTGTCTGGTCCCGTGTAGAACACGCAACAACTGCTTTTGTTCTCTGCGTTCCCTTAGGAGACACATAATTTTCAGTTCATTCATTCCCTTTCCTTTCCTTTCATTATCCGTTTCATTTCATTTCATTCCTTTATACTTTGAGAGTGAGTGCCCACAGAAATCGGGAAAGATATCCCAAGGAGGCTGTCAGCGCAAAACCCGACGCGGGGCTTGAACTCACAAACCTCAGTTGAAATCAAGAGTCACACCCTTAACCGACTGAGCCACCCGGGTGCCCCAGCAAATGTCATTTTTACAAATCCATAAAAATCCTACCTGGCTCTAGAATCTTCCTCAGCATTCTTATCTGCTCCTAAAGAAGAAAGCAAAATACATGTTAAATCGACAATCGATAAATAGAGGAAAATTACAAGTGTACTGCTTATGATTTGTCAAAAAGTATTGCTTTCGGACCACACCTGGAAACCACACTACACTGAATGGTAATTATACCATTCGTAGGCTTAAAGCACTAAGAAATCTTACTTTCTCCTCTATATTGACCAAAACCAAGAATGGGTTTTATCAGAATTTGACACCTACAGGGGAACTGATGTTTACAATGGCCATCGCTGACCGACACTGTGACACTGGAGGAAACGGGTATCGTTCGGAGAATGATTATCATGAGCTGACAATGTCAGACTGAAGCTAGCATGATTTTTCTGGACTTCCACTACCAGAGGAATTGAAAGAGAATATCTTTATTTTGCTGTAACACGGCAGAACTTCCCCAGCTCTTCAGCAGACACTCTTCAGTTTTAGGAGGAAACACCCCCTCACAACGTGTGCTCTATAGCTATTGTACTTGGCAGCGTGGCCAAACAATAGCAAACAGACTCTCCCTGGCCTTATTTCCAATGGCAAGGTAAGAAGGAAAGATTTGGCATTCCACTTTGATATAGTTCTAACCTCTTGAGGCTGTCTCCTTCCATTGCTAGAGAGTCTATCTAGACCCGCCGCACATCACAGAGGAGGATGATCCCAATGTGAGTGCTCTGTAGTGGTTCATGAGGTCATTTTTCTCAACCCTCCCCATTAGGTGACACACAGCTAGAGAAATCATACTTTTCGTCATGGAAGGCAGAGGTCATCAGATCCTCTACTGATGAGCAACTAAACAAAACAAAGGGCAAAGAATATCTTGAATGCCTACATTCAATTACCAGGATATTTTCACTTTCTAAACATTCAAAGACATCCACTCTATGATTCTAACTATATGACACCTGGAAAGAGCAAGGCTATGGAGCTAAGGGTTGGGGTGAATGTAGGGAGAAACGGGCACAGCACAGAGGACTTTTAAGGCAGTGGAACTCTTTCACACGATACCACAAAGGTGGATTCACATCATTACACATTTGTTAAGACTCATAGAACGTATGACACCAAGGCTGAACACTAATGCAAATTAGAGACTTGGCCTCCAAATGAAGAGTTCGTGTCCATAGAAAATGCACCACTGTTGTCAGGGTGCCTGGGTGGCTCAGTCGGTTCAGCGTCCAACTCTGGATCTGAGCTCAGGTCATGATCTCACAGTTCATGGGATCAAGTCCTGCATCAGGCTCTGGGCTGACAGCACAGGATTCTTTCCCCCCTCTCCCTCTGCCCCTTGGCTGCTCACACGCATGCAAGCTCTCTCACTCAAAACTAAACCAAGGAACTGAAAAAAAATTCCTACTAAAAATGGACCACTGTCGTGCAAGATGTTAACAACAGGGGAGGCTAGGCGTGTACGGGAGCATGGTATGGTATATGCAGACTCTCTGTACTTCCTATTATATTTTGCTGTGAACTTAAAACTGATGTAAAACATCAGGCTTATTAAATGTATGAAACAACAAAAACAACAAAATATGGTTTCCATTGAAGCTACTCTTAGCATATACCAACTCATGATACAGTCACCTTGAACATTAAAATAGAGATCAAAGTAACACAATAGGGGTACTGTCTCCCATTTGGAAGTGTATGAAAATGCATACACAAAACACAAAAATACAACGGTTATTTGTATACTTAGGCAACAAAACAATTGATGAATATGATCCAAAATCTTATACCTATAAACAGGGGTTCAGCACCATAGGAATCAAACCTGGGTTTTCCATATAATTACGAGATTTTCATTCTAATTTTAAATCAAAAATCATTATGTTGATCATACGTAAGAATCATAATGAAAGGTTAATCACATAAAAAAAGATTATAATGACCTCATATTGCCCTAGTAATTTTTATACAAATACCTACTTCATATGGATGATGAAACTGAAACCAGTACCATGGTAGCCATCATGCTCCATGCTAGCAAAACAAAATTTGAAGACACCACCAAAAATGACGTCAGGGCTATAATTCCTATGCAGAACAGATTTCATCCAGCAGGCCAAAGATGGCTACCCTCACAACATCCTACTTGAATGACTGGCCCTTGGTTGTTCCCTGGGATCTTGGATTTCAGGAGGGTTCCCACCATTCCCTAGCTGGTTAAGAGTGGTTCACTGTGCCTAAGTGCTGGTACAAGCAATGTCCTTAAGGCTGTACACTTGATTTCCTTGGTGGAAACCTGGAATTTGGGGACATGCTAAGGAGAAGATGCCTATGTGATTAGCATTTGATGAAAACCTCGGGCACTGAGTATCCATAAGCCTCGTACTGGCAGACAACATTTCACTTGTGCTGTCCTAATTTCATGCTGGAGGAATTTAGCACATCCTGCTAACTCCATAGAGAAAGGATTCCTGGAAGCCTGCGCTTGGTTTCCTCTGGCCTTCACCCCATACACCATTGCTCGGTGCTCATTGGCCTTTCTAGCCTGTCCCCATACCAAGCCACACGCATGACTACAACTATATGCTGAGTCCTGTGAGCTCTTCTAGTGAATAATCAAATCTGGGTGTCATAGGGATGCCTCTAACACAACTGCATTATATGAAATTTTATTATTTCGGTTGATGTCTTTCACGTGGTTACAGTCAGAAGGTTATGTCACAGAATACCTTTCCTGGAATCTCTTTTCTTGGTATTTGCCTTGAAAATTCCTACATCCCTATTTATCCATTTGAAGAAAGGTTTAAAAGGAATAGATGAAATCATGATGTCAGAAAGTGTGAAACAAGCAACAATCTTATTTTACTCTGAAAAAAAAACAAACAGAGGGAGAGAGCAAATCCTGGTGATTGCCCCTATGTTCAACCATATAAAAGTTCTCTGAAATATGAAAAATCAGTTAATTTTCTCCAACTACCTAGGACTTAGTTCATTTTTCTGGCAGGTAGGAATCAAAGAAGTAACAGGGATCATTCTACAACAATCAGAACTGTCAGACAGAATATGAAAACATACTACTGATTATAGTGTTCTTTTGTTTCTTTCCCTTATGTTCCTAGAACATTAAAAATATAGTTCACCTATTAAAGGCAGTTATTGCCAAAATAATCAAAAGCCACAAATACGGCATCCAAAATGTCAGATGAGTTATCTTGATGTCTCCCTATCTGACCCTCCTTCCAATTCTCTTATTTTGCCCTAAATGATACTACCGTATGAAGTACCCCCATTTTATAAGGCATTAACGTATATACATTTATCATTGACTACAAATGCTTATGTTCACCCATGGTAGTTAGGACATAACTCTGCATCATCAGCTAGGTCAGTCCTTAATGTCTTGCCAACAGTGAGGATCACAGTAAGAGTGGGAACATTTGGGGATACCACTCTGGCAAATTCTGGTACGAGAAGCTCACCTGATAGTGTTGCTGCATTTTAAATAGTCTGCTCTTCCCTTTAAAGAACTAGTGTATTTTACCACCTTCCAGTAGAAACACAATACACACCGGCTTACTTTCCTTCATTTACTCCCTGTAGTCTCCGCCATTCACATCATTCCCTGTTTGGCTCGTCTCTTCTTTCCTGAGGTTCCTTAGGCCTTCCAGTGTCTTGAAAGGGAACTAGTCATTTAGCTCCTTTGGTGGCACTCTCAATTTAATCTGTTGCTGACACCACATACGATATGCAACTTATCTCCTTTTCACATCTCTTTCTCTTTCCTATGCACTTAACAGGCCGTTTTCTTTAGATATTAGAATATATCAGTATTCCTGTTTTCAATCAACATTCTGTCAAATGACCTTTGAATAAAATACAGTGCTTACCTTCTACTTGTCCATTTAATATACTTTGCCCTTTCTGATCCACAGCTCCAGAGACATGAGGAACATATTTGTTGGGCTTCTCAGACATACTCTGTTAAAAGTAGCATCAGTAATGAGTTGCGTGAAGACTTCCTAATCCTTTTCCAAGAAAATATCTGCATTTATGACTTTAATAACAATCAGACTTACAAATAAGAAAACCGTATTGAACACCAAAACATTTAAATACAAAACCTCATATATGCTCTCTTGATTCAGCGTCCCTTTGAATCTTCATTTGGCTATTGACTCTCTAAACGGATCATGGAAGGCCAGAATAAATACTTTCAAAGGCAGAAGCCTGGCTTGTATGCAGATTTCAAAAAGGAACTAACAAAACCCCTTCCTTTGCATTCCTGACCAAAATGAAAGGACATTTGAAATAAGTTTTGAAACAGAATCTTTAAAAGTGTACTTGCTATAAAGGAAAACTGCTTCTAATAAAATGGCAGACATTTGTTTCAGTGTCAATTCATACCTCACATGATCAGAAACTTTGGAGTATATCATGTTGTGTATCAACAAAACACTGTCGAAGCTGCTGCTTCGTTTAGGTAAACACAGGCTTGACCTTTTTCTTGACGAAAGAAGGGTTGGATCGAACGGCAAGGTTGGAAGAGAAACTTTTCTTAAAATTGTGATGAACTAGTAGCAGAAACAATGTAGATATAGGTATGGAACTCTTCAGAATGTGTAGTAAGCATTCAAACGGCAAGTATAAGAACATGTATGTCTCAGTCACCTAAAATGTGCCAAGCACTCATTTCACTATGCACATTTTCTTTTTTACACACAACAATAATAATAATGATTATGATGATGGAGTGAGCCTTCCTACAGCTTGGTCACTCTAAGGCGTTGGAGTAAAATGATGATCCGTGGTCCTCTCTGTCCAGAATGTCCCTCGCCACGGTCTACACGACTGGGCCTTCTCATCTTTCACTTGGCACCTTTTGCCACTCTCAGATCTTTTCTGGCTACCAAAATTCCCACTCCCACTCTCATCGTCATCCTCACTACAAACGCCCCCAATATTCTCTCAACTAACATTGTCCATTTCCTATCGATGAAGCCTTTATTGTGACTTCTAACAGACTGCTGTTGACTTACTTTTCTGCTCCGACCACAACAACCTAAACCCTCCACTTGTACACTCAGCAGCTAACTGCTTGGTACGTACTCAGTATACAAGGACCAATTAATTAAGGTCAAAACATTTACACTAATCTCACTGAGAAGATCTCAAAAGTACCCAATCACTATACCGTTGGCCCTTGAACAAAGCAAGGGTTACGGGCTCTGATGGCCATGCCCTCGACAATCCACAAATATCTTTTGAAACCTCAAAACCAAATCAAAAAAAACAAAAATTCCTACTGAATTTCCTACTTTAAAAGCAATCACACTTAAAAATCAAAAAGTATATATGTATTGAAAACCAGAACGTTAAAGCAGAATCGCTTGTATATGCTCTCTAGGTCTAATCTACCTTTTCGGCCTAATTTGGCCATTGACTCTGTAAACTGAGCGTGGGAGGTCAGGGTTAGGATAACGGAATGCTGAGCTTACCAACAATATACACAGTCGATTAATGCATGTTTTCCCTGTTATATGTATTACATACTGTATTTTTACACTATAAACTGAAGGAAAGGTTACTAAGAAAATCGTAAGGAAGGGGTGCTGGGTGGCACTGTCGGTTCAGGGTCAGGCTCTTGACTTTGGCTCAAGTCATGATCTATACTTCCTGAGTTGAACGCTGACAGTGTGGAGCCTGATGAAAATTCTCTCTCTGTCCCCACTTCCCTACTCACGTGCTCTGTCCTCTCTCACTCTCCCAAAATGAATAATTAAAAAAAAAAACAAGATGAAAAAGAAAATCATAAGGAAGAGAAAATATGTTTACAGGATGGTACTGTATTTATTGAAAAAAATCTGTATGTATGTGGACTCCCACATTCCAAACGCATCTTGTTCAAGGGTCAAATGTATACCTTTATGATGTCATCGCTAAGAGCTTACGGGAACTTATTATAGCCCCAAATGAGAACATCAAAAACCCATTCTAACTTTCCATTCTTTTCTGGACAAAAGGGCCATTTTATTGGCCTTTGAACATCTTCCCATCGAAAACAAGTATTCTTTGGGGGGCCTGGGTGACTTAGTCGATTAGGCAGCCAACTTTGAAATTGCGAAAAGCAAAGCAAAAGGTGGAGGGGGGAGTTAAGATGGCAGGGGAGGGGATCAGAATTCCCCTTGTCCCTCAAACACAGCAGTATTGAGGTCACAACACTTGGAATACCAGGAATACAGGCTGCAGAGGGACAGAAAAATCTCCACAGGTGCAGAGTGACAGCTTGGCGGGACAGAAGGGTGTGTATGAGAATTGGGAGAAATAAAATGGGCAGCACAGGCATGGAGTGGGGGAAGGCCTTTGGTGGAGAAACGAAAGGAAGGCAGAGAGAGAGAGAGGCTGTGGGAAGTGCATTTGGATATGAGAAAGCCTGTCCGGACCACAGACCAAGGAGAGGTCCAGAGAGCCAGTTTCTACTTTGGAAAACAGCCTTAGAGGGTAAAAAACAGAATTTTCAAGGCGGCCACACTTTCTCTCGACCAGAGCTACCACCTCCCATGCCTGGTGGGGAGGGAGCCGCCCCTAGGCTTGGTAGCAATCTCAGGGCTACCCTGGGAGAGAACACCTTGAGTATGGTGGAAAGGGGAGGTATTGCCCTGCCCAAGGGAAAAAGACCATGCAGGCACGAGCCAGAGGCCCTCTGTCCACTGGGCAGAGTGGCGCAACTCCACTACCAGGTCCGAGCAAAGCGGGATCCTACAGGGTTTTGAATCCCAGCTCAGTGCTCGGGTGGCACAGGGGACTGTGCAGCAAGGCAAGCCAGCTCCCCAGGCTATTCCGTGAGGATAGCCTAAACAGTGAGTTTTGAGACACCTCGTGTGGGCAGGATAGATGGGGTGTCGCCATGTCTCTCCCCATGACCAACATCGTGGGGCTTCAGGGAATGGACAGTGAGCCTCAGTGAAGGCAGGCCCATTACACCAAACCCTGACACTCTGTGCCTCGTAACTGCTTCTCTATAGGAGTGAGACTGACACTGATGGGACCAGACAGCCCCTGCTCTAGACCAGCACAGCCACCGGTCCCAGGCACCAATAGACAACTCTCCTCCGGTTTTCTATCTTAGTTTGTTTGTTTGTTTGTTTGTTTGTTTGTTTGTTTTCATTTGAGTTATTATTCTTTTGTCTTTCCTTTTCTTTTTTAATGTTTATTTCTTTATTTTGAGAGAGAGAGAGTGAGTGATCAAGCAGAAGAGATGCAGAGAGAGGGAGAGAGAGAGAATCCGAGCAGGATCCATGCTCTCACTGCAGAACCTGTTGGGGGTTTCGAACCCACCCACAGTGACAACATGACGTGAGCCAAATTCAAGAGTCAGACGCTTCACCTACTGAGCCACCCAGGCGCCCATCTTTTCTTTCCTTTGCTTTCCCTTTCTTCTCTTTTCCCTTTTTTCTCTTTCTACTCTCCTCTTTCCCCTTCTCCCTTTGGAAACAGCCTAGTAGTGTCGAGTTGATGTGGGTCCAAGCTAATTATATATCTACATTTATCTATATATCTTAATATATACCTATATATCTATACATAGATGTATAGAGATATACCTATATATTTTTTTCCTTTGTTCCTCTGTTCTGGTTCTTTGTTTGTTTGATTGTACATTTTCTCTATACTTTTCTAGATCTCCTTCTTCATTTTCCTCCCCCTCTTTCTGGATTAAGCCCTATAGCTCCTTTGAGTCACTTCCTGGTCTTTTTTTCAACTCCAGTCATTTCTCTTTTTGTTTGGGCTAAGGATTCTTCCCCACCTTCTTCCCCTTTTTTCCAGGATTACTTCAACAAACAAATCAAAGCACACCTGGTGGAAGGCCCAAACCGCCACTCCAAGTAGCGAGGACAGCAGCCAAAGACGCACCCAAAGAGTGCACACAACACACTCAAAAAAAATTTGTTCAACTGCCAGGCCCTGGACAGTGTAGGGGCTCTTTTTATTACAGTAGTACTCGCAGGTGTGGGACACAGAACAAGCGATTAACACACATAAAGGGCAGGAATCTAGCCAAAACGACGAAATCGGAGAATTCCCCTCAAAAAAAATTCCGGGAAGAAAGGACAGCCAGAGAAGGGCGCAAAAGAGACAGAAACCATATATGTGAGCACAGTTTTGGAATGACACTCATAAGACGCATAGTTGCGCTTGAAACCACGCATAGAAGACAGCAGACAATCTACTGCTTCAGAGATCAAGGACCTAAGGAATCGTCACGATGAACGCTGAACATGAAATGGTGTAAAGGAGATACAAAGTAAACTAGATGCAGTGACAGCAAGGACGGGAGAAGCAGCAGACAGAATCGGTGAAACAGAAGATACAATTGTGGACAAAGATGAAGCAGGGAAAGGAAAGGAAGGAAATGACTAGATCACGAGGCAGGTACTAGAGACCTACGTGATTCAGTGAGATGAAATATGAGCCACATCCTAGGAGTCCCAGAAGAAGAAGAGTGAGAGAACGGGGCAGAAGGTTTTTTTGGAACAACTTATAGCTGAGAGCTTCCCTCATCTGGGGAAGGAAACGGGCATCCAAGTCCTGGCGGCACAGAGAATTCCTTTCCAAATCAACAAACCCAGGTCAACACCACGACATGCCATAGCGAAACTGGAAAACTACAAAGATAAGGAGAGGATTCTGAAAGCAGTTAGGGACAAACGGGTCTTAATCGACAAGGGAAGACACGTAAGGCTAGCAGCAGGCCTGTCCAAAGAAACTTGGCAGGGCAGGAGGGAGGGGTAGGAAACGGTCAATGTGCTGAATGGGAACATCTGCGGCGAAGAATCCCTTCCCAGGCAAGGCTGACATTTAGAATAGAAAGAGAGAGAAAGGCTTTCCCAGACAAACAACACCTCATGGAGTTCATGACCACTAAACCAGCCCTGCGGGAGATCCTAACGGGCGACTCTGTGAGTGGAAAGCAGCAGAGACTACAAAGGACCAGAGGCCTCACCAAAAGCATGAAACCTTCAGATAACACAAGGACACTAAATCCATATCTTTAACTAATCACTCTGAATGTGAATGGACTCAATGCCCCAGTCAAAAGACACAGGGAATCAGAATGGGTAAAACACAAAACAAAACCAAACAACAAGATCCATCTATATGTTGTCAACAAGAAACTGATTTTAGACCCCAGGACACCTCCAGGTTCAAAGTGAAGGTATGCGGAACCACCTATCATGCTACTAGAAGTCAAAAGAAAGCTGGAGTCGCCACACTTCCACCAGACAGACTAGATTTTAAACCAGAGACTGTAGTAACAGATTCAGAAGGGCATTGGGTCGTAATTAAGGGGTCTATCCATCAAGAGGAGCTAACAACTGCAAATGTTGATGGCCCCAAAGTGAAACGCCCACACGTATGAATCGATTACTCACAAACATGATTAAATGTATACATACAAATACCATGATTGTAGACGACTTTAAGACTCCACTCATGGCAAAAGGTGGATCGTCAAGGCAGAAAATCAGTAAGGAAACACTGATCCAATGTGTCACTGGACCAGATGTATTCAGATATACATAGATCTATATTGGCCTCATATATATACATTTATATACATGGGTATCAACACCGATATATTAAGATCTTTTCACCCAACAGCAGTAGAACGCACATTCTTCTTAAGTGCACATAGAACATTCTCCAATGTCTCCAAGTGACATCCTGGGTCACAAAACAGCCCTCCACAAATATAAAAGGACTGAGATCATACCTTGCATACTGTCAGATCACAACAACGAGCACTTGCTCATTCTTTCTCTCTCTCCCTCCCTTTCCAAGAGAAATGCAAACATTTCAAAAACATTTAGCTCAGCCCCTTCCAAGAAAGAGAAAAACAAGAATAATAAACCTTGTGGGGCAACGAGTCCTGGATGGAAACCACACACAGACAGTAGAATTCCATAACCAATATGTTGACAATGGAGTTGACAGAAAGTGATGTACTAAAAGAACAGACACTAAAGAAATCGTTTCTGCAAGGACAAATTAGGGTAGGGGTAAACCATTAAAAACGAGCCTGGTGCGGGGAACACATATGTGGCACAGTGAGTTCAGCATCCACCTTCAGCTCATGAGTCATGATCTCACGGTTTGTGGTTATCAGCCCCACTTTGAGCTCTGTGTTGACAGCTCGGAGCCTGCAGCCTGCTTTGGATTCTGTGTCTCTCTCTGTCTCTGCCCCTACCCCGCTTGCACTCTGTGTCTCTCTCTGTCTCAAAAATAAATAAACTTTGAAAAAATTTTGAAAATACCGTAAAAAGCACGGGGTGAGAAGAGGGAAAAAGGAAACAAAAACAAAAACAAAAACAAATGACCAATCAATCAAGCATGAGCTTAAGACAAAAAAGAAAAGGAAAAATGTGAGCCAAAGAAGGCAAGTGGAAACAACATACATTTTTCAACAGGTACATAAGTAGGATTGGGAATATACTATGAAAAATAGTCCCTTTTAAACCTTTTAAAAATATATGTCTTTATTTATGTGTTATATATATATATATATATATATATATATATATATATATGTGTGTGTGTGTGTGTGTGTGTACGTTTAGGTGAACATAAATATGTATACATATAAGTGTGTATTTATATATGTGTAAATATATATGTGTATATATGTGTATATTATATATATCTCTACCTATAACTATCTATCTATATCTATCTATCTATCTATCTATCTATCTATATCCATATCCATCTACCTATGTATCTGTCTATATAATATTTATGTAAAAGAGAGGCTTTGACTCACAGTATATCCCTAATAATACTGACTCTTATCACTCTACAGTTATCTGGTTATAAATACTGTAATAAAGAATTTAATTTTTTTCACTATAAATACATTGTTCAATTCCTGGCATCTTTCGCTTCCGAAAAGCTAGAAATTATTACTAGACTAACAAAAGAACAGAAAAAGAGAGGTTCCTAACACGTCAACATTCACTATGGAGAAAGAATTGGGAATGAGAATTCTAGGAAGAAATGGGAACCTTCAAAGGATGTAGGTAATGGGACACAGATGGGGTTAAACAAACAAAGGCTGAGGACTTTTTCTCTGCAATTCTAAGCTCACAATGGGAGGATACTAAAAATAGACTGTAACCTTCTTTCTTATGTAACTCCTGATTTCCTCAATAGAATTCATTTGCGTGTATACATGTTAAACACTAAAACGGAATATAAACTGAAGCCTGACTTTTTAAATTCACATATTTAATTGTGATATATCATGCGTATTTGGTTACTTTCCAAACTCCATTCTACGGAATTCCATTTCCCTACTCATTTGTTCACATTCAAAAACCATGACATTGCTTCTTCCAAGCAAGACTTTATTTTAGGAGCTCCAGGAGTCAAACCAGTGCGTTCCCTAACCTCCAGGAGCTTATCATGATTTAGGGGCTTTGAAATGAATACTGAAACAAATATCAGATGTCTGAAACTTTAAATTTTAGAATCTGACACAAGGACTAGGAGGAGATAGTGTTCAAAGCTAGAATGGGCAAGATTTCTGAAATTAGAAATTTGACACCTTGGCTATGAAGAGCCTCTGCCCATAGAGCTACTCTTTTCAGCAAAATACGTATTCTTCGGGGAGATGCACAATTTTAACTTACCCTTCATGGAGTTATTTCAAAACTACAGGGGAACACCTTTGTAAGGTAAATGTTGAGAAATAATGTAAACATCTAAATTTCTACATTTTCTAATATGATTTTATTCTAAATGGAGAACAAAGGATAGAGCCAAAGGAAAATGCTGTATCTCACCAAAATAAAACGTGCCCGGGGCGGGGGGCAACCTACAATAGATACTTGGACCCAATCAGGTTTCATTTAGGCATGAGTATTATCAGTCATGTTATGATCACAGTAAGAATCCTTATCCTTAAGCAAACGTCATATTGCCTCCATTGTGGGAAAGCTTTTCCCAATATAATTTGACGGTCATTATATATTTTCCAGCCCATTCATTTATCAGCCTCCACCTGTAGGATTTACCAAAGTACAACACAACAAAACAAAACATTCAACGCGTCATGTATCTGTAGAGTGGTTTGTCCTTGCTAACTTTCCATGACACACATAAAATGATGATACACAGGCTCCTCTTAAATTTTCAGAGTGAATAAGGGAGAAAACTCAATTCAGAGCAGGAAAGTGAGTTTCACGGGAGGGTACTTTACCTTGGTACCAAAATCTAAGTCTTCGCTAGATGAGGTAGACCATGAATCGTCAGGACCAGGTTTGTCAGAAAGCCTTTAGAGCAAAAAAATACAACAAAAACATGTTCATTCATTTAAAAACAAAATTTAAAAAAGTTAAGGGAAAGGTCACCTATCTGTTTATTCCACGAAGTTTCTTGGTATAATGAAAAGTTGGCCTCTGGTTTTGTCATTAAGTTTTATTTTAATTCCAGTAATAGAAACATCCAGAGTTATAGTAGTTTAAGTTGTACAATATAGTGATTCACCAACTCCATACTCACCCCGTGCTCATCATGACAAGGGCACTCCTTCATCCCCATCATCTCTTTCACCTTTCCCACCACTCACCTCCTCTCCACAACCATCCGTTTCTTCTCTGCAGTTAAGAGCCTATTTCTTGGTTTGTCTCCCCTTTTGTTTCCTCCCTTTGCTCGTTTGTTGTTTCTTAAGTGCTACATGAGTAAAATCATATGGTATTTGTCTTTCCCTGACTTTGCTTACCATACTACCCTCAGGCTCCATCCAGGTGATTGCAAATGGCAAGATTTCATTGTTTTATGATTAGGTAATATTACAGTGTGTGTGTGTGCATGTGTGTGTGCGTGTGTGTGTGTGTGTGTGTGTGTGTGTGTGTGTATGGATATACATATACACACACACATACATTCATATAGGGCTTCTTCTTCGTTCACTCAGCTGTCAATGGACGCTTGCGCTGGCTGTTGGAAATAATGCCGCAATAAACACAGGAGTGCGTGTGTCCCGTGGAATTCATGTTTTTGTATTCTCTTGGGTAGTATCCAGTAGTGCAATTACTGGATCATAGGAGAGTTCTGTTTTTAATTTTTTGAGGAACCTGCATACTGTTTTCCACAGGGGCCGCACCCATTTGCATTTCCACCAACGGTGCAAGAGGTTTCCTTTGTCTCCACATCCTCGCGAACACTAGCTTCTTGTGTCTTGGAGTGTAGCCATTCTGACAGGTGTGACGTGGTATCTCGTTGTAGTTTGGGGGAGCATCTTTTCATGTGTCTGTTGACCATCTGTATGTTGTCGTTGGAAAAGGGTCTGGTTATGTGTACTGCTCATTTGTAAACTGGGCTTTTTTGGAGGGGGGTGATGTTGACATGTGTCAAGTTTTTAGACATTGTGGATACTAACCCTTTACTGGATTTGCCAAATATTTCCAAATTTGTTCTCCCATTCCAGAGGTTGCCTTTCAGGTTTGACTGTTTCCTTCACTGTGCAAAAGCTTCGTAGGTTGATATAGTCCCCAAACTTTATTCTTGCTTTATTTCCCTTGGCTCAAGAGACATAACTAGTAAAATGTGGCTACAGCCAAAGTGTGAGAAATGACGGCCTGTGTTCTCGTCAAGGATTTTTTTTTTTTTATGGTTTCAAGTCTCACACTTAGGTCTTTAATTCATTTTGAGTTTATTTGTGGGTATGGTAGAGAAATTGGTCCAGGTTCATTCTTTGGCATGTGGCCTGTCCAGTTGTCCCCACACCATTTGGTGAAGAGACTGCCTTTTCCCCACTGGATAGTCTTTCCTGTTTGTGGAAGATGAACTGACCATACAGTGGTGGATTTATGTCTGGGTTTGCGGTCCTATTCCACTGAGCGATGAGGCTATTTTGTACGCCAGTACCCACCATACTGTTTGGAATACTACAGCTTTGGAATAGAACTTGAAAGCTGAGATTGCGATACCTCCAGGTTTCTTCGTTTTCAATATTGCTTTGGCCATTCAACGTCTTTTGTGGTTCTATACAACGTTTAGGATTGTTTGTCTAGCTCTGTGACAAATGCTGTTGGTATGTTGACAGGGATTGCATGACAACTGTCGATGGCTTTGGGTAGTGTAGACACTTTAAAAGTATGTATTCTTCCCATCTGTGAGCATCGGATGTCTTTCTCTTTCTTTCCGTCACCTTCAATTTCCTTCATCAGTGTTTTACGGTTTCCAGAGTACAGGTCTTTCACAATTTGGACCCTGTTTTAAAAAAAGCTTTCTGTTCTCTATTTGGCCTCGACCTCTCCTAACCTGTGAAATCTCCAGGAAAGACCCAGTCTCAGTTTCCAGAACCAAATATGACAGGCAGGGAATGCTCTGAAATGGTTGAAAATTAAATGTGTAAACGTTACCACAATGACGTCTCACCTCACATCTGTCAGAATGGCTCAGTTTCCACCCACAGGAAACAACAAGGGTGGCTCAGGGTGTGGAGAAAAAACAACCCTTGTGCACCGGTCATGGGATGTAAATTGGTATCGCCGCAGTGAAAGCCAGTATGGAGGGGCCTCAACAAATTAAAAACACAAATACCATAGGATCCAGTGATTCCACTACTGGGTATTTATTTACCCAAGGGAAATGGAAATACTAATTTGAAAAGATATACGCACCCCTATCTTTATTTAGCATTATTTACAATAGACAAGATATGGAAGCAACCCAAGTGTCCACCAATACATGAAGAGACCACACACACACACACACACACACACACACACATACACACACACACAATGAAATATTATGCAGCTCTAAATGAGAATGAGATCCTGCCATCTGCAACATCATGGATGTACCTAGATGGCATGAGGGTAAGTGAAATAAGTCAGACAGAGAAACACAAATCCTATATGATTTCACTTCTGTGCAGAATGTAAAAAGGGGAATAAATGAACAAACAGAGCAAAAGCAGAAACAGACCCATAAATGCAGAGATTTGGCTCTTGCCAGAAGGGAGGGGAGGTGGGGGGATGGACAAAATGGGGGAAGGGGAGAGGGAAGTTCAGGGTTCCAGTTATAGAATGAATAAATCACAAGGCTCAAAAGTACAGCATAGGGAATCTAGTCAGTGGTATCCTAATAGCCTCATACATTGACAGATGGGAGCTATGCTTATGGCGATCACGGTGAAACTTCCAGAGTTGTTGCATCACATATTACATTGTGTGTCACGTAGACCTCCGTTTAAGTAAACGTATCAAAGTTTAGGTTTCTATGTTATGAGTGGTAGTACTAACTAGAGATTGACAGACTCAAAGTTCCCAAGGCCAACTTTGTTCCCACACTGGTCTTGCCTTATTTAGGTCCATAATAACTAGCAAGACACTCCAAGCCTTCAGGGGCATTCAGCTACCCAAGGAGGGAGATTGTGATCAAAATGGTCCCGGTAGTTGTGCCTCTATTTCTCTATACGCTGCCTGAATATTTTCTTCCCTATGAGCTCCCACTCCTACATCACTCTTCGGCACGGTTCTGTGGCATTCCCCAACCTTTCAATCTTTAGCCTATGAAGCCATACACTCCTACAACAAGGATGGGCTCCAATGACCGAGGGTAGGAACCATGTCCTGCTCCTGGAGAACAAGCGAATTGGGAGTCTCACTCATCCACACAGTCACCTCAACATAGGCATGTTATCACCGATCCAGATGAAGCTCCCTTAGTGATTTGACAAGTCAGACCTACCCCTGCCCAGCCCTACAAGTACATGGGAAGGGCATCACAGATTTAGGAAAAGAGGTGGAGTGAGGAGACAGCTTGCCTTGGGCCATACATCTCTGATGTTCGGAATCTCCACCCCCACCCCCAATTCCTTGAGAGGATCTAAGCTATCCTCCCTCAGTTGGGGTGGAAGTAGGGGATATCATATTTCTATCTGCTGTAAACAGACTCTGCCCAGAAGCTCAAATGATTTTTAATCTCTCTCATCAGAAAATCTGAGGTATGCTCGCACCTTCAATGAAACCAACACACACAAAAGCAGAAACCTGGTCACGACCCTCTTGAACTCTCTATTTGAATATGTCTTTCTAAACAACTCCCCTAATCCTGGGTCCTTCATTCCTGTCATTCACCTTTATCTCACTTGGCATAACCCCCCATATTCTGACATCTTTTCTCAAACTCGTATTCCTAACCAACTCAGTGTTGTTCTCCTTGAAACCTGGTCTCCTCTGCTAATTCGATTCTTACCCTCCTTCATTGTATTCATTAGACCCACTCCCCAGGCTTCTATTATTAAAACAGTTGCCTGCAAGATCAAGACAAAAAAAGAAGGAAGAAAGGAAAGAAAGAAAGAAAGAAAGAAAGAAAGAAAGAAAGAAAGAAAACCAGAATTTAAGTCGCATTTCTGTCACTTATCATATCCCAATAGGTCACTTCAATCTCTTTTGAGTTTCAAATTCTCCAGGGAAACAGCCATTGGGCAAGGAGGTTAAACATAGGTTGACACACCAGAGGGTGTTTTGAAGAATTAATCTCTGAGGATCCCTACATCTGGAGACTCTAAGTGCTTTTGATTTGGCCTCTGGAAAAATGGAGAGTCCTTAGCTGGAAGAAGTGGGGAAATTATTGGAAAAAAAAAAAGAAGAAGAAGAAATACCAAGGAAAAAAGAGAAGAAAGTCAAAAGGCAAAAACACAGTACAAAAAGTCATTGGAAAAAAAAAACAACAACTCCAAAAAAACCAAAGAGCTTCCTAGAACTAGACAAGGATACTAGTCCAAAGGGAAACCAGCCTGGGAACTTAGGCAACAGAGAATCAAATAGCAATATCCTCGAAATAGAGAGTGAGTTTAATTAATGTAACATGGTCTACAACTAGATATCCTTCCCTTACAGAAAACTCATTTGTCTCAAGAAGAGGGGATATCACTACATCTAAGGAGTTGCCTGACGACATCTTGCTTTTTATGTAAAAGCCTTGACACCATGGCCATAGCTGACATCCACCCTAAAATCTCGGATGGTAAAAACAAGGGACTAGTTACCACTGCACTAATGACTTTTGTTGGCACTAGTGGTCAAATATATGAGGCCAAATGCTTGGACTAACCTGGGTTCTTAAGCAAACCCTAAACTAGTGTTCCGACATCATTACCTTTGACATTCTGAGTTGATCTGCCCTAGGATCTGTATCTTCATCTCAGTGCTGCTGAGGAACCAGGGAATGGATGTGGAAGCTTCACGGGCTGATGGGCAAAGCCCCTCAGCAACCCGTGAACTATGGAATCATGGTCGAGTCATCAACCTCCCTGAACCACAGTTGACAAAGTAATAAAATGTAGGCTACAATAGCACAGCTACTTGGCAAAGCTATACAATGACTATATAACGGAACAGATGTTGCCCATAGGATATAGTGTCTGGTCCCGTGTAGAACACGCAACAACTGCTTTTGTTCTCTGCGTTCCCTTAGGAGACACATAATTTTCAGTTCATTCATTCCCTTTCCTTTCCTTTCATTATCCGTTTCATTTCATTTCATTCCTTTATACTTTGAGAGTGAGTGCCCACAGAAATCGGGAAAGATATCCCAAGGAGGCTGTCAGCGCAAAACCCGACGCGGGGCTTGAACTCACAAACCTCAGTTGAAATCAAGAGTCACACCCTTAACCGACTGAGCCACCCGGGTGCCCCAGCAAATGTCATTTTTACAAATCCATAAAAATCCTACCTGGCTCTAGAATCTTCCTCAGCATTCTTATCTGCTCCTAAAGAAGAAAGCAAAATACATGTTAAATCGACAATCGATAAATAGAGGAAAATTACAAGTGTACTGCTTATGATTTGTCAAAAAGTATTGCTTTCGGACCACACCTGGAAACCACACTACACTGAATGGTAATTATACCATTCGTAGGCTTAAAGCACTAAGAAATCTTACTTTCTCCTCTATATTGACCAAAACCAAGAATGGGTTTTATCAGAATTTGACACCTACAGGGGAACTGATGTTTACAATGGCCATCGCTGACCGACACTGTGACACTGGAGGAAACGGGTATCGTTCGGAGAATGATTATCATGAGCTGACAATGTCAGACTGAAGCTAGCATGATTTTTCTGGACTTCCACTACCAGAGGAATTGAAAGAGAATATCTTTATTTTGCTGTAACACGGCAGAACTTCCCCAGCTCTTCAGCAGACACTCTTCAGTTTTAGGAGGAAACACCCCCTCACAACGTGTGCTCTATAGCTATTGTACTTGGCAGCGTGGCCAAACAATAGCAAACAGACTCTCCCTGGCCTTATTTCCAATGGCAAGGTAAGAAGGAAAGATTTGGCATTCCACTTTGATATAGTTCTAACCTCTTGAGGCTGTCTCCTTCCATTGCTAGAGAGTCTATCTAGACCCGCCGCACATCACAGAGGAGGATGATCCCAATGTGAGTGCTCTGTAGTGGTTCATGAGGTCATTTTTCTCAACCCTCCCCATTAGGTGACACACAGCTAGAGAAATCATACTTTTTGTCATGGAAGGCAGAGGTCATCAGATCCTCTACTGATGAGCAACTAAACAAAACAAAGGGCAAAGAATATCTTGAATGCCTACATTCAATTACCAGGATATTTTCACTTTCTAAACATTCAAAGACATCCACTCTATGATTCTAACTATATGACACCTGGAAAGAGCAAGGCTATGGAGCTAAGGGTTGGGGTGAATGTAGGGAGAAACGGGCACAGCACAGAGGACTTTTAAGGCAGTGGAACTCTTTCACACGATACCACAAAGGTGGATTCACATCATTACACATTTGTTAAGACTCATAGAACGTATGACACCAAGGCTGAACACTAATGCAAATTAGAGACTTGGCCTCCAAATGAAGAGTTCGTGTCCATAGAAAATGCACCACTGTTGTCAGGGTGCCTGGGTGGCTCAGTCGGTTCAGCGTCCAACTCTGGATCTGAGCTCAGGTCATGATCTCACAGTTCATGGGATCAAGTCCTGCATCAGGCTCTGGGCTGACAGCACAGGATTCTTTCCCCCCTCTCCCTCTGCCCCTTGGCTGCTCACACGCATGCATGCTCTCTCACTCAAAACTAAACCAAGGAACTGAAAAAAAATTCCTACTAAAAATGGACCACTGTCGTGCAAGATGTTAACAACAGGGGAGGCTAGGCGTGTACGGGAGCATGGTATGGTATATGCAGACTCTCTGTACTTCCTATTATATTTTGCTGTGAACTTAAAACTGATGTAAAACATCAGGCTTATTAAATGTATGAAACAACAAAAACAACAAAATATGGTTTCCATTGAAGCTACTCTTAGCATATACCAACTCATGATACAGTCACCTTGAACATTAAAATAGAGATCAAAGGGGCGCCTGGGTGGCGCAGTCGGTTAAGCGTCCGACTTCAGCCAGGTCACGATCTCGCGGTCTGTGAGTTCGAGCCCCGCGTCAGGCTCTGGGCTGATGGCTCGGAGCCTGGAGCCTGTTTCCAATTCTGTGTGTCTCCCTCTCTCTCTGCCCCTTCCCCGTTCATGCTCTGTCTCTCTCTGTCCCAAAAATAAATAAAAAACGTTGAAAAAAAAAAAATAAAAAAATAAAATAAAATAGAGATCAAAGTAACACAATAGGGGTACTGTCTCCCATTTGGAAGTGTATGAAAATGCATACACAAAACACAAAAATACAACGGTTATTTGTATACTTAGGCAACAAAACAATTGATGAATATGATCCAAAATCTTATACCTATAAACAGGGGTTCAGCACCATAGGAATCAAACCTGGGTTTTCCATATAATTACGAGATTTTCATTCTAATTTTAAATCAAAAATCATTATGTTGATCATACGTAAGAATCATAATGAAAGGTTAATCACATAAAAAAAGATTATAATGACCTCATATTGCCCTAGTAATTTTTATACAAATACCTACTTCATATGGATGATGAAACTGAAACCAGTACCATGGTAGCCATCATGCTCCATGCTAGCAAAACAAAATTTGAAGACACCACCAAAAATGACGTCAGGGCTATAATTCCTATGCAGAACAGATTTCATCCAGCAGGCCAAAAATGGCTACCCTCACAACATCCTACTTGAATGACTGGCCCTTGGTTGTTCCCTGGGATCTTGGATTTCAGGAGGGTTCCCACCATTCCCTAGCTGGTTAAGAGTGGTTCACTGTGCCTAAGTGCTGGTACAAGCAATGTCCTTAAGGCTGTACACTTGATTTCCTTGGTGGAAACCTGGAATTTGGGGACATGCTAAGGAGAAGATGCCTATGTGATTAGCATTTGATGAAAACCTCGGGCACTGAGTATCCATAAGCCTCGTACTGGCAGACAACATTTCACTTGTGCTGTCCTAATTTCATGCTGGAGGAATTTAGCACATCCTGCTAACTCCATAGAGAAAGGATTCCTGGAAGCCTGCGCTTGCTTTCCTCTGGCCTTCACCCCATACACCATTGCTCGGTGCTCATTGGCCTTTCTAGCCTGTCCCCATACCAAGCCACACGCATGACTACAACTATATGCTGAGTCCTGTGAGCTCTTCTAGTGAATAATCAAATCTGGGTGTCATTGGGATGCCTCTAACACAACTGCATTATATGAAATTTTATTATTTCGGTTGATGTCTTTCACGTGGTTACAGTCAGAAGGTTATGTCACAGAATACCTTTCCTGGAATCTCTTTTCTTGGTATTTGCCTTGAAAATTCCTACATCCCTATTTATCCATTTGAAGAAAGGTTTAAAAGGAATAGATGAAATCATGATGTCAGAAAGTGTGAAACAAGCAACAATCTTATTTTACTCTGAAAAAAAAAACAAACAGAGGGAGAGAGCAAATCCTGGTGATTGCCCCTATGTTCTACCATATAAAAGTTCTCTGAAATATGAAAAATCAGTTAATTTTCTCCAACTACCTAGGACTTAGTTCATTTTTCTGGCAGGTAGGAATCAAAGAAGTAACAGGGATCATTCTACAACAATCAGAACTGTCAGACAGAATATGAAAACATACTACTGATTATAGTGTTCTTTTGTTTCTTTCCCTTATGTTCCTAGAACATTAAAAATATAGTTCACCTATTAAAGGCAGTTATTGCCAAAATAATCAAAAGCCACAAATACGGCATCCAAAATGTCAGATGAGTTATCTTGATGTCTCCCTATCTGACCCTCCTTCCAATTCTCTTATTTTGCCCTAAATGATACTACCGTATGAAGTACCCCCATTTTATAAGGCATTAACGTATATACATTTATCATTGACTACAAATGCTTATGTTCACCCATGGTAGTTAGGACATAACTCTGCATCATCAGCTAGGTCAGTCCTTAATGTCTTGCCAACAGTGAGGATCACAGTAAGAGTGGGAACATTTGGGGATACCACTCTGGCAAATTCTGGTACGAGAAGCTCACCTGATAGTGTTGCTGCATTTTAAATAGTCTGCTCTTCCCTTTAAAGAACTAGTGTATTTTACCACCTTCCAGTAGAAACACAATACACACCGGCTTACTTTCCTTCATTTACTCCCTGTAGTCTCCGCCATTCACATCATTCCCTGTTTGGCTCGTCTCTTCTTTCCTGAGGTTCCTTAGGCCTTCCAGTGTCTTGAAAGGGAACTAGTCATTTAGCTCCTTTGGTGGCACTCTCAATTTAATCTGTTGCTGACACCACATACGATATGCAACTTATCTCCTTTTCACATCTCTTTCTCTTTCCTATGCACTTAACAGGCCGTTTTCTTTAGATATTAGAATATATCAGTATTCCTGTTTTCAATCAACATTCTGTCAAATGACCTTTGAATAAAATACAGTGCTTACCTTCTACTTGTCCATTTAATATACTTTGCCCTTTCTGATCCACAGCTCCAGAGACATGAGGAACATATTTGTTGGTCTTCTCAGACATACTCTGTTAAAAGTAGCATCAGTAATGAGTTGCGTGAAGACTTCCTAATCCTTTTCCAAGAAAATATCTGCATTTATGACTTTAATAACAATCAGACTTACAAATAAGAAAACCGTATTGAACACCAAAACATTTAAATACAAAACCTCATATATGCTCTCTTGATTCAGCGTCCCTTTGAATCTTCATTTGGCTATTGACTCTCTAAACGGATCATGGAAGGCCAGAATAAATACTTTCAAAGGCAGAAGCCTGGCTTGTATGCAGATTTCAAAAAGGAACTAACAAAACCCCTTCCTTTGCATTCCTGACCAAAATGAAAGGACATTTGAAATAAGTTTTGAAACAGAATCTTTAAAAGTGTACTTGCTATAAAGGAAAACTGCTTCTAATAAAATGGCAGACATTTGTTTCAGTGTCAATTCATACCTCACATGATCAGAAACTTTGGAGTATATCATGTTGTGTATCAACAAAACACTGTCGAAGCTGCTGCTTCGTTTAGGTAAACACAGGCTTGACCTTTTTCTTGACGAAAGAAGGGTTGGATCGAACGGCAAGGTTGGAAGAGAAACTTTTCTTAAAATTGTGATGAACTAGTAGCAGAAACAATGTAGATATAGGTATGGAACTCTTCAGAATGTGTAGTAAGCATTCAAACGGCAAGTATAAGAACATGTATGTCTCAGTCACCTAAAATGTGCCAAGCACTCATTTCACTATGCACATTTTCTTTTTTACACACAACAATAATAATAATGATTATGATGATGGAGTGAGCCTTCCTACAGCTTGGTCACTCTAAGGCGTTGGAGTAAAATGATGATCCGTGGTCCTCTCTGTCCAGAATGTCCCTCGCCACGGTCTACACGACTGGGCCTTCTCATCTTTCACTTGGCACCTTTTGCCACTCTCAGATCTTTTCTGGCTACCAAAATTCCCACTCCCACTCTCATCCTCATCCTCACTACAAACGCCCCCAATATTCTCTCAACTAACATTGTCCATTTCCTATCGATGAAGCCTTTATTGTGACTTCTAACAGACTGCTGTTGACTTACTTTTCTGCTCCGACCACAACAACCTAAACCCTCCACTTGTACACTCAGCAGCTAACTGCTTGGTACGTACTCAGTATACAAGGACCAATTAATTAAGGTCAAAACATTTACACTAATCTCACTGAGAAGATCTCAAAAGTACCCAATCACTATACCGTTGGCCCTTGAACAAAGCAAGGGTTACGGGCTCTGATGGCCATGCCCTCGACAATCCACAAATATCTTTTGAAACCTCAAAACCAAATCAAAAAAAACAAAAATTCCTACTGAATTTCCTACTTTAAAAGCAATCACATTTAAAAATCAAAAAGTATATATGTATTGAAAACCAGAACGTTAAATCAGAATCGCTTGTATATGCTCTCTAGGTCTAATCTACCTTTTCGGCCTAATTTGGCCATTGACTCTGTAAACTGAGCGTGGGAGGTCAGGGTTAGGATAACGGAATGCTGAGCTTACCAACAATATACACAGTCGATTAATGCATGTTTTCCCTGTTATATGTATTACATACTGTATTTTTACACTATAAACTGAAGGAAAGGTTACTAAGAAAATCGTAAGGAAGGGGTGCTGGGTGGCACTGTCGGTTCAGGGTCAGGCTCTTGACTTTGGCTCAAGTCATGATCTATACTTCCTGAGTTGAACGCTGACAGTGTGGAGCCTGATGAAAATTCTCTCTCTGTCCCCACTTCCCTACTCACGTGCTCTGTCCTCTCTCACTCTCCCAAAATGAATAATTAAAAAAAAAAACAAGATGAAAAAGAAAATCATAAGGAAGAGAAAATATGTTTACAGGATGGTACTGTATTTATTGAAAAAAATCTGTATGTATGTGGACTCCCACATTCCAAACGCATCTTGTTCAAGGGTCAAATGTATACCTTTATGATGTCATCGCTAAGAGCTTACGGGAACTTATTATAGCCCCAAATGAGAACATCAGAAACCCATTCTAACTTTCCATTCTTTTCTGGACACAAGGGCCATTTTATTGGCCTTCGAACATCTTCCCATCGAAAACAAGTATTCTTTGGGGGGCCTGGGTGACTTAGTCGATTAGGCAGCCAACTTTGAAATTGCGAAAAGCAAAGCAAAAGGTGGAGGGGGGAGTTAAGATGGCAGGGGAGGGGATCAGAATTCCCCTTGTCCCTCAAACACAGCAGTATTGAGGTCACAACACTTGGAATACCAGGAATACAGGCTGCAGAGGGACAGAAAAATCTCCACAGGTGCAGAGTGACAGCTTGGCGGGACAGAAGGGTGTGTATGAGAATTGGGAGAAATAAAATGGGCAGCACAGGCATGGAGTGGGGGAAGGCCTTTGGTGGAGAAACGAAAGGAAGGCAGAGACAGAGAGAGGCTGTGGGACGTGCATTTGGATATGAGAAAGCCTGTCCGGACCACAGACCAAGGAGAGGTCCAGAGAGCCAGTTTCTACTTTGGAAAACAGCCTTAGAGGGTAAAAAACAGAATTTTCAAGGCGGCCACACTTTCTCTCGACCAGAGCTACCACCTCCCATGCCTGGTGGGGAGGGAGCCGCCCCTAGGCTTGGTAGCAATCTCAGGGCTACACTGGGAGAGAACACCTTGAGTATGGTGGAAAGGGGAGGTATTGCCCTGCCCAAGGGAAAAAGACCATGCAGGCACGAGCCAGAGGCCCTCTGTCCACTGGGCAGAGTGGCGCAACTCCACTACCAGGTCCGAGCAAAGCGGGATCCTACAGGGTTTTGAATCCCAGCTCAGTGCTCGGGTGGCACAGGGGACTGTGCAGCAAGGCAAGCCAGCTCCCCAGGCTATTCCGTGAGGATAGCCTAAACAGTGAGTTTTGAGACACCTCGTGTGGGCAGGATAGATGGGGTGTCGCCATGTCTCTCCCCATGACCAACATCGTGGGGCTTCAGGGAATGGACAGTGAGCCTCAGTGAAGGCAGGCCCATTACACCAAACCCTGACACTCTGTGCCTCGTAACTGCTTCTCTATAGGAGTGAGACTGACACTGATGGGACCAGACAGCCCCTGCTCTAGACCAGCACAGCCACCGGTCCCAGGCACCAATAGACAACTCTCCTCCGGTTTTCTATCTTAGTTTGTTTGTTTGTTTGTTTGTTTGTTTGTTTGTTTGTTTTCATTTGAGTTATTATTCTTTTGTCTTTCCTTTTCTTTTTTAATGTTTATTTCTTTATTTTGAGAGAGAGAGAGTGAGTGATCAAGCAGAAGAGATGCAGAGAGAGGGAGAGAGAGAGAATCCGAGCAGGATCCATGCTCTCACTGCAGAACCTGTTGGGGGTTTCGAACCCACCCACAGTGACAACATGACGTGAGCCAAATTCAAGAGTCAGACGCTTCACCTACTGAGCCACCCAGGCGCCCATCTTTTCTTTCCTTTGCTTTCCCTTTCTTCTCTTTTCCCTTTTTTCTCTTTCTACTCTCCTCTTTCCCCTTCTCCCTTTGGAAACAGCCTAGTAGTGTCGAGTTGATGTGGGTCCAAGCTAATTATATATCTACATTTATCTATATATCTTAATATATACCTATATATCTATACATAGATGTATAGAGATATACCTATATATTTTTTTCCTTTGTTCCTCTGTTCTGGTTCTTTGGTTGTTTGATTGTACATTTTCTCTATACTTTTCTAGATCTCCTTCTTCATTTTCCTCCCCCTCTTTCTGGATTAAGCCCTATAGCTCCTTTGAGTCACTTCCTGGTCTTTTTTTCAACTCCAGTCATTTCTCTTTTTGTTTGGGCTAAGGATTCTTCCCCACCTTCTTCCCCTTTTTTCCAGGATTACTTCAACAAACAAATCAAAGCACACCTGGTGGAAGGCCCAAACCGCCACTCCAAGTAGCGAGGACAGCAGCCAAAGACGCACCCAAAGAGTGCACACAACACACTCAAAAAAAATTTGTTCAACTGCCAGGCCCTGGACAGTGTAGGGGCTCTTTTTATTACAGTAGTACTCGCAGGTGTGGGACACAGAACAAGCGATTAACACACATAAAGGGCAGGAATCTAGCCAAAACGACGAAATCGGAGAATTCCCCTCAAAAAAAATTCCGGGAAGAAAGGACAGCCAGAGAAGGGCGCAAAAGAGACAGAAACCATATATGTGAGCACATTTTTGGAATGACACTCATAAGACGCATAGTTGCGCTTGAAACCACGCATAGAAGACAGCAGACAATCTACTGCTTCAGAGATCAAGGACCTAAGGAATCGTCACGATGAACGCTGAACATGAAATGGTGTAAAGGAGATACAAAGTAAACTAGATGCAGTGACAGCAAGGACGGGAGAAGCAGCAGACAGAATCGGTGAAACAGAAGATACAATTGTGGACAAAGATGAAGCAGGGAAAGGAAAGGAAGGAAATGACTAGATCACGAGGCAGGTACTAGAGACCTACGTGATTCAGTGAGATGAAATATGAGCCACATCCTAGGAGTCCCAGAAGAAGAAGAGTGAGAGAAAGGGGCAGAAGGTTTTTTTGGAACAACTTATAGCTGAGAGCCTCCCTCATCTGGGGAAGGAAACGGGCATCCAAGTCCTGGCGGCACAGAGAATTCCTTTCCAAATCAACAAACCCAGGTCAACACCACGACATGCCATAGCGAAACTGGAAAACTACAAAGATAAGGAGAGGATTCTGAAAGCAGTTAGGGACAAACGGGTCTTAATCGACAAGGGAAGACACGTAAGGCTAGCAGCAGGCCTGTCCAAAGAAACTTGGCAGGGCAGGAGGGAGGGGTAGGAAACGGTCAATGTGCTGAATGGGAACATCTGCGGCGAAGAATCCCTTCCCAGGCAAGGCTGACATTTAGAATAGAAAGAGAGAGAAAGGCTTTCCCAGACAAACAACACCTCATGGAGTTCATGGCCACTAAACCAGCCCTGCGGGAGATCCTAACGGGCGACTCTGTGAGTGGAAAGCAGCAGAGACTACAAAGGACCAGAGGCCTCACCAAAAGCATGAAACCTTCAGATAACACAATGACACTAAATCCATATCTTTAACTAATCACTCTGAATGTGAATGGACTCAATGCCCCAGTCAAAAGACACAGGGAATCAGAATGGGTAAAACACAAAACAAAACCAAACAACAAGATCCATCTATATGTTGTCAACAAGAAACTGATTTTAGACCCCAGGACACCTCCAGGTTCAAAGTGAAGGTATGCGGAACCACCTATCATGCTACTAGAAGTCAAAAGAAAGCTGGAGTCGCCACACTTCCACCAGACAGACTAGATTTTAAACCAGAGACTGTAGTAACAGATTCAGAAGGGCATTGGGTCGTAATTAAGGGGTCTATCCATCAAGAGGAGCTAACAACTGCAAATGTTGATGGCCCCAAAGTGAAACGCCCACACGTATGAATCGATTACTCACAAACATGATTAAATGTATACATACAAATACCATGATTGTAGACGACTTTAAGACTCCACTCATGGCAAAAGGTGGATCGTCAAGGCAGAAAATCAGTAAGGAAACACTGATCCAATGTGTCACTGGACCAGATGTATTCAGATATACATAGATCTATATTGGCCTCATATATATACATTTATATACATGGGTATCAACACCGATATATTAAGATCTTTTCACCCAACAGCAGTAGAACGCACATTCTTCTTAAGTGCACATAGAACATTCTCCAATGTCTCCAAGTGACATCCTGGGTCACAAAACAGCCCTCCACAAATATAAAAGGACTGAGATCATACCTTGCATACTGTCAGATCACAACAACGAGCACTTGCTCATTCTTTCTCTCTCTCCCTCCCTTTCCAAGAGAAATGCAAACATTTCAAAAACATTTAGCTCAGCCCCTTCCAAGAAAGAGAAAAACAAGAATAATAAACCTTGTGGGGCAACGAGTCCTGGATGGAAACCACACACAGACAGTAGAATTCCATAACCAATATGTTGACAATGGAGTTGACAGAAAGTGATGTACTAAAAGAACAGACACTAAAGAAATCGTTTCTGCAAGGACAAATTAGGGTAGGGGTAAACCATTAAAAACGAGCCTGGTGCGGGGAACACATATGTGGCACAGTGAGTTCAGCATCCACCTTCAGCTCATGAGTCATGATCTCACGGTTTGTGGTTATCAGCCCCACTTTGAGCTCTGTGTTGACAGCTCGGAGCCTGCAGCCTGCTTTGGATTCTGTGTCTCTCTCTGTCTCTGCCCCTACCCCGCTTGCACTCTGTGTCTCTCTCTGTCTCAAAAAGAAATAAACTTTGAAAAAATTTTGAAAATACCGTAAAAAGCACGGGGTGAGAAGAGGGAAAAAGGAAACAAAAACAAAAACAAAAACAAATGACCAATCAATCAAGCATGAGCTTAAGACAAAAAAGAAAAGGAAAAATGTGAGCCAAAGAAGGCAAGTGGAAACAACATACATTTTTCAACAGGTACATAAGTAGGATTGGGAATATACTATGAAAAATAGTCCCTTTTAAACCTTTTAAAAATATATGTCTTTATATATGTGTGATATATATATATATATATATATATATATATATATATATATGTGTGTGTGTGTGTGTGTGTACGTTTAGGTGAACATAAATATGTATACATATAAGTGTGTATTTATATATGTGTAAATATATATGTGTATATATGTGTATATTATATATATCTCTACCTATAACTATCTATCTATATCTATCTATCTATCTATCTATCTATCTATATCCATATCCATCTACCTATGTATCTGTCTATATAATATTTATGTAAAAGAGAGGCTTTGACTCACAGTATATCCCTAATAATACTGACTCTTATCACTCTACAGTTATCTGGTTATAAATACTGTAATAAAGAATTTAATTTTTTTCACTATAAATACATTGTTCAATTCCTGGCATCTTTCGCTTCCGAAAAGCTAGAAATTATTACTAGACTAACAAAAGAACAGAAAAGGAGAGGTTCCTAACACGTCAACATTCACTATGGAGAAAGAATTGGGAATGAGAATTCTAGGAAGAAATGGGAACCTTCAAAGGATGTAGGTAATGGGACACAGATGGGGTTAAACAAACAAAGGCTGAGGACTTTTTCTCTGCAATTCTAAGCTCACAATGGGAGGATACTAAAAATAGACTGTAACCTTCTTTCTTATGTAACTCCTGATTTCCTCAATAGAATTCATTTGCGTGTATACATGTTAAACACTAAAACGGAATATAAACTGAAGCCTGACTTTTTAAATTCACATATTTAATTGTGATATATCATGCGTATTTGGTTACTTTCCAAACTCCATTCTACGGAATTCCATTTCCCTACTCATTTGTTCACATTCAAAAACCATGACATTGCTTCTTCCAAGCAAGACTTTATTTTAGGAGCTCCAGGAGTCAAACCAGTGCGTTCCCTAACCTCCAGGAGCTTATCATGATTTAGGGGCTTTGAAATGAATACTGAAACAAATATCAGATGTCTGAAACTTTAAATTTTAGAATCTGACACAAGGACTAGGAGGAGATAGTGTTCAAAGCTAGAATGGGCAAGATTTCTGAAATTAGAAATTTGACACCTTGGCTATGAAGAGCCTCTGCCCATAGAGCTACTCTTTTCAGCAAAATACGTATTCTTCGGGGAGATGCACAATTTTAACTTACTCTTCATGGAGTTATTTCAAAACTACAGGGGAACACCTTTGTAAGGTAAATGTTGAGAAATAATGTAAACATCTAAATTTCTACATTTTCTAATATGATTTTATTCTAAATGGAGAACAAAGGATAGAGCCAAAGGAAAATGCTGTATCTCACCAAAATAAAACGTGCCCGGGGCGGGGGGCAACCTACAATAGATACTTGGACCCAATCAGGTTTCATTTAGGCATGAGTATTAGCAGTCATGTTATGATCACAGTAAGAATCCTTATCCTTAAGCAAACGTCATATTGCCTCCATTGTGGGAAAGCTTTTCCCAATATAATTTGACGGTCATTATATATTTTCCAGCCCATTCATTTATCAGCCTCCACCTGTAGGATTTACCAAAGTACAACACAACAAAACAAAACATTCAACGCGTCATGTATCTGTAGAGTGGTTTGTCCTTGCTAACTTTCCATGACACACATAAAATGATGATACACAGGCTCCTCTTAAATTTTCAGAGTGAATAAGGGAGAAAACTCAATTCAGAGCAGGAAAGTGAGTTTCACGGGAGGGTACTTTACCTTGGTACCAAAATCTAAGTCTTCGCTAGATGAGGTAGACCATGAATCGTCAGGACCAGGTTTGTCAGAAAGCCTTTAGAGCAAAAAAATACAACAAAAACATGTTCATTCATTTAAAAACAAAATTTAAAAAAGTTAAGGGAAAGGTCACCTATCTGTTTATTCCACGAAGTTTCTTGGTATAATGAAAAGTTGGCCTCTGGTTTTGTCATTAAGTTTTATTTTAATTCCAGTAATAGAAACATCCAGAGTTATAGTAGTTTAAGTTGTACAATATAGTGATTCACCAACTCCATACTCACCCCGTGCTCATCATGACAAGGGCACTCCTTCATCCCCATCATCTCTTTCACCTTTCCCACCACTCACCTGCTCTCCACAACCATCCGTTTCTTCTCTGCAGTTAAGAGCCTATTTCTTGGTTTGTCTCCCCTTTTGTTTCCTCCCTTTGCTCGTTTGTTGTTTCTTAAGTGCTACATGAGTAAAATCATATGGTATTTGTCTTTCCCTGACTTTGCTTACCATACTACCCTCAGGCTCCATCCAGGTGATTGCAAATGGCAAGATTTCATTGTTTTATGATTGAGTAATATTACAGTGTGTGTGTGTGCATGTGTGTGTGCGTGTGTGTGTGTGTGTGTATGGATATACATATACACACACACATACATTCATGTAGGGCTTCTTCTTCGTTCACTCAGCTGTCAATGGACGCTTGCGCTGGCTGTTGGAAATAATGCCGCAATAAACACAGGAGTGCGTGTGTCCCGTGGAATTCATGTTTTTGTATTCTCTTGGGTAGTATCCAGTAGTGCAATTACTGGATCATAGGAGAGTTCTGTTTTTAATTTTTTGAGGAACCTGCATACTGTTTTCCACAGGGGCCGCACCCATTTGCATTTCCACCAACGGTGCAAGAGGTTTCCTTTGTCTCCACATCCTCGCGAACACTAGCTTCTTGTGTCTTGGAGTGTAGCCATTCTGACAGGTGTGACGTGGTATCTCGTTGTAGTTTGGGGGAGCATCTTTTCATGTGTCTGTTGACCATCTGTATGTTGTCGTTGGAAAAGGGTCTGGTTATGTGTACTGCTCATTTGTAAACTGGGCTTTTTTGGAGGGGGGTGATGTTGACATGTGTCAAGTTTTTAGACATTGTGGATACTAACCCTTTACTGGATTTGCCAAATATTTCCAAATTTGTTCTCCCATTCCAGAGGTTGCCTTTCAGGTTTGACTGTTTCCTTCACTGTGCAAAAGCTTCGTAGGTTGATATAGTCCCCAAACTTTATTCTTGCTTTATTTCCCTTGGCTCAAGAGACATAACTAGTAAAATGTGGCTACAGCCAAAGTTTGAGAAATGACGGCCTGTGTTCTCGTCAAGGATTTTTTTTTTTTTTATGGTTTCAAGTCTCACACTTAGGTCTTTAATTCATTTTGAGTTTATTTGTGGGTATGGTAGAGAAATTGGTCCAGGTTCATTCTTTGGCATGTGGCCTGTCCAGTTGTCCCCACACCATTTGGTGAAGAGACTGCCTTTTCCCCACTGGATAGTCTTTCCTGTTTGTGGAAGATGAACTGACCATACAGTGGTGGATTTATGTCTGGGTTTGCGGTCCTATTCCACTGAGCGATGAGGCTATTTTGTACGCCAGTACCCACCATACTGTTTGGAATACTACAGCTTTGGAATAGAACTTGAAAGCTGAGATTGCGATACCTCCAGGTTTCTTCGTTTTCAATATTGCTTTGGCCATTCAACGTCTTTTGTGGTTCTATACAACGTTTAGGATTGTTTGTCTAGCTCTGTGACAAATGCTGTTGGTATGTTGACAGGGATTGCATGACAACTGTCGATGGCTTTGGGTAGTGTAGACACTTTAAAAGTATGTATTCTTCCCATCTGTGAGCATCGGATGTCTTTCTCTTTCTTTCCGTCACCTTCAATTTCCTTCATCAGTGTTTTACGGTTTCCAGAGTACAGGTCTTTCACAATTTGGACCCTGTTTTAAAAAAAGCTTTCTGTTCTCTATTTGGCCTCGACCTCTCCTAACCTGTGAAATCTCCAGGAAAGACCCAGTCTCAGTTTCCAGAACCAAATATGACAGGCAGGGAATGCTCTGAAATGGTTGAAAATTAAATGTGTAAACGTTACCACAATGACGTCTCACCTCACATCTGTCAGAATGGCTCAGTTTCCACACACAGGAAACAACAAGGGTGGCTCAGGGTGTGGAGAAAAAACAACGCTTGTGCACCGGTCATGGGATGTAAATTGGTATCGCCGCAGTGAAAGCCAGTATGGAGGGGCCTCAACAAATTAAAAACACAAATACCATAGGATCCAGTGATTCCACTACTGGGTATTTATTTACCCAAGGGAAATGGAAATACTAATTTGAAAAGATATACGCACCCCTATCTTTATTATAGCATTATTTACAATAGACAAGATATGGAAGCAACCCAAGTGTCCACCAATACATGAAGAGACCACACACGCACACACACACACACACATACACACACACACAATGAAATATTATGCAGCTCTAAATGAGAATGAGATCCTGCCATCTGCAACATCATGGATGTACCTAGATGGCACGGGGGTAAGTGAAATAAGTCAGACAGAGAAACACAAATCTTATATGATTTCACTTCTGTGCAGAATGTAAAAAGGGGAATAAATGAACAAACAGAGCAAAAGCAGAAACAGACCCATAAATGCAGAGATTTGGCTCTTGCCAGAAGGGAGGGGAGGTGGGGGGATGGACAAAATGGGGGAAGGGGAGAGGGAAGTTCAGGGTTCCAGTTATAGAATGAATAAATCACAAGGCTCAAAAGTACAGCATAGGGAATCTAGTCAGTGGTATCCTAATAGCCTCATACATTGACAGATGGGAGCTATGCTTATGGCGATCACGGTGAAACTTCCAGAGTTGTTGCATCACATATTACATTGTGTGTCACGTAGACCTCCGTTTAAGTAAACGTATCAAAGTTTAGGTTTCTATGTTATGAGTGGTAGTACTAACTAGAGATTGACAGACTCAAAGTTCCCAAGGCCAACTTTGTTCCCACACTGGTCTTGCCTTATTTAGGTCCATAATAACTAGCAAGACACTCCAAGCCTTCAGGGGCATTCAGCTACCCAAGGAGGGAGATTGTGATCAAAATGGTCCCGGTAGTTGTGCCTCTATTTCTCTATACGCTGCCTGAATATTTTCTTCCCTATGAGCTCCCACTCCTACATCACTCTTCGGCACGGTTCTGTGGCATTCCCCAACCTTTCAATCTTTAGCCTATGAAGCCATACACTCCTACAACAAGGATGGGCTCCAATGACCGAGGGTAGGAACCATGTCCTGCTCCTGGAGAACAAGCGAATTGGGAGTCTCACTCATCCACACAGTCACCTCAACATAGGCATGTTATCACCGATCCAGATGAAGCTCCCTTAGTGATTTGACAAGTCAGACCTACCCCTGCCCAGCCCTACAAGTACATGGGAAGGGCATCACAGATTTAGGAAAAGAGGTGGAGTGAGGAGACAGCTTGCCTTGGGCCATACATCTCTGATGTTCGGAATCTCCACCCCCACCCCCAATTCCTTGAGAGGATCTAAGCTATCCTCCCTCAGTTGGGGTGGAAGTAGGGGATATCATATTTCTATCTGCTGTAAACAGACTCTGCCCAGAAGCTCAAATGATTTTTAATCTCTCTCATCAGAAAATCTGAGGTATGCTCGCACCTTCAATGAAACCAACACACACAAAAGCAGAAACCTGGTCACGACCCTCTTGAACTCTCTATTTGAATATGTCTTTCTAAACAACTCCCCTAATCCTGGGTCCTTCATTCCTGTCATTCACCTTTATCTCACTTGGCATAACCCCCCATATTCTGACATCTTTTCTCAAACTCGTATTCCTAACCAACTCAGTGTTGTTCTCCTTGAAACCTGGTCTCCTCTGCTAATTCGATTCTTACCCTCCTTCATTGTATTCATTAGACCCACTCCCCAGGCTTCTATTATTAAAACAGTTGCCTGCAAGATCAAGACAAAAAAAGAAGGAAGAAAGGAAAGAAAGAAAGAAAGAAAGAAAGAAAGAAAGAAAGAAAGAAAACCAGAATTTAAGTCGCATTTCTGTCACTTATCATATCCCAATAGGTCACTTCAATCTCTTTTGAGTTTCAAATTCTCCAGGGAAACAACCATTGGGCAAGGAGGTTAAACATAGGTTGACACACCAGAGGGTGTTTTGAAGAATTAATCTCTGAGGATCCCTACATCTGGAGACTCTAAGTGCTTTTGATTTGGCCTCTGGAAAAATGGAGAGTCCTTTGCTGGAAGAAGTGGGGAAATTATTGGAAAAAAAAAAAAGAAGAAGAAATACCAAGGAAAAAAGAGAAGAAAGTCAAAAGGCAAAAACACAGTACAAAAAGTCATTGGAAAAAAAACACAACAACTCCAAAAAAACCAAAGAGCTTCCTAGAACTAGACAAGGATACTAGCCCAAAGGGAAACCAGCCTGGGAACTTAGGCAACAGAGAATCAAATAGCAATATCCTCGAAATAGAGAGTGAGTTTAATTAATGTAACATGGTCTACAACTAGATATCCTTCCCTTACAGAAAACTCATTTGTCTCAAGAAGAGGGGATATCACTACATCTAAGGAGTTGCCTGACGACATCTTGCTTTTTATGTAAAAGCCTTGACACCATGGCCATAGCTGACATCCACCCTAAAATCTCGGATGGTAAAAACAAGGGACTAGTTACCACTGCACTAATGACTTTTGTTGGCACTAGTGGTCAAATATATGAGGCCAAATGCTTGGACTAACCTGGGTTCTTAAGCAAACCCTAAACTAGTGTTCCGACATCATTACCTTTGACATTCTGAGTTGATCTGCCCTAGGATCTGTATCTTCATCTCAGTGCTGCTGAGGAACCAGGGAATGGATGTGGAAGCTTCACGGGCTGATGGGCAAAGCCCCTCAGCAACCCGTGAACTATGGAATCATGGTCGAGTCATCAACCTCCCTGAACCACAGTTGACAAAGTAATAAAATGTAGGCTACAATAGCACAGCTACTTGGCAAAGCTATACAATGACTATATAACGGAACAGATGTTGCCCGTAGGATATAGTGTCTGGTCCCGTGTAGAACACGCAACAACTGCTTTTGTTCTCTGCGTTCCCTTAGGAGACACATAATTTTCAGTTCATTCATTCCCTTTCCTTTCCTTTCATTATCCGTTTCATTTCATTTCATTCCTTTATACTTTGAGAGTGAGTGCCCACAGAAATCGGGAAAGATATCCCAAGGAGGCTGTCAGCGCAAAACCCGACGCGGGGCTTGAACTCACAAACCTCAGTTGAAATCAAGAGTCACACCCTTAACCGACTGAGCCACCCGGGTGCCCCAGCAAATGTCATTTTTACAAATCCATAAAAATCCTACCTGGCTCTAGAATCTTCCTCAGCATTCTTATCTGCTCCTAAAGAAGAAAGCAAAATACATGTTAAATCGACAATCGATAAATAGAGGAAAATTACAAGTGTACTGCTTATGATTTGTCAAAAAGTATTGCTTTCGGACCACACCTGGAAACCACACTACACTGAATGGTAATTATACCATTCGTAGGCTTAAAGCACTAAGAAATCTTACTTTCTCCTCTATATTGACCAAAACCAAGAATGGGTTTTATCAGAATTTGACACCTACAGGGGAACTGATGTTTACAATGGCCATCGCTGACCGACACTGTGACACTGGAGGAAACGGGTATCGTTCGGAGAATGATTATCATGAGCTGACAATGTCAGACTGAAGCTAGCATGATTTTTCTGGACTTCCACTACTAGAGGAATTGAAAGAGAATATCTTTATTTTGCTGTAACACGGCAGAACTTCCCCAGCTCTTCAGCAGACACTCTTCAGTTTTAGGAGGAAACACCCCCTCACAACGTGTGCTCTATAGCGATTGTACTTGGCAGCGTGGCCAAACAATAGCAAACAGACTCTCCCTGGCCTTATTTCCAATGGCAAGGTAAGAAGGAAAGATTTGGCATTCCACTTTGATATAGTTCTAACCTCTTGAGGCTGTCTCCTTCCATTGCTAGAGAGTCTATCTAGACCCGCCGCACATCACAGAGGAGGATGATCCCAATGTGAGTGCTCTGTAGTGGTTCATGAGGTCATTTTTCTCAACCCTCCCCATTAGGTGACACACAGCTAGAGAAATCATACTTTTCGTCATGGAAGGCAGAGGTCATCAGATCCTCTACTGATGAGCAACTAAACAAAACAAAGGGCAAAGAATATCTTGAATGCCTACATTCAATTACCAGGATATTTTCACTTTCTAAACATTCAAAGACATCCACTCTATGATTCTAACTATATGACACCTGGAAAGAGCAAGGCTATGGAGCTAAGGGTTGGGGTGAATGTAGGGAGAAACGGGCACAGCACAGAGGACTTTTAAGGCAGTGGAACTCTTTCACACGATACCACAAAGGTGGATTCACATCATTACACATTTGTTAAGACTCATAGAACGTATGACACCAAGGCTGAACACTAATGCAAATTAGAGACTTGGCCTCCAAATGAAGAGTTCGTGTCCATAGAAAATGCACCACTGTTGTCAGGGTGCCTGGGTGGCTCAGTCGGTTCAGCGTCCAACTCTGGATCTGAGCTCAGGTCATGATCTCACAGTTCATGGGATCAAGTCCTGCATCAGGCTCTGGGCTGACAGCACAGGATTCTTTCCCCCCTCTCCCTCTGCCCCTTGGCTGCTCACACGCATGCAAGCTCTCTCACTCAAAACTAAACCAAGGAACTGAAAAAAAATTCCTACTAAAAATGGACCACTGTCGTGCAAGATGTTAACAACAGGGGAGGCTAGGCGTGTACGGGAGCATGGTATGGTATATGCAGACTCTCTGTACTTCCTATTATATTTTGCTGTGAACTTAAAACTGATGTAAAACATCAGGCTTATTAAATGTATGAAACAACAAAAACAACAAAATATGGTTTCCATTGAAGCTACTCTTAGCATATACCAACTCATGATACAGTCACCTTGAACATTAAAATAGAGATCAAAGTAACACAATAGGGGTACTGTCTCCCATTTGGAAGTGTATGAAAATGCATACACAAAACACAAAAATACAACGGTTATTTGTATACTTAGGCAACAAAACAATTGATGAATATGATCCAAAATCTTATACCTATAAACAGGGGTTCAGCACCATAGGAATCAAACCTGGGTTTTCCATATAATTACGAGATTTTCATTCTAATTTTAAATCAAAAATCATTATGTTGATCATACGTAAGAATCATAATGAAAGGTTAATCACATAAAAAAAGATTATAATGACCTCATATTGCCCTAGTAATTTTTATACAAATACCTACTTCATATGGATGATGAAACTGAAACCAGTACCATGGTAGCCATCATGCTCCATGCTAGCAAAACAAAATTTGAAGACACCACCAAAAATGACGTCAGGGCTATAATTCCTATGCAGAACAGATTTCATCCAGCAGGCCAAAAATGGCTACCCTCACAACATCCTACTTGAATGACTGGCCCTTGGTTGTTCCCTGGGATCTTGGATTTCAGGAGGGTTCCCACCATTCCCTAGCTGGTTAAGAGTGGTTCACTGTGCCTAAGTGCTGGTACAAGCAATGTCCTTAAGGCTGTACACTTGATTTCCTTGGTGGAAACCTGGAATTTGGGGACATGCTAAGGAGAAGATGCCTATGTGATTAGCATTTGATGAAAACCTCGGGCACTGAGTATCCATAAGCCTCGTACTGGCAGACAACATTTCACTTGTGCTGTCCTAATTTCATGCTGGAGGAATTTAGCACATCCTGCTAACTCCATAGAGAAAGGATTCCTGGAAGCCTGCGCTTGCTTTCCTCTGGCCTTCACCCCATACACCATTGCTCGGTGCTCATTGGCCTTTCTAGCCTGTCCCCATACCAAGCCACACGCATGACTACAACTATATGCTGAGTCCTGTGAGCTCTTCTAGTGAATAATCAAATCTGGGTGTCATTGGGATGCCTCTAACACAACTGCATTATATGAAATTTTATTATTTCGGTTGATGTCTTTCACGTGGTTACAGTCAGAAGGTTATGTCACAGAATACCTTTCCTGGAATCTCTTTTCTTGGTATTTGCCTTGAAAATTCCTACATCCCTATTTATCCATTTGAAGAAAGGTTTAAAAGGAATAGATGAAATCATGATGTCAGAAAGTGTGAAACAAGCAACAATCTTATTTTACTCTGAAAAAAAAACAAACAGAGAGAGAGAGCAAATCCTGGTGATTGCCCCTATGTTCTACCATATAAAAGTTCTCTGAAATATGAAAAATCAGTTAATTTTCTCCAACTACCTAGGACTTAGTTCATTTTTCTGGCAGGTAGGAATCAAAGAAGTAACAGGGATCATTCTACAACAATCAGAACTGTCAGACAGAATATGAAAACATACTACTGATTATAGTGTTCTTTTGTTTCTTTCCCTTATGTTCCTAGAACATTAAAAATATAGTTCACCTATTAAAGGCAGTTATTGCCAAAATAATCAAAAGCCACAAATACGGCATCCAAAATGTCAGATGAGTTATCTTGATGTCTCCCTATCTGACCCTCCTTCCAATTCTCTTATTTTGCCCTAAATGATACTACCGTATGAAGTACCCCCATTTTATAAGGCATTAACGTATATACATTTATCATTGACTACAAATGCTTATGTTCACCCATGGTAGTTAGGACATAACTCTGCATCATCAGCTAGGTCAGTCCTTAATGTCTTGCCAACAGTGAGGATCACAGTAAGAGTGGGAACATTTGGGGATACCACTCTGGCAAATTCTGGTACGAGAAGCTCACCTGATAGTGTTGCTGCATTTTAAATAGTCTGCTCTTCCCTTTAAAGAACTAGTGTATTTTACCACCTTCCAGTAGAAACACAATACACACCGGCTTACTTTCCTTCATTTACTCCCTGTAGTCTCCGCCATTCACATCATTCCCTGTTTGGCTCGTCTCTTCTTTCCTGAGGTTCCTTAGGCCTTCCAGTGTCTTGAAAGGGAACTAGTCATTTAGCTCCTTTGGTGGCACTCTCAATTTAATCTGTTGCTGACACCACATACGATATGCAACTTATCTCCTTTTCACATCTCTTTCTCTTTCCTATGCACTTAACAGGCCGTTTTCTTTAGATATTAGAATATATCAGTATTCCTGTTTTCAATCAACATTCTGTCAAATGACCTTTGAATAAAATACAGTGCTTACCTTCTACTTGTCCATTTAATATACTTTGCCCTTTCTGATCCACAGCTCCAGAGACATGAGGAACATATTTGTTGGTCTTCTCAGACATACTCTGTTAAAAGTAGCATCAGTAATGAGTTGCGTGAAGACTTCCTAATCCTTTTCCAAGAAAATATCTGCATTTATGACTTTAATAACAATCAGACTTACAAATAAGAAAACCGTATTGAACACCAAAACATTTAAATACAAAACCTCATATATGCTCTCTTGATTCAGCGTCCCTTTGAATCTTCATTTGGCTATTGACTCTCTAAACGGATCATGGAAGGCCAGAATAAATACTTTCAAAGGCAGAAGCCTGGCTTGTATGCAGATTTCAAAAAGGAACTAACAAAACCCCTTCCTTTGCATTCCTGACCAAAATGAAAGGACATTTGAAATAAGTTTTGAAACAGAATCTTTAAAAGTGTACTTGCTATAAAGGAAAACTGCTTCTAATAAAATGGCAGACATTTGTTTCAGTGTCAATTCATACCTCACATGATCAGAAACTTTGGAGTATATCATGTTGTGTATCAACAAAACACTGTCGAAGCTGCTGCTTCGTTTAGGTAAACACAGGCTTGACCTTTTTCTTGACGAAAGAAGGGTTGGATCGAACGGCAAGGTTGGAAGAGAAACTTTTCTTAAAATTGTGATGAACTAGTAGCAGAAACAATGTAGATATAGGTATGGAACTCTTCAGAATGTGTAGTAAGCATTCAAACGGCAAGTATAAGAACATGTATGTCTCAGTCACCTAAAATGTGCCAAGCACTCATTTCACTATGCACATTTTCTTTTTTACACACAACAATAATAATAATGATTATGATGATGGAGTGAGCCTTCCTACAGCTTGGTCACTCTAAGGCGTTGGAGTAAAATGATGATCCGTGGTCCTCTCTGTCCAGAATGTCCCTCGCCACGGTCTACACGACTGGGCCTTCTCATCTTTCACTTGGCACCTTTTGCCACTCTCAGATCTTTTCTGGCTACCAAAATTCCCACTCCCACTCTCATCCTCATCCTCACTACAAACGCCCCCAATATTCTCTCAACTAACATTGTCCATTTCCTATCGATGAAGCCTTTATTGTGACTTCTAACAGACTGCTGTTGACTTACTTTTCTGCTCCGACCACAACAACCTAAACCCTCCACTTGTACACTCAGCAGCTAACTGCTTGGTACGTACTCAGTATACAAGGACCAATTAATTAAGGTCAAAACATTTACACTAATCTCACTGAGAAGATCTCAAAAGTACCCAATCACTATACCGTTGGCCCTTGAACAAAGCAAGGGTTACGGGCTCTGATGGCCATGCCCTCGACAATCCACAAATATCTTTTGAAACCTCAAAACCAAATCAAAAAAAACAAAAATTCCTACTGAATTTCCTACTTTAAAAGCAATCACACTTAAAAATCAAAAAGTATATATGTATTGAAAACCAGAACGTTAAAGCAGAATCGCTTGTATATGCTCTCTAGGTCTAATCTACCTTTTCGGCCTAATTTGGCCATTGACTCTGTAAACTGAGCGTGGGAGGTCAGGGTTAGGATAACGGAATGCTGAGCTTACCAACAATATACACAGTCGATTAATGCATGTTTTCCCTGTTATATGTATTACATACTGTATTTTTACACTATAAACTGAAGGAAAGGTTACTAAGAAAATCGTAAGGAAGGGGTGCTGGGTGGCACTGTCGGTTCAGGGTCAGGCTCTTGACTTTGGCTCAAGTCATGATCTATACTTCCTGAGTTGAACGCTGACAGTGTGGAGCCTGATGAAAATTCTCTCTCTGTCCCCACTTCCCTACTCACGTGCTCTGTCCTCTCTCACTCTCCCAAAATGAATAATTAAAAAAAAAAACAAGATGAAAAAGAAAATCATAAGGAAGAGAAAATATGTTTACAGGATGGTACTGTATTTATTGAAAAAAATCTGTATGTATGTGGACTCCCACATTCCAAACGCATCTTGTTCAAGGGTCAAATGTATACCTTTATGATGTCATCGCTAAGAGCTTACGGGAACTTATTATAGCCCCAAATGAGAACATCAGAAACCCATTCTAACTTTCCATTCTTTTCTGGACACAAGGGCCATTTTATTGGCCTTCGAACATCTTCCCATCGAAAACAAGTATTCTTTGGGGGGCCTGGGTGACTTAGTCGATTAGGCAGCCAACTTTGAAATTGCGAAAAGCAAAGCAAAAGGTGGAGGGGGGAGTTAAGATGGCAGGGGAGGGGATCAGAATTCCCCTTGTCCCTCAAACACAGCAGTATTGAGGTCACAACACTTGGAATACCAGGAATACAGGCTGCAGAGGGACAGAAAAATCTCCACAGGTGCAGAGTGACAGCTTGGCGGGACAGAAGGGTGTGTATGAGAATTGGGAGAAATAAAATGGGCAGCACAGGCATGGAGTGGGGGAAGGCCTTTGGTGGAGAAACGAAAGGAAGGCAGAGACAGAGAGAGGCTGTGGGAAGTGCATTTGGATATGAGAAAGCCTGTCCGGACCACAGACCAAGGAGAGGTCCAGAGAGCCAGTTTCTACTTTGGAAAACAGCCTTAGAGGGTAAAAAACAGAATTTTCAAGGCGGCCACACTTTCTCTCGACCAGAGCTACCACCTCCCATGCCTGGTGGGGAGGGAGCCGCCCCTAGGCTTGGTAGCAATCTCAGGGCTACACTGGGAGAGAACACCTTGAGTATGGTGGAAAAGGGGAGGTATTGCCCTGCCCAAGGGAAAAAGACCATGCAGGCACGAGCCAGAGGCCCTCTGTCCAGTGGGCAGAGTGGCGCAACTCCACTACCAGGTCCGAGCAAAGCGGGATCCTACAGGGTTTTGAATCCCAGCTCAGTGCTCGGGTGGCACAGGGGACTGTGCAGCAAGGCAAGCCAGCTCCCCAGGCTATTCCGTGAGGATAGCCTAAACAGTGAGTTTTGAGACACCTCGTGTGGGCAGGATAGATGGGGTGTCGCCATGTCTCTCCCCATGACCAACATCGTGGGGCTTCAGGGAATGGACAGTGAGCCTCAGTGAAGGCAGGCCCATTACACCAAACCCTGACACTCTGTGCCTCGTAACTGCTTCCTATAGGAGTGAGACTGACACTGATGGGACCAGACAGCCCCTGCTCTAGACCAGCACAGCCACCGGTCCCAGGCACCAATAGACAACTCTCCTCCGGTTTTCTATCTTAGTTTGTTTGTTTGTTTGTTTGTTTGTTTGTTTGTTTTCATTTGAGTTATTATTCTTTTGTCTTTCCTTTTCTTTTTTAATGTTTATTTCTTTATTTTGAGAGAGAGAGAGTGAGTGATCAAGCAGAAGAGATGCAGAGAGAGGGAGAGAGAGAGAATCCGAGCAGGATCCATGCTCTCACTGCAGAACCTGTTGGGGGTTTCGAACCCACCCACAGTGACAACATGACGTGAGCCAAATTCAAGAGTCAGACGCTTCACCTACTGAGCCACCCAGGCGCCCATCTTTTCTTTCCTTTGCTTTCCCTTTCTTCTCTTTTCCCTTTTTTCTCTTTCTACTCTCCTCTTTCCCCTTCTCCCTTTGGAAACAGCCTAGTAGTGTCGAGTTGATGTGGGTCCAAGCTAATTATATATCTACATTTATCTATATATCTTAATATATACCTATATATCTATACATAGATGTATAGAGATATACCTATATATTTTTTTCCTTTGTTCCTCTGTTCTGGTTCTTTGGTTGTTTGATTGTACATTTTCTCTATACTTTTCTAGATCTCCTTCTTCATTTTCCTCCCTCTCTTTCTGGATTAAGCCCTATAGCTCCTTTGAGTCACTTCCTGGTCTTTTTTTCAACTCCAGTCATTTCTCTTTTTGTTTGGGCTAAGGATTCTTCCCCACCTTCTTCCCCTTTTTTCCAGGATTACTTCAACAAACAAATCAAAGCACACCTGGTGGAAGGCCCAAACCGCCACTCCAAGTAGCGAGGACAGCAGCCAAAGACGCACCCAAAGAGTGCACACAACACACTCAAAAAAAATTTGTTCAACTGCCAGGCCCTGGACAGTGTAGGGGCTCTTTTTATTACAGTAGTACTCGCAGGTGTGGGACACAGAACAAGCGATTAACACACATAAAGGGCAGGAATCTAGCCAAAACGACGAAATCGGAGAATTCCCCTCAAAAAAAATTCCGGGAAGAAAGGACAGCCAGAGAAGGGCGCAAAAGAGACAGAAACCATATATGTGAGCACAGTTTTGGAATGACACTCATAAGACGCATAGTTGCGCTTGAAACCACGCATAGAAGACAGCAGACAATCTACTGCTTCAGAGATCAAGGACCTAAGGAATCGTCACGATGAACGCTGAACATGAAATGGTGTAAAGGAGATACAAAGTAAACTAGATGCAGTGACAGCAAGGACGGGAGAAGCAGCAGACAGAATCGGTGAAACAGAAGATACAATTGTGGACAAAGATGAAGCAGGGAAAGGAAAGGAAGGAAATGACTAGATCACGAGGCAGGTACTAGAGACCTACGTGATTCAGTGAGATGAAATATGAGCCACATCCTAGGAGTCCCAGAAGAAGAAGAGTGAGAGAAAGGGGCAGAAGGTTTTTTTGGAACAACTTATAGCTGAGAGCTTCCCTCATCTGGGGAAGGAAACGGGCATCCAAGTCCTGGCGGCACAGAGAATTCCTTTCCAAATCAACAAACCCAGGTCAACACCACGACATGCCATAGCGAAACTGGAAAACTACAAAGATAAGGAGAGGATTCTGAAAGCAGTTAGGGACAAACGGGTCTTAATCGACAAGGGAAGACACGTAAGGCTAGCAGCAGGCCTGTCCAAAGAAACTTGGCAGGGCAGGAGGGAGGGGTAGGAAACGGTCAATGTGCTGAATGGGAACATCTGCGGCGAAGAATCCCTTCCCAGGCAAGGCTGACATTTAGAATAGAAAGAGAGAGAAAGGCTTTCCCAGACAAACAACACCTCATGGAGTTCATGACCACTAAACCAGCCCTGCGGGAGATCCTAACGGGCGACTCTGTGAGTGGAAAGCAGCAGAGACTACAAAGGACCAGAGGCCTCACCAAAAGCATGAAACCTTCAGATAACACAAGGACACTAAATCCATATCTTTAACTAATCACTCTGAATGTGAATGGACTCAATGCCCCAGTCAAAAGACACAGGGAATCAGAATGGGTAAAACACAAAACAAAACCAAACAACAAGATCCATCTATATGTTGTCAACAAGAAACTGATTTTAGACCCCAGGACACCTCCAGGTTCAAAGTGATGGTATGCGGAACCACCTATCATGCTACTAGAAGTCAAAAGAAAGCTGGAGTCGCCACACTTCCACCAGACAGACTAGATTTTAAACCAGAGACTGTAGTAACAGATTCAGAAGGGCATTGGGTCGTAATTAAGGGGTCTATCCATCAAGAGGAGCTAACAACTGCAAATGTTGATGGCCCCAAAGTGAAACGCCCACACGTATGAATCGATTACTCACAAACATGATTAAATGTATACATACAAATACCATGATTGTAGACGACTTTAAGACTCCACTCATGGCAAAAGGTGGATCGTCAAGGCAGAAAATCAGTAAGGAAACACTGATCCAATGTGTCACTGGACCAGATGTATTCAGATATACATAGATATGTATTGGCCTCATATATATACATTTATATACATGGGTATCAACACCGATATATTAAGATCTTTTCACCCAACAGCAGTAGAACGCACATTCTTCTTAAGTGCACATAGAACATTCTCCAATGTCTCCAAGTGACATCCTGGGTCACAAAACAGCCCTCCACAAATATAAAAGGACTGAGATCATACCTTGCATACTGTCAGATCACAACAACGAGCACTTGCTCATTCTTTCTCTCTCTCCCTCCCTTTCCAAGAGAAATGCAAACATTTCAAAAACATTTAGCTCAGCCCCTTCCAAGAAAGAGAAAAACAAGAATAATAAACCTTGTGGGGCAACGAGTCCTGGATGGAAACCACACACAGACAGTAGAATTCCATAACCAATATGTTGACAATGGAGTTGACAGAAAGTGATGTACTAAAAGAACAGACACTAAAGAAATCGTTTCTGCAAGGACAAATTAGGGTAGGGGTAAACCATTAAAAACGAGCCTGGTGCGGGGAACACATATGTGGCACAGTGAGTTCAGCATCCACCTTCAGCTCATGAGTCATGATCTCACGGTTTGTGGTTATCAGCCCCACTTTGAGCTCTGTGTTGACAGCTCGGAGCCTGCAGCCTGCTTTGGATTCTGTGTCTCTCTCTGTCTCTGCCCCTACCCCGCTTGCACTCTGTGTCTCTCTCTGTCTCAAAAATAAATAAACTTTGAAAAAATTTTGAAAATACCGTAAAAAGCACGGGGTGAGAAGAGGGAAAAAGGAAACAAAAACAAAAACAAAAACAAATGACCAATCAATCAGGCATGAGCTTAAGACAAAAAAGAAAAGGAAAAATGTGAGCCAAAGAAGGCAAGTGGAAACAACATACATTTTTCAACAGGTACATAAGTAGGATTGGGAATATACTATGAAAAATAGTCCCTTTTAAACCTTTTAAAAATATATGTCTTTATATATGTGTGATATATATATATATATATATATATATATATATATATATATATATGTGTGTGTGTGTGTGTGTACGTTTAGGTGAACATAAATATGTATACATATAAGTGTGTATTTATATATGTGTAAATATATATGTGTATATATGTGTATATTATATATATCTCTACCTATAACTATCTATCTATATCTATCTATCTATCTATCTATCTATCTATCTATATCCATATCCATCTACCTATGTATCTGTCTATATAATATTTATGTAAAAGAGAGGCTTTGACTCACAGTATATCCCTAATAATACTGACTCTTATCACTCTACAGTTATCTGGTTATAAATACTGTAATAAAGAATTTAATTTTTTTCACTATAAATACATTGTTCAATTCCTGGCATCTTTCGCTTCCGAAAAGCTAGAAATTATTACTAGACTAACAAAAGAACAGAAAAAGAGAGGTTCCTAACATGTCAACATTCACTATGGAGAAAGAATTGGGAATGAGAATTCTAGGAAGAAATGGGAACCTTCAAAGGATGTAGGTAATGGGACACAGATGGGGTTAAACAAACAAAGGCTGAGGACTTTTTCTCTGCAATTCTAAGCTCACAATGGGAGGATACTAAAAATAGACTGTAACCTTCTTTCTTATGTAACTCCTGATTTCCTCAATAGAATTCATTTGCGTGTATACATGTTAAACACTAAAACGGAATATAAACTGAAGCCTGACTTTTTAAATTCACATATTTAATTGTGATATATCATGCGTATTTGGTTACTTTCCAAACTCCATTCTACGGAATTCCATTTCCCTACTCATTTGTTCACATTCAAAAACCATGACATTGCTTCTTCCAAGCAAGACTTTATTTTAGGAGCTCCAGGAGTCAAACCAGTGCGTTCCCTAACCTCCAGGAGCTTATCATGATTTAGGGGCTTTGAAATGAATACTGAAACAAATATCAGATGTCTGAAACTTTAAATTTTAGAATCTGACACAAGGACTAGGAGGAGATAGTGTTCAAAGCTAGAATGGGCAAGATTTCTGAAATTAGAAATTTGACACCTTGGCTATGAAGAGCCTCTGCCCATAGAGCTACTCTTTTCAGCAAAATACGTATTCTTCGGGGAGATGCACAATTTTAACTTACCCTTCATGGAGTTATTTCAAAACTACAGGGGAACACCTTTGTAAGGTAAATGTTGAGAAATAATGTAAACATCTAAATTTCTACATTTTCTAATATGATTTTATTCTAAATGGAGAACAAAGGATAGAGCCAAAGGAAAATGCTGTATCTCACCAAAATAAAACGTGCCCGGGGCGGGGGGCAACCTACAATAGATACTTGGACCCAATCAGGTTTCATTTAGGCATGAGTATTATCAGTCATGTTATGATCACAGTAAGAATCCTTATCCTTAAGCAAACGTCATATTGCCTCCATTGTGGGAAAGCTTTTCCCAATATAATTTGACGGTCATTATATATTTTCCAGCCCATTCATTTATCAGCCTCCACCTGTAGGATTTACCAAAGTACAACACAACAAAACAAAACATTCAACGCGTCATGTATCTGTAGAGTGGTTTGTCCTTGCTAACTTTCCATGACACACATAAAATGATGATACACAGGCTCCTCTTAAATTTTCAGAGTGAATAAGGGAGAAAACTCAATTCAGAGCAGGAAAGTGAGTTTCACGGGAGGGTACTTTACCTTGGTACCAAAATCTAAGTCTTCGCTAGATGAGGTAGACCATGAATCGTCAGGACCAGGTTTGTCAGAAAGCCTTTAGAGCAAAAAAATACAACAAAAACATGTTCATTCATTTAAAAACAAAATTTAAAAAAGTTAAGGGAAAGGTCACCTATCTGTTTATTCCACGAAGTTTCTTGGTATAATGAAAAGTTGGCCTCTGGTTTTGTCATTAAGTTTTATTTTAATTCCAGTAATAGAAACATCCAGAGTTATAGTAGTTTAAGTTGTACAATATAGTGATTCACCAACTCCATACTCACCCCGTGCTCATCATGACAAGGGCACTCCTTCATCCCCATCATCTCTTTCACCTTTCCCACCACTCACCTCCTCTCCACAACCATCCGTTTCTTCTCTGCAGTTAAGAGCCTATTTCTTGGTTTGTCTCCCCTTTTGTTTCCTCCCTTTGCTCGTTTGTTGTTTCTTAAGTGCTACATGAGTAAAATCATATGGTATTTGTCTTTCCCTGACTTTGCTTACCATACTACCCTCAGGCTCCATCCAGGTGATTGCAAATGGCAAGATTTCATTGTTTTATGATTAGGTAATATTACAGTGTGTGTGTGTGCATGTGTGTGTGCGTGCGTGTGTGTGTGTGTGTGTGTGTGTGTGTGTGGATATACATATACACACACACATACATTCATATAGGGCTTCTTCTTCGTTCACTCAGCTGTCAATGGACGCTTGCGCTGGCTGTTGGAAATAATGCCGCAATAAACACAGGAGTGCGTGTGTCCCGTGGAATTCATGTTTTTGTATTCTCTTGGGTAGTATCCAGTAGTGCAATTACTGGATCATAGGAGAGTTCTGTTTTTAATTTTTTGAGGAACCTGCATACTGTTTTCCACAGGGGCCGCACCCATTTGCATTTCCACCAACGGTGCAAGAGGTTTCCTTTGTCTCCACATCCTCGCGAACACTAGCTTCTTGTGTCTTGGAGTGTAGCCATTCTGACAGGTGTGACGTGGTATCTCGTTGTAGTTTGGGGGAGCATCTTTTCATGTGTCTGTTGACCATCTGTATGTTGTCGTTGGAAAAGGGTCTGGTTATGTGTACTGCTCATTTGTAAACTGGGCTTTTTTGGAGGGGGGTGATGTTGACATGTGTCAAGTTTTTAGACATTGTGGATACTAACCCTTTACTGGATTTGCCAAATATTTCCAAATTTGTTCTCCCATTCCAGAGGTTGCCTTTCAGGTTTGACTGTTTCCTTCACTGTGCAAAAGCTTCGTAGGTTGATATAGTCCCCAAACTTTATTCTTGCTTTATTTCCCTTGGCTCAAGAGACATAACTAGTAAAATGTGGCTACAGCCAAAGTTTGAGAAATGACGGCCTGTGTTCTCGTCAAGGATTTTTTTTTTTTTATGGTTTCAAGTCTCACACTTAGGTCTTTAATTCATTTTGAGTTTATTTGTGGGTATGGTAGAGAAATTGGTCCAGGTTCATTCTTTGGCATGTGGCCTGTCCAGTTGTCCCCACACCATTTGGTGAAGAGACTGCCTTTTCCCCACTGGATAGTCTTTCCTGTTTGTGGAAGATGAACTGACCATACAGTGGTGGATTTATGTCTGGGTTTGCGGTCCTATTCCACTGAGCGATGAGGCTATTTTGTACGCCAGTACCCACCATACTGTTTGGAATACTACAGCTTTGGAATAGAACTTGAAAGCTGAGATTGCGATACCTCCAGGTTTCTTCGTTTTCAATATTGCTTTGGCCATTCAACGTCTTTTGTGGTTCTATACAACGTTTAGGATTGTTTGTCTAGCTCTGTGACAAATGCTGTTGGTATGTTGACAGGGATTGCATGACAACTGTCGATGGCTTTGGGTAGTGTAGACACTTTAAAAGTATGTATTCTTCCCATCTGTGAGCATCGGATGTCTTTCTCTTTCTTTCCGTCACCTTCAATTTCCTTCATCAGTGTTTTACGGTTTCCAGAGTACAGGTCTTTCACAATTTGGACCCTGTTTTAAAAAAAGCTTTCTGTTCTCTATTTGGCCTCGACCTCTCCTAACCTGTGAAATCTCCAGGAAAGACCCAGTCTCAGTTTCCAGAACCAAATATGACAGGCAGGGAATGCTCTGAAATGGTTGAAAATTAAATGTGTAAACGTTACCACAATGACGTCTCACCTCACATCTGTCAGAATGGCTCAGTTTCCACACACAGGAAACAACAAGGGTGGCTCAGGGTGTGGAGAAAAAACAACCCTTGTGCACCGGTCATGGGATGTAAATTGGTATCGCCGCAGTGAAAGCCAGTATGGAGGGGCCTCAACAAATTAAAAACACAAATACCATAGGATCCAGTGATTCCACTACTGGGTATTTATTTACCCAAGGGAAATGGAAATACTAATTTGAAAAGATATACGCACCCCTATCTTTATTATAGCATTATTTACAATAGACAAGATATGGAAGCAACCCAAGTGTCCACCAATACATGAAGAGACCACACACACACACACACACACACACACACATACACACACACACAATGAAATATTATGCAGCTCTAAATGAGAATGAGATCCTGCCATCTGCAACATCATGGATGTACCTAGATGGCATGAGGGTAAGTGAAATAAGTCAGACAGAGAAACACAAATCCTATATGATTTCACTTCTGTGCAGAATGTAAAAAGGGGAATAAATGAACAAACAGAGCAAAAGCAGAAACAGACCCATAAATGCAGAGATTTGACTCTTGCCAGAAGGGAGGGGAGGTGGGGGGATGGACAAAATGGGCGAAGGGGAGAGGGAAGTTCAGGGTTCCAGTTATAGAATGAATAAATCACAAGGCTCAAAAGTACAGCATAGGGAATCTAGTCAGTGGTATCCTAATAGCCTCATACATTGACAGATGGGAGCTATGCTTATGGCGATCACGGTGAAACTTCCAGAGTTGTTGCATCACATATTACATTGTGTGTCACGTAGACCTCCGTTTAAGTAAACGTATCAAAGTTTAGGTTTCTATGTTATGAGTGGTAGTACTAACTAGAGATTGACAGACTCAAAGTTCCCAAGGCCAACTTTGTTCCCACACTGGTCTTGCCTTATTTAGGTCCATAATAACTAGCAAGACACTCCAAGCCTTCAGGGGCATTCAGCTACCCAAGGAGGGAGATTGTGATCAAAATGGTCCCGGTAGTTGTGCCTCTATTTCTCTATACGCTGCCTGAATATTTTCTTCCCTATGAGCTCCCACTCCTACATCACTCTTCGGCACGGTTCTGTGGCATTCCCCAACCTTTCAATCTTTAGCCTATGAAGCCATACACTCCTACAACAAGGATGGGCTCCAATGACCGAGGGTAGGAACCATGTCCTGCTCCTGGAGAACAAGCGAATTGGGAGTCTCACTCATCCACACAGTCACCTCAACATAGGCATGTTATCACCGATCCAGATGAAGCTCCCTTAGTGATTTGACAAGTCAGACCTACCCCTGCCCAGCCCTACAAGTACATGGGAAGGGCATCACAGATTTAGGAAAAGAGGTGGAGTGAGGAGACAGCTTGCCTTGGGCCATACATCTCTGATGTTCGGAATCTCCACCCCCACCCCCAATTCCTTGAGAGGATCTAAGCTATCCTCCCTCAGTTGGGGTGGAAGTAGGGGATATCATATTTCTATCTGCTGTAAACAGACTCTGCCCAGAAGCTCAAATGATTTTTAATCTCTCTCATCAGAAAATCTGAGGTATGCTCGCACCTTCAATGAAACCAACACACACAAAAGCAGAAACCTGGTCACGACCCTCTTGAACTCTCTATTTGAATATGTCTTTCTAAACAACTCCCCTAATCCTGGGTCCTTCATTCCTGTCATTCACCTTTATCTCACTTGGCATAACCCCCCATATTCTGACATCTTTTCTCAAACTCGTATTCCTAACCAACTCAGTGTTGTTCTCCTTGAAACCTGGTCTCCTCTGCTAATTCGATTCTTACCCTCCTTCATTGTATTCATTAGACCCACTCCCCAGGCTTCTATTATTAAAACAGTTGCCTGCAAGATCAAGACAAAAAAAGAAGGAAGAAAGGAAAGAAAGAAAGAAAGAAAGAAAGAAAGAAAGAAAGAAAGAAAACCAGAATTTAAGTCGCATTTCTGTCACTTATCATATCCCAATAGGTCACTTCAATCTCTTTTGAGTTTCAAATTCTCCAGGGAAACAACCATTGGGCAAGGAGGTTAAACATAGGTTGACACACCAGAGGGTGTTTTGAAGAATTAATCTCTGAGGATCCCTACATCTGGAGACTCTAAGTGCTTTTGATTTGGCCTCTGGAAAAATGGAGAGTCCTTTGCTGGAAGAAGTGGGGAAATTATTGGAAAAAAAAAAAAGAAGAAGAAATACCAAGGAAAAAAGAGAAGAAAGTCAAAAGGCAAAAACACAGTACAAAAAGTCATTGGAAAAAAAACACAACAACTCCAAAAAAACCGAAAAGCTTCCTAGAACTAGACAAGGATACTAGCCCAAAGGGAAACCAGCCTGGGAACTTAGGCAACAGAGAATCAAATAGCAATATCCTCGAAATAGAGAGTGAGTTTAATTAATGTAACATGGTCTACAACTAGATATCCTTCCCTTACAGAAAACTCATTTGTCTCAAGAAGAGGGGATATCACTACATCTAAGGAGTTGCCTGACGACATCTTGCTTTTTATGTAAAAGCCTTGACACCATGGCCATAGCTGACATCCACCCTAAAATCTCGGATGGTAAAAACAAGGGACTAGTTACCACTGCACTAATGACTTTTGTTGGCACTAGTGGTCAAATATATGAGGCCAAATGCTTGGACTAACCTGGGTTCTTAAGCAAACCCTAAACTAGTGTTCCGACATCATTACCTTTGACATTCTGAGTTGATCTGCCCTAGGATCTGTATCTTCATCTCAGTGCTGCTGAGGAACCAGGGAATGGATGTGGAAGCTTCACGGGCTGATGGGCAAAGCCCCTCAGCAACCCGTGAACTATGGAATCATGGTCGAGTCATCAACCTCCCTGAACCACAGTTGACAAAGTAATAAAATGTAGGCTACAATAGCACAGCTACTTGGCAAAGCTATACAATGACTATATAACGGAACAGATGTTGCCCGTAGGATATAGTGTCTGGTCCCGTGTAGAACACGCAACAACTGCTTTTGTTCTCTGCGTTCCCTTAGGAGACACATAATTTTCAGTTCATTCATTCCCTTTCCTTTCCTTTCATTATCCGTTTCATTTCATTTCATTCCTTTATACTTTGAGAGTGAGTGCCCACAGAAATCGGGAAAGATATCCCAAGGAGGCTGTCAGCGCAAAACCCGACGCGGGGCTTGAACTCACAAACCTCAGTTGAAATCAAGAGTCACACCCTTAACCGACTGAGCCACCCGGGTGCCCCAGCAAATGTCATTTTTACAAATCCATAAAAATCCTACCTGGCTCTAGAATCTTCCTCAGCATTCTTATCTGCTCCTAAAGAAGAAAGCAAAATACATGTTAAATCGACAATCGATAAATAGAGGAAAATTACAAGTGTACTGCTTATGATTTGTCAAAAAGTATTGCTTTCGGACCACACCTGGAAACCACACTACACTGAATGGTAATTATACCATTCGTAGGCTTAAAGCACTAAGAAATCTTACTTTCTCCTCTATATTGACCAAAACCAAGAATGGGTTTTATCAGAATTTGACACCTACAGGGGAACTGATGTTTACAATGGCCATCGCTGACCGACACTGTGACACTGGAGGAAACGGGTATCGTTCGGAGAATGATTATCATGAGCTGACAATGTCAGACTGAAGCTAGCATGATTTTTCTGGACTTCCACTACTAGAGGAATTGAAAGAGAATATCTTTATTTTGCTGTAACACGGCAGAACTTCCCCAGCTCTTCAGCAGACACTCTTCAGTTTTAGGAGGAAACACCCCCTCACAACGTGTGCTCTATAGCTATTGTACTTGGCAGCGTGGCCAAACAATAGCAAACAGACTCTCCCTGGCCTTATTTCCAATGGCAAGGTAAGAAGGAAAGATTTGGCATTCCACTTTGATATAGTTCTAACCTCTTGAGGCTGTCTCCTTCCATTGCTAGAGAGTCTATCTAGACCCGCCGCACATCACAGAGGAGGATGATCCCAATGTGAGTGCTCTGTAGTGGTTCATGAGGTCATTTTTCTCAACCCTCCCCATTAGGTGACACACAGCTAGAGAAATCATACTTTTCGTCATGGAAGGCAGAGGTCATCAGATCCTCTACTGATGAGCAACTAAACAAAACAAAGGGCAAAGAATATCTTGAATGCCTACATTCAATTACCAGGATATTTTCACTTTCTAAACATTCAAAGACATCCACTCTATGATTCTAACTATATGACACCTGGAAAGAGCAAGGCTATGGAGCTAAGGGTTGGGGTGAATGTAGGGAGAAACGGGCACAGCACAGAGGACTTTTAAGGCAGTGGAACTCTTTCACACGATACCACAAAGGTGGATTCACATCATTACACATTTGTTAAGACTCATAGAACGTATGACACCAAGGCTGAACACTAATGCAAATTAGAGACTTGGCCTCCAAATGAAGAGTTCGTGTCCATAGAAAATGCACCACTGTTGTCAGGGTGCCTGGGTGGCTCAGTCGGTTCAGCGTCCAACTCTGGATCTGAGCTCAGGTCATGATCTCACAGTTCATGGGATCAAGTCCTGCATCAGGCTCTGGGCTGACAGCACAGGATTCTTTCCCCCCTCTCCCTCTGCCCCTTGGCTGCTCACACGCATGCAAGCTCTCTCACTCAAAACTAAACCAAGGAACTGAAAAAAAATTCCTACTAAAAATGGACCACTGTCGTGCAAGATGTTAACAACAGGGGAGGCTAGGCGTGTACGGGAGCATGGTATGGTATATGCAGACTCTCTGTACTTCCTATTATATTTTGCTGTGAACTTAAAACTGATGTAAAACATCAGGCTTATTAAATGTATGAAACAACAAAAACAACAAAATATGGTTTCCATTGAAGCTACTCTTAGCATATACCAACTCATGATACAGTCACCTTGAACATTAAAATAGAGATCAAAGTAACACAATAGGGGTACTGTCTCCCATTTGGAAGTGTATGAAAATGCATACACAAAACACAAAAATACAACGGTTATTTGTATACTTAGGCAACAAAACAATTGATGAATATGATCCAAAATCTTATACCTATAAACAGGGGTTCAGCACCATAGGAATCAAACCTGGGTTTTCCATATAATTACGAGATTTTCATTCTAATTTTAAATCAAAAATCATTATGTTGATCATACGTAAGAATCATAATGAAAGGTTAATCACATAAAAAAAGATTATAATGACCTCATATTGCCCTAGTAATTTTTATACAAATACCTACTTCATATGGATGATGAAACTGAAACCAGTACCATGGTAGCCATCATGCTCCATGCTAGCAAAACAAAATTTGAAGACACCACCAAAAATGACGTCAGGGCTATAATTCCTATGCAGAACAGATTTCATCCAGCAGGCCAAAAATGGCTACCCTCACAACATCCTACTTGAATGACTGGCCCTTGGTTGTTCCCTGGGATCTTGGATTTCAGGAGGGTTCCCACCATTCCCTAGCTGGTTAAGAGTGGTTCACTGTGCCTAAGTGCTGGTACAAGCAATGTCCTTAAGGCTGTACACTTGATTTCCTTGGTGGAAACCTGGAATTTGGGGACATGCTAAGGAGAAGATGCCTATGTGATTAGCATTTGATGAAAACCTCGGGCACTGAGTATCCATAAGCCTCGTACTGGCAGACAACATTTCACTTGTGCTGTCCTAATTTCATGCTGGAGGAATTTAGCACATCCTGCTAACTCCATAGAGAAAGGATTCCTGGAAGCCTGCGCTTGCTTTCCTCTGGCCTTCACCCCATACACCATTGCTCGGTGCTCATTGGCCTTTCTAGCCTGTCCCCATACCAAGCCACACGCATGACTACAACTATATGCTGAGTCCTGTGAGCTCTTCTAGTGAATAATCAAATCTGGGTGTCATTGGGATGCCTCTAACACAACTGCATTATATGAAATTTTATTATTTCGGTTGATGTCTTTCACGTGGTTACAGTCAGAAGGTTATGTCACAGAATACCTTTCCTGGAATCTCTTTTCTTGGTATTTGCCTTGAAAATTCCTACATCCCTATTTATCCATTTGAAGAAAGGTTTAAAAGGAATAGATGAAATCATGATGTCAGAAAGTGTGAAACAAGCAACAATCTTATTTTACTCTGAAAAAAAAACAAACAGAGAGAGAGAGCAAATCCTGGTGATTGCCCCTATGTTCTACCATATAAAAGTTCTCTGAAATATGAAAAATCAGTTAATTTTCTCCAACTACCTAGGACTTAGTTCATTTTTCTGGCAGGTAGGAATCAAAGAAGTAACAGGGATCATTCTACAACAATCAGAACTGTCAGACAGAATATGAAAACATACTACTGATTATAGTGTTCTTTTGTTTCTTTCCCTTATGTTCCTAGAACATTAAAAATATAGTTCACCTATTAAAGGCAGTTATTGCCAAAATAATCAAAAGCCACAAATACGGCATCCAAAATGTCAGATGAGTTATCTTGATGTCTCCCTATCTGACCCTCCTTCCAATTCTCTTATTTTGCCCTAAATGATACTACCGTATGAAGTACCCCCATTTTATAAGGCATTAACGTATATACATTTATCATTGACTACAAATGCTTATGTTCACCCATGGTAGTTAGGACATAACTCTGCATCATCAGCTAGGTCAGTCCTTAATGTCTTGCCAACAGTGAGGATCACAGTAAGAGTGGGAACATTTGGGGATACCACTCTGGCAAATTCTGGTACGAGAAGCTCACCTGATAGTGTTGCTGCATTTTAAATAGTCTGCTCTTCCCTTTAAAGAACTAGTGTATTTTACCACCTTCCAGTAGAAACACAATACACACCGGCTTACTTTCCTTCATTTACTCCCTGTAGTCTCCGCCATTCACATCATTCCCTGTTTGGCTCGTCTCTTCTTTCCTGAGGTTCCTTAGGCCTTCCAGTGTCTTGAAAGGGAACTAGTCATTTAGCTCCTTTGGTGGCACTCTCAATTTAATCTGTTGCTGACACCACATACGATATGCAACTTATCTCCTTTTCACATCTCTTTCTCTTTCCTATGCACTTAACAGGCCGTTTTCTTTAGATATTAGAATATATCAGTATTCCTGTTTTCAATCAACATTCTGTCAAATGACCTTTGAATAAAATACAGTGCTTACCTTCTACTTGTCCATTTAATATACTTTGCCCTTTCTGATCCACAGCTCCAGAGACATGAGGAACATATTTGTTGGTCTTCTCAGACATACTCTGTTAAAAGTAGCATCAGTAATGAGTTGCGTGAAGACTTCCTAATCCTTTTCCAAGAAAATATCTGCATTTATGACTTTAATAACAATCAGACTTACAAATAAGAAAACCGTATTGAACACCAAAACATTTAAATACAAAACCTCATATATGCTCTCTTGATTCAGCGTCCCTTTGAATCTTCATTTGGCTATTGACTCTCTAAACGGATCATGGAAGGCCAGAATAAATACTTTCAAAGGCAGAAGCCTGGCTTGTATGCAGATTTCAAAAAGGAACTAACAAAACCCCTTCCTTTGCATTCCTGACCAAAATGAAAGGACATTTGAAATAAGTTTTGAAACAGAATCTTTAAAAGTGTACTTGCTATAAAGGAAAACTGCTTCTAATAAAATGGCAGACATTTGTTTCAGTGTCAATTCATACCTCACATGATCAGAAACTTTGGAGTATATCATGTTGTGTATCAACAAAACACTGTCGAAGCTGCTGCTTCGTTTAGGTAAACACAGGCTTGACCTTTTTCTTGACGAAAGAAGGGTTGGATCGAACGGCAAGGTTGGAAGAGAAACTTTTCTTAAAATTGTGATGAACTAGTAGCAGAAACAATGTAGATATAGGTATGGAACTCTTCAGAATGTGTAGTAAGCATTCAAACGGCAAGTATAAGAACATGTATGTCTCAGTCACCTAAAATGTGCCAAGCACTCATTTCACTATGCACATTTTCTTTTTTACACACAACAATAATAATAATGATTATGATGATGGAGTGAGCCTTCCTACAGCTTGGTCACTCTAAGGCGTTGGAGTAAAATGATGATCCGTGGTCCTCTCTGTCCAGAATGTCCCTCGCCACGGTCTACACGACTGGGCCTTCTCATCTTTCACTTGGCACCTTTTGCCACTCTCAGATCTTTTCTGGCTACCAAAATTCCCACTCCCACTCTCATCCTCATCCTCACTACAAACGCCCCCAATATTCTCTCAACTAACATTGTCCATTTCCTATCGATGAAGCCTTTATTGTGACTTCTAACAGACTGCTGTTGACTTACTTTTCTGCTCCGACCACAACAACCTAAACCCTCCACTTGTACACTCAGCAGCTAACTGCTTGGTACGTACTCAGTATACAAGGACCAATTAATTAAGGTCAAAACATTTACACTAATCTCACTGAGAAGATCTCAAAAGTACCCAATCACTATACCGTTGGCCCTTGAACAAAGCAAGGGTTACGGGCTCTGATGGCCATGCCCTCGACAATCCACAAATATCTTTTGAAACCTCAAAACCAAATCAAAAAAAACAAAAATTCCTACTGAATTTCCTACTTTAAAAGCAATCACACTTAAAAATCAAAAAGTATATATGTATTGAAAACCAGAACGTTAAAGCAGAATCGCTTGTATATGCTCTCTAGGTCTAATCTACCTTTTCGGCCTAATTTGGCCATTGACTCTGTAAACTGAGCGTGGGAGGTCAGGGTTAGGATAACGGAATGCTGAGCTTACCAACAATATACACAGTCGATTAATGCATGTTTTCCCTGTTATATGTATTACATACTGTATTTTTACACTATAAACTGAAGGAAAGGTTACTAAGAAAATCGTAAGGAAGGGGTGCTGGGTGGCACTGTCGGTTCAGGGTCAGGCTCTTGACTTTGGCTCAAGTCATGATCTATACTTCCTGAGTTGAACGCTGACAGTGTGGAGCCTGATGAAAATTCTCTCTCTGTCCCCACTTCCCTACTCACGTGCTCTGTCCTCTCTCACTCTCCCAAAATGAATAATTAAAAAAAAAAAACAAGATGAAAAAGAAAATCATAAGGAAGAGAAAATATGTTTACAGGATGGTACTGTATTTATTGAAAAAAATCTGTATGTATGTGGACTCCCACATTCCAAACGCATCTTGTTCAAGGGTCAAATGTATACCTTTATGATGTCATCGCTAAGAGCTTACGGGAACTTATTATAGCCCCAAATGAGAACATCAGAAACCCATTCTAACTTTCCATTCTTTTCTGGACACAAGGGCCATTTTATTGGCCTTCGAACATCTTCCCATCGAAAACAAGTATTCTTTGGGGGGCCTGGGTGACTTAGTCGATTAGGCAGCCAACTTTGAAATTGCGAAAAGCAAAGCAAAAGGTGGAGGGGGGAGTTAAGATGGCAGGGGAGGGGATCAGAATTCCCCTTGTCCCTCAAACACAGCAGTATTGAGGTCACAACACTTGGAATACCAGGAATACAGGCTGCAGAGGGACAGAAAAATCTCCACAGGTGCAGAGTGACAGCTTGGCGGGACAGAAGGGTGTGTATGAGAATTGGGAGAAATAAAATGGGCAGCACAGGCATGGAGTGGGGGAAGGCCTTTGGTGGAGAAACGAAAGGAAGGCAGAGACAGAGAGAGGCTGTGGGAAGTGCATTTGGATATGAGAAAGCCTGTCCGGACCACAGACCAAGGAGAGGTCCAGAGAGCCAGTTTCTACTTTGGAAAACAGCCTTAGAGGGTAAAAAACAGAATTTTCAAGGCGGCCACACTTTCTCTCGACCAGAGCTACCACCTCCCATGCCTGGTGGGGAGGGAGCCGCCCCTAGGCTTGGTAGCAATCTCAGGGCTACACTGGGAGAGAACACCTTGAGTATGGTGGAAAAGGGGAGGTATTGCCCTGCCCAAGGGAAAAAGACCATGCAGGCACGAGCCAGAGGCCCTCTGTCCAGTGGGCAGAGTGGCGCAACTCCACTACCAGGTCCGAGCAAAGCGGGATCCTACAGGGTTTTGAATCCCAGCTCAGTGCTCGGGTGGCACAGGGGACTGTGCAGCAAGGCAAGCCAGCTCCCCAGGCTATTCCGTGAGGATAGCCTAAACAGTGAGTTTTGAGACACCTCGTGTGGGCAGGATAGATGGGGTGTCGCCATGTCTCTCCCCATGACCAACATCGTGGGGCTTCAGGGAATGGACAGTGAGCCTCAGTGAAGGCAGGCCCATTACACCAAACCCTGACACTCTGTGCCTCGTAACTGCTTCCTATAGGAGTGAGACTGACACTGATGGGACCAGACAGCCCCTGCTCTAGACCAGCACAGCCACCGGTCCCAGGCACCAATAGACAACTCTCCTCCGGTTTTCTATCTTAGTTTGTTTGTTTGTTTGTTTGTTTGTTTGTTTGTTTGTTTTCATTTGAGTTATTATTCTTTTGTCTTTCCTTTTCTTTTTTAATGTTTATTTCTTTATTTTGAGAGAGAGAGAGTGAGTGATCAAGCAGAAGAGATGCAGAGAGAGGGAGAGAGAGAGAATCCGAGCAGGATCCATGCTCTCACTGCAGAACCTGTTGGGGGTTTCGAACCCACCCACAGTGACAACATGACGTGAGCCAAATTCAAGAGTCAGACGCTTCACCTACTGAGCCACCCAGGCGCCCATCTTTTCTTTCCTTTGCTTTCCCTTTCTTCTCTTTTCCCTTTTTTCTCTTTCTACTCTCCTCTTTCCCCTTCTCCCTTTGGAAACAGCCTAGTAGTGTCGAGTTGATGTGGGTCCAAGCTAATTATATATCTACATTTATCTATATATCTTAATATATACCTATATATCTATACATAGATGTATAGAGATATACCTATATATTTTTTTCCTTTGTTCCTCTGTTCTGGTTCTTTGTTTGTTTGATTGTACATTTTCTCTATACTTTTCTAGATCTCCTTCTTCATTTTCCTCCCTCTCTTTCTGGATTAAGCCCTATAGCTCCTTTGAGTCACTTCCTGGTCTTTTTTTCAACTCCAGTCATTTCTCTTTTTGTTTGGGCTAAGGATTCTTCCCCACCTTCTTCCCCTTTTTTCCAGGATTACTTCAACAAACAAATCAAAGCACACCTGGTGGAAGGCCCAAACCGCCACTCCAAGTAGCGAGGACAGCAGCCAAAGACGCACCCAAAGAGTGCACACAACACACTCAAAAAAAATTTGTTCAACTGCCAGGCCCTGGACAGTGTAGGGGCTCTTTTTATTACAGTAGTACTCGCAGGTGTGGGACACAGAACAAGCGATTAACACACATAAAGGGCAGGAATCTAGCCAAAACGACGAAATCGGAGAATTCCCCTCAAAAAAAATTCCGGGAAGAAAGGACAGCCAGAGAAGGGCGCAAAAGAGACAGAAACCATATATGTGAGCACAGTTTTGGAATGACACTCATAAGACGCATAGTTGCGCTTGAAACCACGCATAGAAGACAGCAGACAATCTACTGCTTCAGAGATCAAGGACCTAAGGAATCGTCACGATGAACGCTGAACATGAAATGGTGTAAAGGAGATACAAAGTAAACTAGATGCAGTGACAGCAAGGACGGGAGAAGCAGCAGACAGAATCGGTGAAACAGAAGATACAATTGTGGACAAAGATGAAGCAGGGAAAGGAAAGGAAGGAAATGACTAGATCACGAGGCAGGTACTAGAGACCTACGTGATTCAGTGAGATGAAATATGAGCCACATCCTAGGAGTCCCAGAAGAAGAAGAGTGAGAGAAAGGGGCAGAAGGTTTTTTTGGAACAACTTATAGCTGAGAGCTTCCCTCATCTGGGGAAGGAAACGGGCATCCAAGTCCTGGCGGCACAGAGAATTCCTTTCCAAATCAACAAACCCAGGTCAACACCACGACATGCCATAGCGAAACTGGAAAACTACAAAGATAAGGAGAGGATTCTGAAAGCAGTTAGGGACAAACGGGTCTTAATCGACAAGGGAAGACACGTAAGGCTAGCAGCAGGCCTGTCCAAAGAAACTTGGCAGGGCAGGAGGGAGGGGTAGGAAACGGTCAATGTGCTGAATGGGAACATCTGCGGCGAAGAATCCCTTCCCAGGCAAGGCTGACATTTAGAATAGAAAGAGAGAGAAAGGCTTTCCCAGACAAACAACACCTCATGGAGTTCATGACCACTAAACCAGCCCTGCGGGAGATCCTAACGGGCGACTCTGTGAGTGGAAAGCAGCAGAGACTACAAAGGACCAGAGGCCTCACCAAAAGCATGAAACCTTCAGATAACACAAGGACACTAAATCCATATCTTTAACTAATCACTCTGAATGTGAATGGACTCAATGCCCCAGTCAAAAGACACAGGGAATCAGAATGGGTAAAACACAAAACAAAACCAAACAACAAGATCCATCTATATGTTGTCAACAAGAAACTGATTTTAGACCCCAGGACACCTCCAGGTTCAAAGTGATGGTATGCGGAACCACCTATCATGCTACTAGAAGTCAAAAGAAAGCTGGAGTCGCCACACTTCCACCAGACAGACTAGATTTTAAACCAGAGACTGTAGTAACAGATTCAGAAGGGCATTGGGTCGTAATTAAGGGGTCTATCCATCAAGAGGAGCTAACAACTGCAAATGTTGATGGCCCCAAAGTGAAACGCCCACACGTATGAATCGATTACTCACAAACATGATTAAATGTATACATACAAATACCATGATTGTAGACGACTTTAAGACTCCACTCATGGCAAAAGGTGGATCGTCAAGGCAGAAAATCAGTAAGGAAACACTGATCCAATGTGTCACTGGACCAGATGTATTCAGATATACATAGATATGTATTGGCCTCATATATATACATTTATATACATGGGTATCAACACCGATATATTAAGATCTTTTCACCCAACAGCAGTAGAACGCACATTCTTCTTAAGTGCACATAGAACATTCTCCAATGTCTCCAAGTGACATCCTGGGTCACAAAACAGCCCTCCACAAATATAAAAGGACTGAGATCATACCTTGCATACTGTCAGATCACAACAACGAGCACTTGCTCATTCTTTCTCTCTCTCCCTCCCTTTCCAAGAGAAATGCAAACATTTCAAAAACATTTAGCTCAGCCCCTTCCAAGAAAGAGAAAAACAAGAATAATAAACCTTGTGGGGCAACGAGTCCTGGATGGAAACCACACACAGACAGTAGAATTCCATAACCAATATGTTGACAATGGAGTTGACAGAAAGTGATGTACTAAAAGAACAGACACTAAAGAAATCGTTTCTGCAAGGACAAATTAGGGTAGGGGTAAACCATTAAAAACGAGCCTGGTGCGGGGAACACATATGTGGCACAGTGAGTTCAGCATCCACCTTCAGCTCATGAGTCATGATCTCACGGTTTGTGGTTATCAGCCCCACTTTGAGCTCTGTGTTGACAGCTCGGAGCCTGCAGCCTGCTTTGGATTCTGTGTCTCTCTCTGTCTCTGCCCCTACCCCGCTTGCACTCTGTGTCTCTCTCTGTCTCAAAAATAAATAAACTTTGAAAAAATTTTGAAAATACCGTAAAAAGCACGGGGTGAGAAGAGGGAAAAAGGAAACAAAAACAAAAACAAAAACAAATGACCAATCAATCAGGCATGAGCTTAAGACAAAAAAGAAAAGGAAAAATGTGAGCCAAAGAAGGCAAGTGGAAACAACATACATTTTTCAACAGGTACATAAGTAGGATTGGGAATATACTATGAAAAATAGTCCCTTTTAAACCTTTTAAAAATATATGTCTTTATATATGTGTGATATATATATATATATATATATATATATATATATATATATGTGTGTGTGTGTGTGTGTGTACGTTTAGGTGAACATAAATATGTATACATATAAGTGTGTATTTATATATGTGTAAATATATATGTGTATATATGTGTATATTATATATATCTCTACCTATAACTATCTATCTATATCTATCTATCTATCTATCTATCTATATCCATATCCATCTACCTATGTATCTGTCTATATAATATTTATGTAAAAGAGAGGCTTTGACTCACAGTATATCCCTAATAATACTGACTCTTATCACTCTACAGTTATCTGGTTATAAATACTGTAATAAAGAATTTAATTTTTTTCACTATAAATACATTGTTCAATTCCTGGCATCTTTCGCTTCCGAAAAGCTAGAAATTATTACTAGACTAACAAAAGAACAGAAAAAGAGAGGTTCCTAACACGTCAACATTCACTATGGAGAAAGAATTGGGAATGAGAATTCTAGGAAGAAATGGGAACCTTCAAAGGATGTAGGTAATGGGACACAGATGGGGTTAAACAAACAAAGGCTGAGGACTTTTTCTCTGCAATTCTAAGCTCACAATGGGAGGATACTAAAAATAGACTGTAACCTTCTTTCTTATGTAACTCCTGATTTCCTCAATAGAATTCATTTGCGTGTATACATGTTAAACACTAAAACGGAATATAAACTGAAGCCTGACTTTTTAAATTCACATATTTAATTGTGATATATCATGCGTATTTGGTTACTTTCCAAACTCCATTCTACGGAATTCCATTTCCCTACTCATTTGTTCACATTCAAAAACCATGACATTGCTTCTTCCAAGCAAGACTTTATTTTAGGAGCTCCAGGAGTCAAACCAGTGCGTTCCCTAACCTCCAGGAGCTTATCATGATTTAGGGGCTTTGAAATGAATACTGAAACAAATATCAGATGTCTGAAACTTTAAATTTTAGAATCTGACACAAGGACTAGGAGGAGATAGTGTTCAAAGCTAGAATGGGCAAGATTTCTGAAATTAGAAATTTGACACCTTGGCTATGAAGAGCCTCTGCCCATAGAGCTACTCTTTTCAGCAAAATACGTATTCTTCGGGGAGATGCACAATTTTAACTTACCCTTCATGGAGTTATTTCAAAACTACAGGGGAACACCTTTGTAAGGTAAATGTTGAGAAATAATGTAAACATCTAAATTTCTACATTTTCTAATATGATTTTATTCTAAATGGAGAACAAAGGATAGAGCCAAAGGAAAATGCTGTATCTCACCAAAATAAAACGTGCCCGGGGCGGGGGGCAACCTACAATAGATACTTGGACCCAATCAGGTTTCATTTAGGCATGAGTATTATCAGTCATGTTATGATCACAGTAAGAATCCTTATCCTTAAGCAAACGTCATATTGCCTCCATTGTGGGAAAGCTTTTCCCAATATAATTTGACGGTCATTATATATTTTCCAGCCCATTCATTTATCAGCCTCCACCTGTAGGATTTACCAAAGTACAACACAACAAAACAAAACATTCAACGCGTCATGTATCTGTAGAGTGGTTTGTCCTTGCTAACTTTCCATGACACACATAAAATGATGATACACAGGCTCCTCTTAAATTTTCAGAGTGAATAAGGGAGAAAACTCAATTCAGAGCAGGAAAGTGAGTTTCACGGGAGGGTACTTTACCTTGGTACCAAAATCTAAGTCTTCGCTAGATGAGGTAGACCATGAATCGTCAGGACCAGGTTTGTCAGAAAGCCTTTAGAGCAAAAAAATACAACAAAAACATGTTCATTCATTTAAAAACAAAATTTAAAAAAGTTAAGGGAAAGGTCACCTATCTGTTTATTCCACGAAGTTTCTTGGTATAATGAAAAGTTGGCCTCTGGTTTTGTCATTAAGTTTTATTTTAATTCCAGTAATAGAAACATCCAGAGTTATAGTAGTTTAAGTTGTACAATATAGTGATTCACCAACTCCATACTCACCCCGTGCTCATCATGACAAGGGCACTCCTTCATCCCCATCATCTCTTTCACCTTTCCCACCACTCACCTCCTCTCCACAACCATCCGTTTCTTCTCTGCAGTTAAGAGCCTATTTCTTGGTTTGTCTCCCCTTTTGTTTCCTCCCTTTGCTCGTTTGTTGTTTCTTAAGTGCTACATGAGTAAAATCATATGGTATTTGTCTTTCCCTGACTTTGCTTACCATACTACCCTCAGGCTCCATCCAGGTGATTGCAAATGGCAAGATTTCATTGTTTTATGATTAGGTAATATTACAGTGTGTGTGTGTGTGCATGTGTGTGTGCGTGTGTGTGTGTGTGTGTGTGTGTGTGTGTGTGTGTGTGGATATACATATACACACACACATACATTCATATAGGGCTTCTTCTTCGTTCACTCAGCTGTCAATGGACGCTTGCGCTGGCTGTTGGAAATAATGCCGCAATAAACACAGGAGTGCGTGTGTCCCGTGGAATTCATGTTTTTGTATTCTCTTGGGTAGTATCCAGTAGTGCAATTACTGGATCATAGGAGAGTTCTGTTTTTAATTTTTTGAGGAACCTGCATACTGTTTTCCACAGGGGCCGCACCCATTTGCATTTCCACCAACGGTGCAAGAGGTTTCCTTTGTCTCCACATCCTCGCGAACACTAGCTTCTTGTGTCTTGGAGTGTAGCCATTCTGACAGGTGTGACGTGGTATCTCGTTGTAGTTTGGGGGAGCATCTTTTCATGTGTCTGTTGACCATCTGTATGTTGTCGTTGGAAAAGGGTCTGGTTATGTGTACTGCTCATTTGTAAACTGGGCTTTTTTGGAGGGGGGTGATGTTGACATGTGTCAAGTTTTTAGACATTGTGGATACTAACCCTTTACTGGATTTGCCAAATATTTCCAAATTTGTTCTCCCATTCCAGAGGTTGCCTTTCAGGTTTGACTGTTTCCTTCACTGTGCAAAAGCTTCGTAGGTTGATATAGTCCCCAAACTTTATTCTTGCTTTATTTCCCTTGGCTCAAGAGACATAACTAGTAAAATGTGGCTACAGCCAAAGTTTGCGAAATGACGGCCTGTGTTCTCGTCAAGGATTTTTTTTTTTTTTATGGTTTCAAGTCTCACACTTAGGTCTTTAATTCATTTTGAGTTTATTTGTGGGTATGGTAGAGAAATTGGTCCAGGTTCATTCTTTGGCATGTGGCCTGTCCAGTTGTCCCCACACCATTTGGTGAAGAGACTGCCTTTTCCCCACTGGATAGTCTTTCCTGTTTGTGGAAGATGAACTGACCATACAGTGGTGGATTTATGTCTGGGTTTGCGGTCCTATTCCACTGAGCGATGAGGCTATTTTGTACGCCAGTACCCACCATACTGTTTGGAATACTACAGCTTTGGAATAGAACTTGAAAGCTGAGATTGCGATACCTCCAGGTTTCTTCGTTTTCAATATTGCTTTGGCCATTCAACGTCTTTTGTGGTTCTATACAACGTTTAGGATTGTTTGTCTAGCTCTGTGACAAATGCTGTTGGTATGTTGACAGGGATTGCATGACAACTGTCGATGGCTTTGGGTAGTGTAGACACTTTAAAAGTATGTATTCTTCCCATCTGTGAGCATCGGATGTCTTTCTCTTTCTTTCCGTCACCTTCAATTTCCTTCATCAGTGTTTTACGGTTTCCAGAGTACAGGTCTTTCACAATTTGGACCCTGTTTTAAAAAAAGCTTTCTGTTCTCTATTTGGCCTCGACCTCTCCTAACCTGTGAAATCTCCAGGAAAGACCCAGTCTCAGTTTCCAGAACCAAATATGACAGGCAGGGAATGCTCTGAAATGGTTGAAAATTAAATGTGTAAACGTTACCACAATGACGTCTCACCTCACATCTGTCAGAATGGCTCAGTTTCCACCCACAGGAAACAACAAGGGTGGCTCAGGGTGTGGAGAAAAAACAACCCTTGTGCACCGGTCATGGGATGTAAATTGGTATCGCCGCAGTGAAAGCCAGTATGGAGGGGCCTCAACAAATTAAAAACACAAATACCATAGGATCCAGTGATTCCACTACTGGGTATTTATTTACCCAAGGGAAATGGAAATACTAATTTGAAAAGATATACGCACCCCTATCTTTATTATAGCATTATTTACAATAGACAAGATATGGAAGCAACCCAAGTGTCCACCAATACATGAAGAGACCACACACACACACACACACACACACACATACACACACACACAATGAAATATTATGCAGCTCTAAATGAGAATGAGATCCTGCCATCTGCAACATCATGGATGTACCTAGATGGCATGAGGGTAAGTGAAATAAGTCAGACAGAGAAACACAAATCCTATATGATTTCACTTCTGTGCAGAATGTAAAAAGGGGAATAAATGAACAAACAGAGCAAAAGCAGAAACAGACCCATAAATGCAGAGATTTGACTCTTGCCAGAAGGGAGGGGAGGTGGGGGGATGGACAAAATGGGGGAAGGGGAGAGGGAAGTTCAGGGTTCCAGTTATAGAATGAATAAATCACAAGGCTCAAAAGTACAGCATAGGGAATCTAGTCAGTGGTATCCTAATAGCCTCATACATTGACAGATGGGAGCTATGCTTATGGCGATCACGGTGAAACTTCCAGAGTTGTTGCATCACATATTACATTGTGTGTCACGTAGACCTCCGTTTAAGTAAACGTATCAAAGTTTAGGTTTCTATGTTATGAGTGGTAGTACTAACTAGAGATTGACAGACTCAAAGTTCCCAAGGCCAACTTTGTTCCCACACTGGTCTTGCCTTATTTAGGTCCATAATAACTAGCAAGACACTCCAAGCCTTCAGGGGCATTCAGCTACCCAAGGAGGGAGATTGTGATCAAAATGGTCCCGGTAGTTGTGCCTCTATTTCTCTATACGCTGCCTGAATATTTTCTTCCCTATGAGCTCCCACTCCTACATCACTCTTCGGCACGGTTCTGTGGCATTCCCCAACCTTTCAATCTTTAGCCTATGAAGCCATACACTCCTACAACAAGGATGGGCTCCAATGACCGAGGGTAGGAACCATGTCCTGCTCCTGGAGAACAAGCGAATTGGGAGTCTCACTCATCCACACAGTCACCTCAACATAGGCATGTTATCACCGATCCAGATGAAGCTCCCTTAGTGATTTGACAAGTCAGACCTACCCCTGCCCAGCCCTACAAGTACATGGGAAGGGCATCACAGATTTAGGAAAAGAGGTGGAGTGAGGAGACAGCTTGCCTTGGGCCATACATCTCTGATGTTCGGAATCTCCACCCCCACCCCCAATTCCTTGAGAGGATCTAAGCTATCCTCCCTCAGTTGGGGTGGAAGTAGGGGATATCATATTTCTATCTGCTGTAAACAGACTCTGCCCAGAAGCTCAAATGATTTTTAATCTCTCTCATCAGAAAATCTGAGGTATGCTCGCACCTTCAATGAAACCAACACACACAAAAGCAGAAACCTGGTCACGACCCTCTTGAACTCTCTATTTGAATATGTCTTTCTAAACAACTCCCCTAATCCTGGGTCCTTCATTCCTGTCATTCACCTTTATCTCACTTGGCATAACCCCCCATATTCTGACATCTTTTCTCAAACTCGTATTCCTAACCAACTCAGTGTTGTTCTCCTTGAAACCTGGTCTCCTCTGCTAATTCGATTCTTACCCTCCTTCATTGTATTCATTAGACCCACTCCCCAGGCTTCTATTATTAAAACAGTTGCCTGCAAGATCAAGACAAAAAAAGAAGGAAGAAAGGAAAGAAAGAAAGAAAGAAAGAAAGAAAGAAAGAAAGAAAGAAAACCAGAATTTAAGTCGCATTTCTGTCACTTATCATATCCCAATAGGTCACTTCAATCTCTTTTGAGTTTCAAATTCTCCAGGGAAACAACCATTGGGCAAGGAGGTTAAACATAGGTTGACACACCAGAGGGTGTTTTGAAGAATTAATCTCTGAGGATCCCTACATCTGGAGACTCTAAGTGCTTTTGATTTGGCCTCTGGAAAAATGGAGAGTCCTTTGCTGGAAGAAGTGGGGAAATTATTGGAAAAAAAAAAAGAAGAAGAAATACCAAGGAAAAAAGAGAAGAAAGTCAAAAGGCAAAAACACAGTACAAAAAGTCATTGGAAAAAAAACACAACAACTCCAAAAAAACCGAAAAGCTTCCTAGAACTAGACAAGGATACTAGCCCAAAGGGAAACCAGCCTGGGAACTTAGGCAACAGAGAATCAAATAGCAATATCCTCGAAATAGAGAGTGAGTTTAATTAATGTAACATGGTCTACAACTAGATATCCTTCCCTTACAGAAAACTCATTTGTCTCAAGAAGAGGGGATATCACTACATCTAAGGAGTTGCCTGACGACATCTTGCTTTTTATGTAAAAGCCTTGACACCATGGCCATAGCTGACATCCACCCTAAAATCTCGGATGGTAAAAACAAGGGACTAGTTACCACTGCACTAATGACTTTTGTTGGCACTAGTGGTCAAATATATGAGGCCAAATGCTTGGACTAACCTGGGTTCTTAAGCAAACCCTAAACTAGTGTTCCGACATCATTACCTTTGACATTCTGAGTTGATCTGCCCTAGGATCTGTATCTTCATCTCAGTGCTGCTGAGGAACCAGGGAATGGATGTGGAAGCTTCACGGGCTGATGGGCAAAGCCCCTCAGCAACCCGTGAACTATGGAATCATGGTCGAGTCATCAACCTCCCTGAACCACAGTTGACAAAGTAATAAAATGTAGGCTACAATAGCACAGCTACTTGGCAAAGCTATACAATGACTATATAACGGAACAGATGTTGCCCATAGGATATAGTGTCTGGTCCCGTGTAGAACACGCAACAACTGCTTTTGTTCTCTGCGTTCCCTTAGGAGACACATAATTTTCAGTTCATTCATTCCCTTTCCTTTCCTTTCATTATCCGTTTCATTTCATTTCATTCCTTTATACTTTGAGAGTGAGTGCCCACAGAAATCGGGAAAGATATCCCAAGGAGGCTGTCAGCGCAAAACCCGACGCGGGGCTTGAACTCACAAACCTCAGTTGAAATCAAGAGTCACACCCTTAACCGACTGAGCCACCCGGGTGCCCCAGCAAATGTCATTTTTACAAATCCATAAAAATCCTACCTGGCTCTAGAATCTACCTCAGCATTCTTATCTGCTCCTAAAGAAGAAAGCAAAATACATGTTAAATCGACAATCGATAAATAGAGGAAAATTACAAGTGTACTGCTTATGATTTGTCAAAAAGTATTGCTTTCGGACCACACCTGGAAACCACACTACACTGAATGGTAATTATACCATTCGTAGGCTTAAAGCACTAAGAAATCTTACTTTCTCCTCTATATTGACCAAAACCAAGAATGGGTTTTATCAGAATTTGACACCTACAGGGGAACTGATGTTTACAATGGCCATCGCTGACCGACACTGTGACACTGGAGGAAACGGGTATCGTTCGGAGAATGATTATCATGAGCTGACAATGTCAGACTGAAGCTAGCATGATTTTTCTGGACTTCCACTACCAGAGGAATTGAAAGAGAATATCTTTATTTTGCTGTAACACGGCAGAACTTCCCCAGCTCTTCAGCAGACACTCTTCAGTTTTAGGAGGAAACACCCCCTCACAACGTGTGCTCTATAGCGATTGTACTTGGCAGCGTGGCCAAACAATAGCAAACAGACTCTCCCTGGCCTTATTTCCAATGGCAAGGTAAGAAGGAAAGATTTGGCATTCCACTTTGATATAGTTCTAACCTCTTGAGGCTGTCTCCTTCCATTGCTAGAGAGTCTATCTAGACCCGCCGCACATCACAGAGGAGGATGATCCCAATGTGAGTGCTCTGTAGTGGTTCATGAGGTCATTTTTCTCAACCCTCCCCATTAGGTGACACACAGCTAGAGAAATCATACTTTTCGTCATGGAAGGCAGAGGTCATCAGATCCTCTACTGATGAGCAACTAAACAAAACAAAGGGCAAAGAATATCTTGAATGCCTACATTCAATTACCAGGATATTTTCACTTTCTAAACATTCAAAGACATCCACTCTATGATTCTAACTATATGACACCTGGAAAGAGCAAGGCTATGGAGCTAAGGGTTGGGGTGAATGTAGGGAGAAACGGGCACAGCACAGAGGACTTTTAAGGCAGTGGAACTCTTTCACATGATACCACAAAGGTGGATTCACATCATTACACATTTGTTAAGACTCATAGAACGTATGACACCAAGGCTGAACACTAATGCAAATTAGAGACTTGGCCTCCAAATGAAGAGTTCGTGTCCATAGAAAATGCACCACTGTTGTCAGGGTGCCTGGGTGGCTCAGTCGGTTCAGCGTCCAACTCTGGATCTGAGCTCAGGTCATGATCTCACAGTTCATGGGATCAAGTCCTGCATCAGGCTCTGGGCTGACAGCACAGGATTCTTTCCCCCCTCTCCCTCTGCCCCTTGGCTGCTCACACGCATGCAAGCTCTCTCACTCAAAACTAAACCAAGGAACTGAAAAAAAATTCCTACTAAAAATGGACCACTGTCGTGCAAGATGTTAACAACAGGGGAGGCTAGGCGTGTACGGGAGCATGGTATGGTATATGCAGACTCTCTGTACTTCCTATTATATTTTGCTGTGAACTTAAAACTGATGTAAAACATCAGGCTTATTAAATGTATGAAACAACAAAAACAACAAAATATGGTTTCCATTGAAGCTACTCTTAGCATATACCAACTCATGATACAGTCACCTTGAACATTAAAATAGAGATCAAAGTAACACAATAGGGGTACTGTCTCCCATTTGGAAGTGTATGAAAATGCATACACAAAACACAAAAATACAACGGTTATTTGTATACTTAGGCAACAAAACAATTGATGAATATGATCCAAAATCTTATACCTATAAACAGGGGTTCAGCACCATAGGAATCAAACCTGGGTTTTCCATATAATTACGAGATTTTCATTCTAATTTTAAATCAAAAATCATTATGTTGATCATACGTAAGAATCATAATGAAAGGTTAATCACATAAAAAAAGATTATAATGACCTCATATTGCCCTAGTAATTTTTATACAAATACCTACTTCATATGGATGATGAAACTGAAACCAGTACCATGGTAGCCATCATGCTCCATGCTAGCAAAACAAAATTTGAAGACACCACCAAAAATGACGTCAGGGCTATAATTCCTATGCAGAACAGATTTCATCCAGCAGGCCAAAGATGGCTACCCTCACAACATCCTACTTGAATGACTGGCCCTTGGTTGTTCCCTGGGATCTTGGATTTCAGGAGGGTTCCCACCATTCCCTAGCTGGTTAAGAGTGGTTCACTGTGCCTAAGTGCTGGTACAAGCAATGTCCTTAAGGCTGTACACTTGATTTCCTTGGTGGAAACCTGGAATTTGGGGACATGCTAAGGAGAAGATGCCTATGTGATTAGCATTTGATGAAAACCTCGGGCACTGAGTATCCATAAGCCTCGTACTGGCAGACAACATTTCACTTGTGCTGTCCTAATTTCATGCTGGAGGAATTTAGCACATCCTGCTAACTCCATAGAGAAAGGATTCCTGGAAGCCTGCGCTTGCTTTCCTCTGGCCTTCACCCCATACACCATTGCTCGGTGCTCATTGGCCTTTCTAGCCTGTCCCCATACCAAGCCACACGCATGACTACAACTATATGCTGAGTCCTGTGAGCTCTTCTAGTGAATAATCAAATCTGGGTGTCATTGGGATGCCTCTAACACAACTGCATTATATGAAATTTTATTATTTCGGTTGATGTCTTTCACGTGGTTACAGTCAGAAGGTTATGTCACAGAATACCTTTCCTGGAATCTCTTTTCTTGGTATTTGCCTTGAAAATTCCTACATCCCTATTTATCCATTTGAAGAAAGGTTTAAAAGGAATAGATGAAATCATGATGTCAGAAAGTGTGAAACAAGCAACAATCTTATTTTACTCTGAAAAAAAAACAAACAGAGAGAGAGAGCAAATCCTGGTGATTGCCCCTATGTTCTACCATATAAAAGTTCTCTGAAATATGAAAAATCAGTTAATTTTCTCCAACTACCTAGGACTTAGTTCATTTTTCTGGCAGGTAGGAATCAAAGAAGTAACAGGGATCATTCTACAACAATCAGAACTGTCAGACAGAATATGAAAACATACTACTGATTATAGTGTTCTTTTGTTTCTTTCCCTTATGTTCCTAGAACATTAAAAATATAGTTCACCTATTAAAGGCAGTTATTGCCAAAATAATCAAAAGCCACAAATACGGCATCCAAAATGTCAGATGAGTTATCTTGATGTCTCCCTATCTGACCCTCCTTCCAATTCTCTTATTTTGCCCTAAATGATACTACCGTATGAAGTACCCCCATTTTATAAAGCATTAACGTATATACATTTATCATTGACTACAAATGCTTATGTTCACCCATGGTAGTTAGGACATAACTCTGCATCATCAGCTAGGTCAGTCCTTAATGTCTTGCCAACAGTGAGGATCACAGTAAGAGTGGGAACATTTGGGGATACCACTCTGGCAAATTCTGGTACGAGAAGCTCACCTGATAGTGTTGCTGCATTTTAAATAGTCTGCTCTTCCCTTTAAAGAACTAGTGTATTTTACCACCTTCCAGTAGAAACACAATACACACCGGCTTACTTTCCTTCATTTACTCCCTGTAGTCTCCGCCATTCACATCATTCCCTGTTTGGCTCGTCTCTTCTTTCCTGAGGTTCCTTAGGCCTTCCAGTGTCTTGAAAGGGAACTAGTCATTTAGCTCCTTTGGTGGCACTCTCAATTTAATCTGTTGCTGACACCACATACGATATGCAACTTATCTCCTTTTCACATCTCTTTCTCTTTCCTATGCACTTAACAGGCCGTTTTCTTTAGATATTAGAATATATCAGTATTCCTGTTTTCAATCAACATTCTGTCAAATGACCTTTGAATAAAATACAGTGCTTACCTTCTACTTGTCCATTTAATATACTTTGCCCTTTCTGATCCACAGCTCCAGAGACATGAGGAACATATTTGTTGGTCTTCTCAGACATACTCTGTTAAAAGTAGCATCAGTAATGAGTTGCGTGAAGACTTCCTAATCCTTTTCCAAGAAAATATCTGCATTTATGACTTTAATAACAATCAGACTTACAAATAAGAAAACCGTATTGAACACCAAAACATTTAAATACAAAACCTCATATATGCTCTCTTGATTCAGCGTCCCTTTGAATCTTCATTTGGCTATTGACTCTCTAAACGGATCATGGAAGGCCAGAATAAATACTTTCAAAGGCAGAAGCCTGGCTTGTATGCAGATTTCAAAAAGGAACTAACAAAACCCCTTCCTTTGCATTCCTGACCAAAATGAAAGGACATTTGAAATAAGTTTTGAAACAGAATCTTTAAAAGTGTACTTGCTATAAAGGAAAACTGCTTCTAATAAAATGGCAGACATTTGTTTCAGTGTCAATTCATACCTCACATGATCAGAAACTTTGGAGTATATCATGTTGTGTATCAACAAAACACTGTCGAAGCTGCTGCTTCGTTTAGGTAAACACAGGCTTGACCTTTTTCTTGACGAAAGAAGGGTTGGATCGAACGGCAAGGTTGGAAGAGAAACTTTTCTTAAAATTGTGATGAACTAGTAGCAGAAACAATGTAGATATAGGTATGGAACTCTTCAGAATGTGTAGTAAGCATTCAAACGGCAAGTATAAGAACATGTATGTCTCAGTCACCTAAAATGTGTCAAGCACTCATTTCACTATGCACATTTTCTTTTTTACACACAACAATAATAATAATGATTATGATGATGGAGTGAGCCTTCCTACAGCTTGGTCACTCTAAGGCGTTGGAGTAAAATGATGATCCGTGGTCCTCTCTGTCCAGAATGTCCCTCGCCACGGTCTACACGACTGGGCCTTCTCATCTTTCACTTGGCACCTTTTGCCACTCTCAGATCTTTTCTGGCTACCAAAATTCCCACTCCCACTCTCATCCTCATCCTCACTACAAACGCCCCCAATATTCTCTCAACTAACATTGTCCATTTCCTATCGATGAAGCCTTTATTGTGACTTCTAACAGACTGCTGTTGACTTACTTTTCTGCTCCGACCACAACAACCTAAACCCTCCACTTGTACACTCAGCAGCTAACTGCTTGGTACGTACTCAGTATACAAGGACCAATTAATTAAGGTCAAAACATTTACACTAATCTCACTGAGAAGATCTCAAAAGTACCCAATCACTATACCGTTGGCCCTTGAACAAAGCAAGGGTTACGGGCTCTGATGGCCATGCCCTCGACAATCCACAAATATCTTTTGAAACCTCAAAACCAAATCAAAAAAAACAAAAATTCCTACTGAATTTCCTACTTTAAAAGCAATCACACTTAAAAATCAAAAAGTATATATGTATTGAAAACCAGAACGTTAAAGCAGAATCGCTTGTATATGCTCTCTAGGTCTAATCTACCTTTTCGGCCTAATTTGGCCATTGACTCTGTAAACTGAGCGTGGGAGGTCAGGGTTAGGATAACGGAATGCTGAGCTTACCAACAATATACACAGTCGATTAATGCATGTTTTCCCTGTTATATGTATTACATACTGTATTTTTACACTATAAACTGAAGGAAAGGTTACTAAGAAAATCGTAAGGAAGGGGTGCTGGGTGGCACTGTCGGTTCAGGGTCAGGCTCTTGACTTTGGCTCAAGTCATGATCTATACTTCCTGAGTTGAACGCTGACAGTGTGGAGCCTGATGAAAATTCTCTCTCTGTCCCCACTTCCCTACTCACGTGCTCTGTCCTCTCTCACTCTCCCAAAATGAATAATTAAAAAAAAAAACAAGATGAAAAAGAAAATCATAAGGAAGAGAAAATATGTTTACAGGATGGTACTGTATTTATTGAAAAAAATCTGTATGTATGTGGACTCCCACATTCCAAACGCATCTTGTTCAAGGGTCAAATGTATACCTTTATGATGTCATCGCTAAGAGCTTACGGGAACTTATTATAGCCCCAAATGAGAACATCAGAAACCCATTCTAACTTTCCATTCTTTTCTGGACACAAGGGCCATTTTATTGGCCTTCGAACATCTTCCCATCGAAAACAAGTATTCTTTGGGGGGCCTGGGTGACTTAGTCGATTAGGCAGCCAACTTTGAAATTGCGAAAAGCAAAGCAAAAGGTGGAGGGGGGAGTTAAGATGGCAGGGGAGGGGATCAGAATTCCCCTTGTCCCTCAAACACAGCAGTATTGAGGTCACAACACTTGGAATACCAGGAATACAGGCTGCAGAGGGACAGAAAAATCTCCACAGGTGCAGAGTGACAGCTTGGCGGGACAGAAGGGTGTGTATGAGAATTGGGAGAAATAAAATGGGCAGCACAGGCATGGAGTGGGGGAAGGCCTTTGGTGGAGAAACGAAAGGAAGGCAGAGACAGAGAGAGGCTGTGGGACGTGCATTTGGATATGAGAAAGCCTGTCCGGACCACAGACCAAGGAGAGGTCCAGAGAGCCAGTTTCTACTTTGGAAAACAGCCTTAGAGGGTAAAAAACAGAATTTTCAAGGCGGCCACACTTTCTCTCGACCAGAGCTACCACCTCCCATGCCTGGTGGGGAGGGAGCCGCCCCTAGGCTTGGTAGCAATCTCAGGGCTACACTGGGAGAGAACACCTTGAGTATGGTGGAAAAGGGGAGGTATTGCCCTGCCCAAGGGAAAAAGACCATGCAGGCACGAGCCAGAGGCCCTCTGTCCAGTGGGCAGAGTGGCGCAACTCCACTACCAGGTCCGAGCAAAGCGGGATCCTACAGGGTTTTGAATCCCAGCTCAGTGCTCGGGTGGCACAGGGGACTGTGCAGCAAGGCAAGCCAGCTCCCCAGGCTATTCCGTGAGGATAGCCTAAACAGTGAGTTTTGAGACACCTCGTGTGGGCAGGATAGATGGGGTGTCGCCATGTCTCTCCCCATGACCAACATCGTGGGGCTTCAGGGAATGGACAGTGAGCCTCAGTGAAGGCAGGCCCATTACACCAAACCCTGACACTCTGTGCCTCGTAACTGCTTCTCTATAGGAGTGAGACTGACACTGATGGGACCAGACAGCCCCTGCTCTAGACCAGCACAGCCACCGGTCCCAGGCACCAATAGACAACTCTCCTCCGGTTTTCTATCTTAGTTTGTTTGTTTGTTTGTTTGTTTGTTTGTTTGTTTGTTTTCATTTGAGTTATTATTCTTTTGTCTTTCCTTTTCTTTTTTAATGTTTATTTCTTTATTTTGAGAGAGAGAGAGTGAGTGATCAAGCAGAAGAGATGCAGAGAGAGGGAGAGAGAGAGAATCCGAGCAGGATCCATGCTCTCACTGCAGAACCTGTTGGGGGTTTCGAACCCACCCACAGTGACAACATGACGTGAGCCAAATTCAAGAGTCAGACGCTTCACCTACTGAGCCACCCAGGCGCCCATCTTTTCTTTCCTTTGCTTTCCCTTTCTTCTCTTTTCCCTTTTTTCTCTTTCTACTCTCCTCTTTCCCCTTCTCCCTTTGGAAACAGCCTAGTAGTGTCGAGTTGATGTGGGTCCAAGCTAATTATATATCTACATTTATCTATATATCTTAATATATACCTATATATCTATACATAGATGTATAGAGATATACCTATATATTTTTTTCCTTTGTTCCTCTGTTCTGGTTCTTTGGTTGTTTGATTGTACATTTTCTCTATACTTTTCTAGATCTCCTTCTTCATTTTCCTCCCTCTCTTTCTGGATTAAGCCCTATAGCTCCTTTGAGTCACTTCCTGGTCTTTTTTTCAACTCCAGTCATTTCTCTTTTTGTTTGGGCTAAGGATTCTTCCCCACCTTCTTCCCCTTTTTTCCAGGATTACTTCAACAAACAAATCAAAGCACACCTGGTGGAAGGCCCAAACCGCCACTCCAAGTAGCGAGGACAGCAGCCAAAGACGCACCCAAAGAGTGCACACAACACACTCAAAAAAAATTTGTTCAACTGCCAGGCCCTGGACAGTGTAGGGGCTCTTTTTATTACAGTAGTACTCGCAGGTGTGGGACACAGAACAAGCGATTAACACACATAAAGGGCAGGAATCTAGCCAAAACGACGAAATCGGAGAATTCCCCTCAAAAAAAATTCCGGGAAGAAAGGACAGCCAGAGAAGGGCGCAAAAGAGACAGAAACCATATATGTGAGCACAGTTTTGGAATGACACTCATAAGACGCATAGTTGCGCTTGAAACCACGCATAGAAGACAGCAGACAATCTACTGCTTCAGAGATCAAGGACCTAAGGAATCGTCACGATGAACGCTGAACATGAAATGGTGTAAAGGAGATACAAAGTAAACTAGATGCAGTGACAGCAAGGACGGGAGAAGCAGCAGACAGAATCGGTGAAACAGAAGATACAATTGTGGACAAAGATGAAGCAGGGAAAGGAAAGGAAGGAAATGACTAGATCACGAGGCAGGTACTAGAGACCTACGTGATTCAGTGAGATGAAATATGAGCCACATCCTAGGAGTCCCAGAAGAAGAAGAGTGAGAGAAAGGGGCAGAAGGTTTTTTTGGAACAACTTATAGCTGAGAGCTTCCCTCATCTGGGGAAGGAAACGGGCATCCAAGTCCTGGCGGCACAGAGAATTCCTTTCCAAATCAACAAACCCAGGTCAACACCACGACATGCCATAGCGAAACTGGAAAACTACAAAGATAAGGAGAGGATTCTGAAAGCAGTTAGGGACAAACGGGTCTTAATCGACAAGGGAAGACACGTAAGGCTAGCAGCAGGCCTGTCCAAAGAAACTTGGCAGGGCAGGAGGGAGGGGTAGGAAACGGTCAATGTGCTGAATGGGAACATCTGCGGCGAAGAATCCCTTCCCAGGCAAGGCTGACATTTAGAATAGAAAGAGAGAGAAAGGCTTTCCCAGACAAACAACACCTCATGGAGTTCATGACCACTAAACCAGCCCTGCGGGAGATCCTAACGGGCGACTCTGTGAGTGGAAAGCAGCAGAGACTACAAAGGACCAGAGGCCTCACCAAAAGCATGAAACCTTCAGATAACACAAGGACACTAAATCCATATCTTTAACTAATCACTCTGAATGTGAATGGACTCAATGCCCCAGTCAAAAGACACAGGGAATCAGAATGGGTAAAACACAAAACAAAACCAAACAACAAGATCCATCTATATGTTGTCAACAAGAAACTGATTTTAGACCCCAGGACACCTCCAGGTTCAAAGTGAAGGTATGCGGAACCACCTATCATGCTACTAGAAGTCAAAAGAAAGCTGGAGTCGCCACACTTCCACCAGACAGACTAGATTTTAAACCAGAGACTGTAGTAACAGATTCAGAAGGGCATTGGGTCGTAATTAAGGGGTCTATCCATCAAGAGGAGCTAACAACTGCAAATGTTGATGGCCCCAAAGTGAAACGCCCACACGTATGAATCGATTACTCACAAACATGATTAAATGTATACATACAAATACCATGATTGTAGACGACTTTAAGACTCCACTCATGGCAAAAGGTGGATCGTCAAGGCAGAAAATCAGTAAGGAAACACTGATCCAATGTGTCACTGGACCAGATGTATTCAGATATACATAGATCTGTATTGGCCTCATATATATACATTTATATACATGGGTATCAACACCGATATATTAAGATCTTTTCACCCAACAGCAGTAGAACGCACATTCTTCTTAAGTGCACATAGAACATTCTCCAATGTCTCCAAGTGACATCCTGGGTCACAAAACAGCCCTCCACAAATATAAAAGGACTGAGATCATACCTTGCATACTGTCAGATCACAACAACGAGCACTTGCTCATTCTTTCTCTCTCTCCCTCCCTTTCCAAGAGAAATGCAAACATTTCAAAAACATTTAGCTCAGCCCCTTCCAAGAAAGAGAAAAACAAGAATAATAAACCTTGTGGGGCAACGAGTCCTGGATGGAAACCACACACAGACAGTAGAATTCCATAACCAATATGTTGACAATGGAGTTGACAGAAAGTGATGTACTAAAAGAACAGACACTAAAGAAATCGTTTCTGCAAGGACAAATTAGGGTAGGGGTAAACCATTAAAAACGAGCCTGGTGCGGGGAACACATATGTGGCACAGTGAGTTCAGCATCCACCTTCAGCTCATGAGTCATGATCTCACGGTTTGTGGTTATCAGCCCCACTTTGAGCTCTGTGTTGACAGCTCGGAGCCTGCAGCCTGCTTTGGATTCTGTGTCTCTCTCTGTCTCTGCCCCTACCCCGCTTGCACTCTGTGTCTCTCTCTGTCTCAAAAATAAATAAACTTTGAAAAAATTTTGAAAATACCGTAAAAAGCACGGGGTGAGAAGAGGGAAAAAGGAAACAAAAACAAAAACAAAAACAAATGACCAATCAATCAAGCATGAGCTTAAGACAAAAAAGAAAAGGAAAAATGTGAGCCAAAGAAGGCAAGTGGAAACAACATACATTTTTCAACAGGTACATAAGTAGGATTGGGAATATACTATGAAAAATAGTCCCTTTTAAACCTTTTAAAAATATATGTCTTTATATATGTGTGATATATATATATATATATATATATATATATATATATATATATATATGTGTGTGTGTGTGTGTACGTTTAGGTGAACATAAATATGTATACATATAAGTGTGTATTTATATATGTGTAAATATATATGTGTATATATGTGTATATTATATATATCTCTACCTATAACTATCTATCTATATCTATCTATCTATCTATCTATCTATCTATCTATATCCATATCCATCTACCTATGTATCTGTCTATATAATATTTATGTAAAAGAGAGGCTTTGACTCACAGTATATCCCTAATAATACTGACTCTTATCACTCTACAGTTATCTGGTTATAAATACTGTAATAAAGAATTTAATTTTTTTCACTATAAATACATTGTTCAATTCCTGGCATCTTTCGCTTCCGAAAAGCTAGAAATTATTACTAGACTAACAAAAGAACAGACAAAGAGAGGTTCCTAACACGTCAACATTCACTATGGAGAAAGAATTGGGAATGAGAATTCTAGGAAGAAATGGGAACCTTCAAAGGATGTAGGTAATGGGACACAGATGGGGTTAAACAAACAAAGGCTGAGGACTTTTTCTCTGCAATTCTAAGCTCACAATGGGAGGATACTAAAAATAGACTGTAACCTTCTTTCTTATGTAACTCCTGATTTCCTCAATAGAATTCATTTGCGTGTATACATGTTAAACACTAAAACGGAATATAAACTGAAGCCTGACTTTTTAACTTCACATATTTAATTGTGATATATCATGCGTATTTGGTTACTTTCCAAACTCCATTCTACGGAATTCCATTTCCCTACTCATTTGTTCACATTCAAAAACCATGACATTGCTTCTTCCAAGCAAGACTTTATTTTAGGAGCTCCAGGAGTCAAACCAGTGCGTTCCCTAACCTCCAGGAGCTTATCATGATTTAGGGGCTTTGAAATGAATACTGAAACAAATATCAGATGTCTGAAACTTTAAATTTTAGAATCTGACACAAGGACTAGGAGGAGATAGTGTTCAAAGCTAGAATGGGCAAGATTTCTGAAATTAGAAATTTGACACCTTGGCTATGAAGAGCCTCTGCCCATAGAGCTACTCTTTTCAGCAAAATACGTATTCTTCGGGGAGATGCACAATTTTAACTTACCCTTCATGGAGTTATTTCAAAACTACAGGGGAACACCTTTGTAAGGTAAATGTTGAGAAATAATGTAAACATCTAAATTTCTACATTTTCTAATATGATTTTATTCTAAATGGAGAACAAAGGATAGAGCCAAAGGAAAATGCTGTATCTCACCAAAATAAAACGTGCCCGGGGCGGGGGGCAACCTACAATAGATACTTGGACCCAATCAGGTTTCATTTAGGCATGAGTATTATCAGTCATGTTATGATCACAGTAAGAATCCTTATCCTTAAGCAAACGTCATATTGCCTCCATTGTGGGAAAGCTTTTCCCAATATAATTTGACGGTCATTATATATTTTCCAGCCCATTCATTTATCAGCCTCCACCTGTAGGATTTACCAAAGTACAACACAACAAAACAAAACATTCAACGCGTCATGTATCTGTAGAGTGGTTTGTCCTTGCTAACTTTCCATGACACACATAAAATGATGATACACAGGCTCCTCTTAAATTTTCAGAGTGAATAAGGGAGAAAACTCAATTCAGAGCAGGAAAGTGAGTTTCACGGGAGGGTACTTTACCTTGGTACCAAAATCTAAGTCTTCGCTAGATGAGGTAGACCATGAATCGTCAGGACCAGGTTTGTCAGAAAGCCTTTAGAGCAAAAAAGTACAACAAAAACATGTTCATTCATTTAAAAACAAAATTTAAAAAAGTTAAGGGAAAGGTCACCTATCTGTTTATTCCACGAAGTTTCTTGGTATAATGAAAAGTTGGCCTCTGGTTTTGTCATTAAGTTTTATTTTAATTCCAGTAATAGAAACATCCAGAGTTATAGTAGTTTAAGTTGTACAATATAGTGATTCACCAACTCCATACTCACCCCGTGCTCATCATGACAAGGGCACTCCTTCATCCCCATCATCTCTTTCACCTTTCCCACCACTCACCTCCTCTCCACAACCATCCGTTTCTTCTCTGCAGTTAAGAGCCTATTTCTTGGTTTGTCTCCCCTTTTGTTTCCTCCCTTTGCTCGTTTGTTGTTTCTTAAGTGCTACATGAGTAAAATCATATGGTATTTGTCTTTCCCTGACTTTGCTTACCATACTACCCTCAGGCTCCATCCAGGTGATTGCAAATGGCAAGATTTCATTGTTTTATGATTAGGTAATATTACAGTGTGTGTGTGTGCATGTGTGTGTGCGTGTGTGTGTGTGTGTGTGTGTGTATGGATATACATATACACACACACATACATTCATATAGGGCTTCTTCTTCGTTCACTCAGCTGTCAATGGACGCTTGCGCTGGCTGTTGGAAATAATGCCGCAATAAACACAGGAGTGCGTGTGTCCCGTGGAATTCATGTTTTTGTATTCTCTTGGGTAGTATCCAGTAGTGCAATTACTGGATCATAGGAGAGTTCTGTTTTTAATTTTTTGAGGAACCTGCATACTGTTTTCCACAGGGGCCGCACCCATTTGCATTTCCACCAACGGTGCAAGAGGTTTCCTTTGTCTCCACATCCTCGCGAACACTAGCTTCTTGTGTCTTGGAGAGTAGCCATTCTGACAGGTGTGACGTGGTATCTCGTTGTAGTTTGGGGGAGCATCTTTTCATGTGTCTGTTGACCATCTGTATGTTGTCGTTGGAAAAGGGTCTGGTTATGTGTACTGCTCATTTGTAAACTGGGCTTTTTTGGAGGGGGGTGATGTTGACATGTGTCAAGTTTTTAGACATTGTGGATACTAACCCTTTACTGGATTTGCCAAATATTTCCAAATTTGTTCTCCCATTCCAGAGGTTGCCTTTCAGGTTTGACTGTTTCCTTCACTGTGCAAAAGCTTCGTAGGTTGATATAGTCCCCAAACTTTATTCTTGCTTTATTTCCCTTGGCTCAAGAGACATAACTAGTAAAATGTGGCTACAGCCAAAGTGTGAGAAATGACGGCCTGTGTTCTCGTCAAGGATTTTTTTTTTTTTTTTATGGTTTCAAGTCTCACACTTAGGTCTTTAATTCATTTTGAGTTTATTTGTGGGTATGGTAGAGAAATTGGTCCAGGTTCATTCTTTGGCATGTGGCCTGTCCAGTTGTCCCCACACCATTTGGTGAAGAGACTGCCTTTTCCCCACTGGATAGTCTTTCCTGTTTGTGGAAGATGAACTGACCATACAGTGGTGGATTTATGTCTGGGTTTGCGGTCCTATTCCACTGAGCGATGAGGCTATTTTGTACGCCAGTACCCACCATACTGTTTGGAATACTACAGCTTTGGAATAGAACTTGAAAGCTGAGATTGCGATACCTCCAGGTTTCTTCGTTTTCAATATTGCTTTGGCCATTCAACGTCTTTTGTGGTTCTATACAACGTTTAGGATTGTTTGTCTAGCTCTGTGACAAATGCTGTTGGTATGTTGACAGGGATTGCATGACAACTGTCGATGGCTTTGGGTAGTGTAGACACTTTAAAAGTATGTATTCTTCCCATCTGTGAGCATCGGATGTCTTTCTCTTTCTTTCCGTCACCTTCAATTTCCTTCATCAGTGTTTTACGGTTTCCAGAGTACAGGTCTTTCACAATTTGGACCCTGTTTTAAAAAAAGCTTTCTGTTCTCTATTTGGCCTCGACCTCTCCTAACCTGTGAAATCTCCAGGAAAGACCCAGTCTCAGTTTCCAGAACCAAATATGACAGGCAGGGAATGCTCTGAAATGGTTGAAAATTAAATGTGTAAACGTTACCACAATGACGTCTCACCTCACATCTGTCAGAATGGCTCAGTTTCCACACACAGGAAACAACAAGGGTGGCTCAGGGTGTGGAGAAAAAACAACCCTTGTGCACCGGTCATGGGATGTAAATTGGTATCGCCGCAGTGAAAGCCAGTATGGAGGGGCCTCAACAAATTAAAAACACAAATACCATAGGATCCAGTGATTCCACTACTGGGTATTTATTTACCCAAGGGAAATGGAAATACTAATTTGAAAAGATATACGCACCCCTATCTTTATTATAGCATTATTTACAATAGACAAGATATGGAAGCAACCCAAGTGTCCACCAATACATGAAGAGACCACACACACACACACACACACACACACACACACATACACACACACACAATGAAATATTATGCAGCTCTAAATGAGAATGAGATCCTGCCATCTGCAACATCATGGATGTACCTAGATGGCATGAGGGTAAGTGAAATAAGTCAGACAGAGAAACACAAATCCTATATGATTTCACTTCTGTGCAGAATGTAAAAAGGGGAATAAATGAACAAACAGAGCAAAAGCAGAAACAGACCCATAAATGCAGAGATTTGGCTCTTGCCAGAAGGGAGGGGAGGTGGGGGGATGGACAAAATGGGGGAAGGGGAGAGGGAAGTTCAGGGTTCCAGTTATAGAATGAATAAATCACAAGGCTCAAAAGTACAGCATAGGGAATCTAGTCAGTGGTATCCTAATAGCCTCATACATTGACAGATGGGAGCTATGCTTATGGCGATCACGGTGAAACTTCCAGAGTTGTTGCATCACATATTACATTGTGTGTCACGTAGACCTCCGTTTAAGTAAACGTATCAAAGTTTAGGTTTCTATGTTATGAGTGGTAGTACTAACTAGAGATTGACAGACTCAAAGTTCCCAAGGCCAACTTTGTTCCCACACTGGTCTTGCCTTATTTAGGTCCATAATAACTAGCAAGACACTCCAAGCCTTCAGGGGCATTCAGCTACCCAAGGAGGGAGATTGTGATCAAAATGGTCCCGGTAGTTGTGCCTCTATTTCTCTATACGCTGCCTGAATATTTTCTTCCCTATGAGCTCCCACTCCTACATCACTCTTCGGCACGGTTCTGTGGCATTCCCCAACCTTTCAATCTTTAGCCTATGAAGCCATACACTCCTACAACAAGGATGGGCTCCAATGACCGAGGGTAGGAACCATGTCCTGCTCCTGGAGAACAAGCGAATTGGGAGTCTCACTCATCCACACAGTCACCTCAACATAGGCATGTTATCACCGATCCAGATGAAGCTCCCTTAGTGATTTGACAAGTCAGACCTACCCCTGCCCAGCCCTACAAGTACATGGGAAGGGCATCACAGATTTAGGAAAAGAGGTGGAGTGAGGAGACAGCTTGCCTTGGGCCATACATCTCTGATGTTCGGAATCTCCACCCCCACCCCCAATTCCTTGAGAGGATCTAAGCTATCCTCCCTCAGTTGGGGTGGAAGTAGGGGATATCATATTTCTATCTGCTGTAAACAGACTCTGCCCAGAAGCTCAAATGATTTTTAATCTCTCTCATCAGAAAATCTGAGGTATGCTCGCACCTTCAATGAAACCAACACACACAAAAGCAGAAACCTGGTCACGACCCTCTTGAACTCTCTATTTGAATATGTCTTTCTAAACAACTCCCCTAATCCTGGGTCCTTCATTCCTGTCATTCACCTTTATCTCACTTGGCATAACCCCCCATATTCTGACATCTTTTCTCAAACTCGTATTCCTAACCAACTCAGTGTTGTTCTCCTTGAAACCTGGTCTCCTCTGCTAATTCGATTCTTACCCTCCTTCATTGTATTCATTAGACCCACTCCCCAGGCTTCTATTATTAAAACAGTTGCCTGCAAGATCAAGACAAAAAAAGAAGGAAGAAAGGAAAGAAAGAAAGAAAGAAAGAAAGAAAGAAAGAAAGAAAGAAAGAAAGAAAGAAAACCAGAATTTAAGTCGCATTTCTGTCACTTATCATATCCCAATAGGTCACTTCAATCTCTTTTGAGTTTCAAATTCTCCAGGGAAACAACCATTGGGCAAGGAGGTTAAACATAGGTTGACACACCAGAGGGTGTTTTGAAGAATTAATCTCTGAGGATCCCTACATCTGGAGACTCTAAGTGCTTTTGATTTGGCCTCTGGAAAAATGGAGAGTCCTTAGCTGGAAGAAGTGGGGAAATTATTGGAAAAAAAAAAAAGAAGAAGAAATACCAAGGAAAAAAGAGAAGAAAGTCAAAAGGCAAAAACACAGTACAAAAAGTCATTGGAAAAAAAAAACAACAACTCCAAAAAAACCGAAAAGCTTCCTAGAACTAGACAAGGATACTAGCCCAAAGGGAAACCAGCCTGGGAACTTAGGCAACAGAGAATCAAATAGCAATATCCTCGAAATAGAGAGTGAGTTTAATTAATGTAACATGGTCTACAACTAGATATCCTTCCCTTACAGAAAACTCATTTGTCTCAAGAAGAGGGGATATCACTACATCTAAGGAGTTGCCTGACGACATCTTGCTTTTTATGTAAAAGCCTTGACACCATGGCCATAGCTGACATCCACCCTAAAATCTCGGATGGTAAAAACAAGGGACTAGTTACCACTGCACTAATGACTTTTGTTGGCACTAGTGGTCAAATATATGAGGCCAAATGCTTGGACTAACCTGGGTTCTTAAGCAAACCCTAAACTAGTGTTCCGACATCATTACCTTTGACATTCTGAGTTGATCTGCCCTAGGATCTGTATCTTCATCTCAGTGCTGCTGAGGAACCAGGGAATGGATGTGGAAGCTTCACGGGCTGATGGGCAAAGCCCCTCAGCAACCCGTGAACTATGGAATCATGGTCGAGTCATCAACCTCCCTGAACCACAGTTGACAAAGTAATAAAATGTAGGCTACAATAGCACAGCTACTTGGCAAAGCTATACAATGACTATATAACGGAACAGATGTTGCCCGTAGGATATAGTGTCTGGTCCCGTGTAGAACACGCAACAACTGCTTTTGTTCTCTGCGTTCCCTTAGGAGACACATAATTTTCAGTTCATTCATTCCCTTTCCTTTCCTTTCATTATCCGTTTCATTTCATTTCATTCCTTTATACTTTGAGAGTGAGTGCCCACAGAAATCGGGAAAGATATCCCAAGGAGGCTGTCAGCGCAAAACCCGACGCGGGGCTTGAACTCACAAACCTCAGTTGAAATCAAGAGTCACACCCTTAACCGACTGAGCCACCCGGGTGCCCCAGCAAATGTCATTTTTACAAATCCATAAAAATCCTACCTGGCTCTAGAATCTTCCTCAGCATTCTTATCTGCTCCTAAAGAAGAAAGCAAAATACATGTTAAATCGACAATCGATAAATAGAGGAAAATTACAAGTGTACTGCTTATGATTTGTCAAAAAGTATTGCTTTCGGACCACACCTGGAAACCACACTACACTGAATGGTAATTATACCATTCGTAGGCTTAAAGCACTAAGAAATCTTACTTTCTCCTCTATATTGACCAAAACCAAGAATGGGTTTTATCAGAATTTGACACCTACAGGGGAACTGATGTTTACAATGGCCATCGCTGACCGACACTGTGACACTGGAGGAAACGGGTATCGTTCGGAGAATGATTATCATGAGCTGACAATGTCAGACTGAAGCTAGCATGATTTTTCTGGACTTCCACTACTAGAGGAATTGAAAGAGAATATCTTTATTTTGCTGTAACACGGCAGAACTTCCCCAGCTCTTCAGCAGACACTCTTCAGTTTTAGGAGGAAACACCCCCTCACAACGTGTGCTCTATAGCTATTGTACTTGGCAGCGTGGCCAAACAATAGCAAACAGACTCTCCCTGGCCTTATTTCCAATGGCAAGGTAAGAAGGAAAGATTTGGCATTCCACTTTGATATAGTTCTAACCTCTTGAGGCTGTCTCCTTCCATTGCTAGAGAGTCTATCTAGACCCGCCGCACATCACAGAGGAGGATGATCCCAATGTGAGTGCTCTGTAGTGGTTCATGAGGTCATTTTTCTCAACCCTCCCCATTAGGTGACACACAGCTAGAGAAATCATACTTTTCGTCATGGAAGGCAGAGGTCATCAGATCCTCTACTGATGAGCAACTAAACAAAACAAAGGGCAAAGAATATCTTGAATGCCTACATTCAATTACCAGGATATTTTCACTTTCTAAACATTCAAAGACATCCACTCTATGATTCTAACTATATGACACCTGGAAAGAGCAAGGCTATGGAGCTAAGGGTTGGGGTGAATGTAGGGAGAAACGGGCACAGCACAGAGGACTTTTAAGGCAGTGGAACTCTTTCACACGATACCACAAAGGTGGATTCACATCATTACACATTTGTTAAGACTCATAGAACGTATGACACCAAGGCTGAACACTAATGCAAATTAGAGACTTGGCCTCCAAATGAAGAGTTCGTGTCCATAGAAAATGCACCACTGTTGTCAGGGTGCCTGGGTGGCTCAGTCGGTTCAGCGTCCAACTCTGGATCTGAGCTCAGGTCATGATCTCACAGTTCATGGGATCAAGTCCTGCATCAGGCTCTGGGCTGACAGCACAGGATTCTTTCCCCCCTCTCCCTCTGCCCCTTGGCTGCTCACACGCATGCAAGCTCTCTCACTCAAAACTAAACCAAGGAACTGAAAAAAAATTCCTACTAAAAATGGACCACTGTCGTGCAAGATGTTAACAACAGGGGAGGCTAGGCGTGTACGGGAGCATGGTATGGTATATGCAGACTCTCTGTACTTCCTATTATATTTTGCTGTGAACTTAAAACTGATGTAAAACATCAGGCTTATTAAATGTATGAAACAACAAAAACAACAAAATATGGTTTCCATTGAAGCTACTCTTAGCATATACCAACTCATGATACAGTCACCTTGAACATTAAAATAGAGATCAAAGTAACACAATAGGGGTACTGTCTCCCATTTGGAAGTGTATGAAAATGCATACACAAAACACAAAAATACAACGGTTATTTGTATACTTAGGCAACAAAACAATTGATGAATATGATCCAAAATCTTATACCTATAAACAGGGGTTCAGCACCATAGGAATCAAACCTGGGTTTTCCATATAATTACGAGATTTTCATTCTAATTTTAAATCAAAAATCATTATGTTGATCATACGTAAGAATCATAATGAAAGGTTAATCACATAAAAAAAGATTATAATGACCTCATATTGCCCTAGTAATTTTTATACAAATACCTACTTCATATGGATGATGAAACTGAAACCAGTACCATGGTAGCCATCATGCTCCATGCTAGCAAAACAAAATTTGAAGACACCACCAAAAATGACGTCAGGGCTATAATTCCTATGCAGAACAGATTTCATCCAGCAGGCCAAAGATGGCTACCCTCACAACATCCTACTTGAATGACTGGCCCTTGGTTGTTCCCTGGGATCTTGGATTTCAGGAGGGTTCCCACCATTCCCTAGCTGGTTAAGAGTGGTTCACTGTGCCTAAGTGCTGGTACAAGCAATGTCCTTAAGGCTGTACACTTGATTTCCTTGGTGGAAACCTGGAATTTGGGGACATGCTAAGGAGAAGATGCCTATGTGATTAGCATTTGATGAAAACCTCGGGCACTGAGTATCCATAAGCCTCGTACTGGCAGACAACATTTCACTTGTGCTGTCCTAATTTCATGCTGGAGGAATTTAGCACATCCTGCTAACTCCATAGAGAAAGGATTCCTGGAAGCCTGCGCTTGCTTTCCTCTGGCCTTCACCCCATACACCATTGCTCGGTGCTCATTGGCCTTTCTAGCCTGTCCCCATACCAAGCCACACGCATGACTACAACTATATGCTGAGTCCTGTGAGCTCTTCTAGTGAATAATCAAATCTGGGTGTCATTGGGATGCCTCTAACACAACTGCATTATATGAAATTTTATTATTTCGGTTGATGTCTTTCACGTGGTTACAGTCAGAAGGTTATGTCACAGAATACCTTTCCTGGAATCTCTTTTCTTGGTATTTGCCTTGAAAATTCCTACATCCCTATTTATCCATTTGAAGAAAGGTTTAAAAGGAATAGATGAAATCATGATGTCAGAAAGTGTGAAACAAGCAACAATCTTATTTTACTCTGAAAAAAAAACAAACAGAGAGAGAGAGCAAATCCTGGTGATTGCCCCTATGTTCTACCATATAAAAGTTCTCTGAAATATGAAAAATCAGTTAATTTTCTCCAACTACCTAGGACTTAGTTCATTTTTCTGGCAGGTAGGAATCAAAGAAGTAACAGGGATCATTCTACAACAATCAGAACTGTCAGACAGAATATGAAAACATACTACTGATTATAGTGTTCTTTTGTTTCTTTCCCTTATGTTCCTAGAACATTAAAAATATAGTTCACCTATTAAAGGCAGTTATTGCCAAAATAATCAAAAGCCACAAATACGGCATCCAAAATGTCAGATGAGTTATCTTGATGTCTCCCTATCTGACCCTCCTTCCAATTCTCTTATTTTGCCCTAAATGATACTACCGTATGAAGTACCCCCATTTTATAAAGCATTAACGTATATACATTTATCATTGACTACAAATGCTTATGTTCACCCATGGTAGTTAGGACATAACTCTGCATCATCAGCTAGGTCAGTCCTTAATGTCTTGCCAACAGTGAGGATCACAGTAAGAGTGGGAACATTTGGGGATACCACTCTGGCAAATTCTGGTACGAGAAGCTCACCTGATAGTGTTGCTGCATTTTAAATAGTCTGCTCTTCCCTTTAAAGAACTAGTGTATTTTACCACCTTCCAGTAGAAACACAATACACACCGGCTTACTTTCCTTCATTTACTCCCTGTAGTCTCCGCCATTCACATCATTCCCTGTTTGGCTCGTCTCTTCTTTCCTGAGGTTCCTTAGGCCTTCCAGTGTCTTGAAAGGGAACTAGTCATTTAGCTCCTTTGGTGGCACTCTCAATTTAATCTGTTGCTGACACCACATACGATATGCAACTTATCTCCTTTTCACATCTCTTTCTCTTTCCTATGCACTTAACAGGCCGTTTTCTTTAGATATTAGAATATATCAGTATTCCTGTTTTCAATCAACATTCTGTCAAATGACCTTTGAATAAAATACAGTGCTTACCTTCTACTTGTCCATTTAATATACTTTGCCCTTTCTGATCCACAGCTCCAGAGACATGAGGAACATATTTGTTGGTCTTCTCAGACATACTCTGTTAAAAGTAGCATCAGTAATGAGTTGCGTGAAGACTTCCTAATCCTTTTCCAAGAAAATATCTGCATTTATGACTTTAATAACAATCAGACTTACAAATAAGAAAACCGTATTGAACACCAAAACATTTAAATACAAAACCTCATATATGCTCTCTTGATTCAGCGTCCCTTTGAATCTTCATTTGGCTATTGACTCTCTAAACGGATCATGGAAGGCCAGAATAAATACTTTCAAAGGCAGAAGCCTGGCTTGTATGCAGATTTCAAAAAGGAACTAACAAAACCCCTTCCTTTGCATTCCTGACCAAAATGAAAGGACATTTGAAATAAGTTTTGAAACAGAATCTTTAAAAGTGTACTTGCTATAAAGGAAAACTGCTTCTAATAAAATGGCAGACATTTGTTTCAGTGTCAATTCATACCTCACATGATCAGAAACTTTGGAGTATATCATGTTGTGTATCAACAAAACACTGTCGAAGCTGCTGCTTCGTTTAGGTAAACACAGGCTTGACCTTTTTCTTGACGAAAGAAGGGTTGGATCGAACGGCAAGGTTGGAAGAGAAACTTTTCTTAAAATTGTGATGAACTAGTAGCAGAAACAATGTAGATATAGGTATGGAACTCTTCAGAATGTGTAGTAAGCATTCAAACGGCAAGTATAAGAACATGTATGTCTCAGTCACCTAAAATGTGCCAAGCACTCATTTCACTATGCACATTTTCTTTTTTACACACAACAATAATAATAATGATTATGATGATGGAGTGAGCCTTCCTACAGCTTGGTCACTCTAAGGCGTTGGAGTAAAATGATGATCCGTGGTCCTCTCTGTCCAGAATGTCCCTCGCCACGGTCTACACGACTGGGCCTTCTCATCTTTCACTTGGCACCTTTTGCCACTCTCAGATCTTTTCTGGCTACCAAAATTCCCACTCCCACTCTCATCCTCATCCTCACTACAAACGCCCCCAATATTCTCTCAACTAACATTGTCCATTTCCTATCGATGAAGCCTTTATTGTGACTTCTAACAGACTGCTGTTGACTTACTTTTCTGCTCCGACCACAACAACCTAAACCCTCCACTTGTACACTCAGCAGCTAACTGCTTGGTACGTACTCAGTATACAAGGACCAATTAATTAAGGTCAAAACATTTACACTAATCTCACTGAGAAGATCTCAAAAGTACCCAATCACTATACCGTTGGCCCTTGAACAAAGCAAGGGTTACGGGCTCTGATGGCCATGCCCTCGACAATCCACAAATATCTTTTGAAACCTCAAAACCAAATCAAAAAAAACAAAAATTCCTACTGAATTTCCTACTTTAAAAGCAATCACACTTAAAAATCAAAAAGTATATATGTATTGAAAACCAGAACGTTAAAGCAGAATCGCTTGTATATGCTCTCTAGGTCTAATCTACCTTTTCGGCCTAATTTGGCCATTGACTCTGTAAACTGAGCGTGGGAGGTCAGGGTTAGGATAACGGAATGCTGAGCTTACCAACAATATACACAGTCGATTAATGCATGTTTTCCCTGTTATATGTATTACATACTGTATTTTTACACTATAAACTGAAGGAAAGGTTACTAAGAAAATCGTAAGGAAGGGGTGCTGGGTGGCACTGTCGGTTCAGGGTCAGGCTCTTGACTTTGGCTCAAGTCATGATCTATACTTCCTGAGTTGAACGCTGACAGTGTGGAGCCTGATGAAAATTCTCTCTCTGTCCCCACTTCCCTACTCACGTGCTCTGTCCTCTCTCACTCTCCCAAAATGAATAATTAAAAAAAAAAACAAGATGAAAAAGAAAATCATAAGGAAGAGAAAATATGTTTACAGGATGGTACTGTATTTATTGAAAAAAATCTGTATGTATGTGGACTCCCACATTCCAAACGCATCTTGTTCAAGGGTCAAATGTATACCTTTATGATGTCATCGCTAAGAGCTTACGGGAACTTATTATAGCCCCAAATGAGAACATCAGAAACCCATTCTAACTTTCCATTCTTTTCTGGACACAAGGGCCATTTTATTGGCCTTCGAACATCTTCCCATCGAAAACAAGTATTCTTTGGGGGGCCTGGGTGACTTAGTCGATTAGGCAGCCAACTTTGAAATTGCGAAAAGCAAAGCAAAAGGTGGAGGGGGGAGTTAAGATGGCAGGGGAGGGGATCAGAATTCCCCTTGTCCCTCAAACACAGCAGTATTGAGGTCACAACACTTGGAATACCAGGAATACAGGCTGCAGAGGGACAGAAAAATCTCCACAGGTGCAGAGTGACAGCTTGGCGGGACAGAAGGGTGTGTATGAGAATTGGGAGAAATAAAATGGGCAGCACAGGCATGGAGTGGGGGAAGGCCTTTGGTGGAGAAACGAAAGGAAGGCAGAGACAGAGAGAGGCTGTGGGAAGTGCATTTGGATATGAGAAAGCCTGTCCGGACCACAGACCAAGGAGAGGTCCAGAGAGCCAGTTTCTACTTTGGAAAACAGCCTTAGAGGGTAAAAAACAGAATTTTCAAGGCGGCCACACTTTCTCTCGACCAGAGCTACCACCTCCCATGCCTGGTGGGGAGGGAGCCGCCCCTAGGCTTGGTAGCAATCTCAGGGCTACACTGGGAGAGAACACCTTGAGTATGGTGGAAAAGGGGAGGTATTGCCCTGCCCAAGGGAAAAAGACCATGCAGGCACGAGCCAGAGGCCCTCTGTCCAGTGGGCAGAGTGGCGCAACTCCACTACCAGGTCCGAGCAAAGCGGGATCCTACAGGGTTTTGAATCCCAGCTCAGTGCTCGGGTGGCACAGGGGACTGTGCAGCAAGGCAAGCCAGCTCCCCAGGCTATTCCGTGAGGATAGCCTAAACAGTGAGTTTTGAGACACCTCGTGTGGGCAGGATAGATGGGGTGTCGCCATGTCTCTCCCCATGACCAACATCGTGGGGCTTCAGGGAATGGACAGTGAGCCTCAGTGAAGGCAGGCCCATTACACCAAACCCTGACACTCTGTGCCTCGTAACTGCTTCCTATAGGAGTGAGACTGACACTGATGGGACCAGACAGCCCCTGCTCTAGACCAGCACAGCCACCGGTCCCAGGCACCAATAGACAACTCTCCTCCGGTTTTCTATCTTAGTTTGTTTGTTTGTTTGTTTGTTTGTTTGTTTGTTTGTTTTCATTTGAGTTATTATTCTTTTGTCTTTCCTTTTCTTTTTTAATGTTTATTTCTTTATTTTGAGAGAGAGAGAGTGAGTGATCAAGCAGAAGAGATGCAGAGAGAGGGAGAGAGAGAGAATCCGAGCAGGATCCATGCTCTCACTGCAGAACCTGTTGGGGGTTTCGAACCCACCCACAGTGACAACATGACGTGAGCCAAATTCAAGAGTCAGACGCTTCACCTACTGAGCCACCCAGGCGCCCATCTTTTCTTTCCTTTGCTTTCCCTTTCTTCTCTTTTCCCTTTTTTCTCTTTCTACTCTCCTCTTTCCCCTTCTCCCTTTGGAAACAGCCTAGTAGTGTCGAGTTGATGTGGGTCCAAGCTAATTATATATCTACATTTATCTATATATCTTAATATATACCTATATATCTATACATAGATGTATAGAGATATACCTATATATTTTTTTCCTTTGTTCCTCTGTTCTGGTTCTTTGTTTGTTTGATTGTACATTTTCTCTATACTTTTCTAGATCTCCTTCTTCATTTTCCTCCCTCTCTTTCTGGATTAAGCCCTATAGCTCCTTTGAGTCACTTCCTGGTCTTTTTTTCAACTCCAGTCATTTCTCTTTTTGTTTGGGCTAAGGATTCTTCCCCACCTTCTTCCCCTTTTTTCCAGGATTACTTCAACAAACAAATCAAAGCACACCTGGTGGAAGGCCCAAACCGCCACTCCAAGTAGCGAGGACAGCAGCCAAAGACGCACCCAAAGAGTGCACACAACACACTCAAAAAAAATTTGTTCAACTGCCAGGCCCTGGACAGTGTAGGGGCTCTTTTTATTACAGTAGTACTCGCAGGTGTGGGACACAGAACAAGCGATTAACACACATAAAGGGCAGGAATCTAGCCAAAACGACGAAATCGGAGAATTCCCCTCAAAAAAAATTCCGGGAAGAAAGGACAGCCAGAGAAGGGCGCAAAAGAGACAGAAACCATATATGTGAGCACAGTTTTGGAATGACACTCATAAGACGCATAGTTGCGCTTGAAACCACGCATAGAAGACAGCAGACAATCTACTGCTTCAGAGATCAAGGACCTAAGGAATCGTCACGATGAACGCTGAACATGAAATGGTGTAAAGGAGATACAAAGTAAACTAGATGCAGTGACAGCAAGGACGGGAGAAGCAGCAGACAGAATCGGTGAAACAGAAGATACAATTGTGGACAAAGATGAAGCAGGGAAAGGAAAGGAAGGAAATGACTAGATCACGAGGCAGGTACTAGAGACCTACGTGATTCAGTGAGATGAAATATGAGCCACATCCTAGGAGTCCCAGAAGAAGAAGAGTGAGAGAAAGGGGCAGAAGGTTTTTTTGGAACAACTTATAGCTGAGAGCTTCCCTCATCTGGGGAAGGAAACGGGCATCCAAGTCCTGGCGGCACAGAGAATTCCTTTCCAAATCAACAAACCCAGGTCAACACCACGACATGCCATAGCGAAACTGGAAAACTACAAAGATAAGGAGAGGATTCTGAAAGCAGTTAGGGACAAACGGGTCTTAATCGACAAGGGAAGACACGTAAGGCTAGCAGCAGGCCTGTCCAAAGAAACTTGGCAGGGCAGGAGGGAGGGGTAGGAAACGGTCAATGTGCTGAATGGGAACATCTGCGGCGAAGAATCCCTTCCCAGGCAAGGCTGACATTTAGAATAGAAAGAGAGAGAAAGGCTTTCCCAGACAAACAACACCTCATGGAGTTCATGACCACTAAACCAGCCCTGCGGGAGATCCTAACGGGCGACTCTGTGAGTGGAAAGCAGCAGAGACTACAAAGGACCAGAGGCCTCACCAAAAGCATGAAACCTTCAGATAACACAAGGACACTAAATCCATATCTTTAACTAATCACTCTGAATGTGAATGGACTCAATGCCCCAGTCAAAAGACACAGGGAATCAGAATGGGTAAAACACAAAACAAAACCAAACAACAAGATCCATCTATATGTTGTCAACAAGAAACTGATTTTAGACCCCAGGACACCTCCAGGTTCAAAGTGATGGTATGCGGAACCACCTATCATGCTACTAGAAGTCAAAAGAAAGCTGGAGTCGCCACACTTCCACCAGACAGACTAGATTTTAAACCAGAGACTGTAGTAACAGATTCAGAAGGGCATTGGGTCGTAATTAAGGGGTCTATCCATCAAGAGGAGCTAACAACTGCAAATGTTGATGGCCCCAAAGTGAAACGCCCACACGTATGAATCGATTACTCACAAACATGATTAAATGTATACATACAAATACCATGATTGTAGACGACTTTAAGACTCCACTCATGGCAAAAGGTGGATCGTCAAGGCAGAAAATCAGTAAGGAAACACTGATCCAATGTGTCACTGGACCAGATGTATTCAGATATACATAGATATGTATTGGCCTCATATATATACATTTATATACATGGGTATCAACACCGATATATTAAGATCTTTTCACCCAACAGCAGTAGAACGCACATTCTTCTTAAGTGCACATAGAACATTCTCCAATGTCTCCAAGTGACATCCTGGGTCACAAAACAGCCCTCCACAAATATAAAAGGACTGAGATCATACCTTGCATACTGTCAGATCACAACAACGAGCACTTGCTCATTCTTTCTCTCTCTCCCTCCCTTTCCAAGAGAAATGCAAACATTTCAAAAACATTTAGCTCAGCCCCTTCCAAGAAAGAGAAAAACAAGAATAATAAACCTTGTGGGGCAACGAGTCCTGGATGGAAACCACACACAGACAGTAGAATTCCATAACCAATATGTTGACAATGGAGTTGACAGAAAGTGATGTACTAAAAGAACAGACACTAAAGAAATCGTTTCTGCAAGGACAAATTAGGGTAGGGGTAAACCATTAAAAACGAGCCTGGTGCGGGGAACACATATGTGGCACAGTGAGTTCAGCATCCACCTTCAGCTCATGAGTCATGATCTCACGGTTTGTGGTTATCAGCCCCACTTTGAGCTCTGTGTTGACAGCTCGGAGCCTGCAGCCTGCTTTGGATTCTGTGTCTCTCTCTGTCTCTGCCCCTACCCCGCTTGCACTCTGTGTCTCTCTCTGTCTCAAAAATAAATAAACTTTGAAAAAATTTTGAAAATACCGTAAAAAGCACGGGGTGAGAAGAGGGAAAAAGGAAACAAAAACAAAAACAAAAACAAATGACCAATCAATCAGGCATGAGCTTAAGACAAAAAAGAAAAGGAAAAATGTGAGCCAAAGAAGGCAAGTGGAAACAACATACATTTTTCAACAGGTACATAAGTAGGATTGGGAATATACTATGAAAAATAGTCCCTTTTAAACCTTTTAAAAATATATGTCTTTATATATGTGTGATATATATATATATATATATATATATATATATATATATATATGTGTGTGTGTGTGTGTGTGTACGTTTAGGTGAACATAAATATGTATACATATAAGTGTGTATTTATATATGTGTAAATATATATGTGTATATATGTGTATATTATATATATCTCTACCTATAACTATCTATCTATATCTATCTATCTATCTATCTATCTATCTATCTATATCCATATCCATCTACCTATGTATCTGTCTATATAATATTTATGTAAAAGAGAGGCTTTGACTCACAGTATATCCCTAATAATACTGACTCTTATCACTCTACAGTTATCTGGTTATAAATACTGTAATAAAGAATTTAATTTTTTTCACTATAAATACATTGTTCAATTCCTGGCATCTTTCGCTTCCGAAAAGCTAGAAATTATTACTAGACTAACAAAAGAACAGAAAAAGAGAGGTTCCTAACACGTCAACATTCACTATGGAGAAAGAATTGGGAATGAGAATTCTAGGAAGAAATGGGAACCTTCAAAGGATGTAGGTAATGGGACACAGATGGGGTTAAACAAACAAAGGCTGAGGACTTTTTCTCTGCAATTCTAAGCTCACAATGGGAGGATACTAAAAATAGACTGTAACCTTCTTTCTTATGTAACTCCTGATTTCCTCAATAGAATTCATTTGCGTGTATACATGTTAAACACTAAAACGGAATATAAACTGAAGCCTGACTTTTTAAATTCACATATTTAATTGTGATATATCATGCGTATTTGGTTACTTTCCAAACTCCATTCTACGGAATTCCATTTCCCTACTCATTTGTTCACATTCAAAAACCATGACATTGCTTCTTCCAAGCAAGACTTTATTTTAGGAGCTCCAGGAGTCAAACCAGTGCGTTCCCTAACCTCCAGGAGCTTATCATGATTTAGGGGCTTTGAAATGAATACTGAAACAAATATCAGATGTCTGAAACTTTAAATTTTAGAATCTGACACAAGGACTAGGAGGAGATAGTGTTCAAAGCTAGAATGGGCAAGATTTCTGAAATTAGAAATTTGACACCTTGGCTATGAAGAGCCTCTGCCCATAGAGCTACTCTTTTCAGCAAAATACGTATTCTTCGGGGAGATGCACAATTTTAACTTACCCTTCATGGAGTTATTTCAAAACTACAGGGGAACACCTTTGTAAGGTAAATGTTGAGAAATAATGTAAACATCTAAATTTCTACATTTTCTAATATGATTTTATTCTAAATGGAGAACAAAGGATAGAGCCAAAGGAAAATGCTGTATCTCACCAAAATAAAACGTGCCCGGGGCGGGGGGCAACCTACAATAGATACTTGGACCCAATCAGGTTTCATTTAGGCATGAGTATTATCAGTCATGTTATGATCACAGTAAGAATCCTTATCCTTAAGCAAACGTCATATTGCCTCCATTGTGGGAAAGCTTTTCCCAATATAATTTGACGGTCATTATATATTTTCCAGCCCATTCATTTATCAGCCTCCACCTGTAGGATTTACCAAAGTACAACACAACAAAACAAAACATTCAACGCGTCATGTATCTGTAGAGTGGTTTGTCCTTGCTAACTTTCCATGACACACATAAAATGATGATACACAGGCTCCTCTTAAATTTTCAGAGTGAATAAGGGAGAAAACTCAATTCAGAGCAGGAAAGTGAGTTTCACGGGAGGGTACTTTACCTTGGTACCAAAATCTAAGTCTTCGCTAGATGAGGTAGACCATGAATCGTCAGGACCAGGTTTGTCAGAAAGCCTTTAGAGCAAAAAAATACAACAAAAACATGTTCATTCATTTAAAAACAAAATTTAAAAAAGTTAAGGGAAAGGTCACCTATCTGTTTATTCCACGAAGTTTCTTGGTATAATGAAAAGTTGGCCTCTGGTTTTGTCATTAAGTTTTATTTTAATTCCAGTAATAGAAACATCCAGAGTTATAGTAGTTTAAGTTGTACAATATAGTGATTCACCAACTCCATACTCACCCCGTGCTCATCATGACAAGGGCACTCCTTCATCCCCATCATCTCTTTCACCTTTCCCACCACTCACCTCCTCTCCACAACCATCCGTTTCTTCTCTGCAGTTAAGAGCCTATTTCTTGGTTTGTCTCCCCTTTTGTTTCCTCCCTTTGCTCGTTTGTTGTTTCTTAAGTGCTACATGAGTAAAATCATATGGTATTTGTCTTTCCCTGACTTTGCTTACCATACTACCCTCAGGCTCCATCCAGGTGATTGCAAATGGCAAGATTTCATTGTTTTATGATTAGGTAATATTACAGTGTGTGTGTGTGTGCATGTGTGTGTGCGTGTGTGTGTGTGTGTGTGTGTGTGTGTGTGTGTGTGGATATACATATACACACACACATACATTCATATAGGGCTTCTTCTTCGTTCACTCAGCTGTCAATGGACGCTTGCGCTGGCTGTTGGAAATAATGCCGCAATAAACACAGGAGTGCGTGTGTCCCGTGGAATTCATGTTTTTGTATTCTCTTGGGTAGTATCCAGTAGTGCAATTACTGGATCATAGGAGAGTTCTGTTTTTAATTTTTTGAGGAACCTGCATACTGTTTTCCACAGGGGCCGCACCCATTTGCATTTCCACCAACGGTGCAAGAGGTTTCCTTTGTCTCCACATCCTCGCGAACACTAGCTTCTTGTGTCTTGGAGTGTAGCCATTCTGACAGGTGTGACGTGGTATCTCGTTGTAGTTTGGGGGAGCATCTTTTCATGTGTCTGTTGACCATCTGTATGTTGTCGTTGGAAAAGGGTCTGGTTATGTGTACTGCTCATTTGTAAACTGGGCTTTTTTGGAGGGGGGTGATGTTGACATGTGTCAAGTTTTTAGACATTGTGGATACTAACCCTTTACTGGATTTGCCAAATATTTCCAAATTTGTTCTCCCATTCCAGAGGTTGCCTTTCAGGTTTGACTGTTTCCTTCACTGTGCAAAAGCTTCGTAGGTTGATATAGTCCCCAAACTTTATTCTTGCTTTATTTCCCTTGGCTCAAGAGACATAACTAGTAAAATGTGGCTACAGCCAAAGTTTGAGAAATGACGGCCTGTGTTCTCGTCAAGGATTTTTTTTTTTTTTATGGTTTCAAGTCTCACACTTAGGTCTTTAATTCATTTTGAGTTTATTTGTGGGTATGGTAGAGAAATTGGTCCAGGTTCATTCTTTGGCATGTGGCCTGTCCAGTTGTCCCCACACCATTTGGTGAAGAGACTGCCTTTTCCCCACTGGATAGTCTTTCCTGTTTGTGGAAGATGAACTGACCATACAGTGGTGGATTTATGTCTGGGTTTGCGGTCCTATTCCACTGAGCGATGAGGCTATTTTGTACGCCAGTACCCACCATACTGTTTGGAATACTACAGCTTTGGAATAGAACTTGAAAGCTGAGATTGCGATACCTCCAGGTTTCTTCGTTTTCAATATTGCTTTGGCCATTCAACGTCTTTTGTGGTTCTATACAACGTTTAGGATTGTTTGTCTAGCTCTGTGACAAATGCTGTTGGTATGTTGACAGGGATTGCATGACAACTGTCGATGGCTTTGGGTAGTGTAGACACTTTAAAAGTATGTATTCTTCCCATCTGTGAGCATCGGATGTCTTTCTCTTTCTTTCCGTCACCTTCAATTTCCTTCATCAGTGTTTTACGGTTTCCAGAGTACAGGTCTTTCACAATTTGGACCCTGTTTTAAAAAAAGCTTTCTGTTCTCTATTTGGCCTCGACCTCTCCTAACCTGTGAAATCTCCAGGAAAGACCCAGTCTCAGTTTCCAGAACCAAATATGACAGGCAGGGAATGCTCTGAAATGGTTGAAAATTAAATGTGTAAACGTTACCACAATGACGTCTCACCTCACATCTGTCAGAATGGCTCAGTTTCCACCCACAGGAAACAACAAGGGTGGCTCAGGGTGTGGAGAAAAAACAACCCTTGTGCACCGGTCATGGGATGTAAATTGGTATCGCCGCAGTGAAAGCCAGTATGGAGGGGCCTCAACAAATTAAAAACACAAATACCATAGGATCCAGTGATTCCACTACTGGGTATTTATTTACCCAAGGGAAATGGAAATACTAATTTGAAAAGATATACGCACCCCTATCTTTATTATAGCATTATTTACAATAGACAAGATATGGAAGCAACCCAAGTGTCCACCAATACATGAAGAGACCACACACACACACACACACACACACACATACACACACACACAATGAAATATTATGCAGCTCTAAATGAGAATGAGATCCTGCCATCTGCAACATCATGGATGTACCTAGATGGCATGAGGGTAAGTGAAATAAGTCAGACAGAGAAACACAAATCCTATATGATTTCACTTCTGTGCAGAATGTAAAAAGGGGAATAAATGAACAAACAGAGCAAAAGCAGAAACAGACCCATAAATGCAGAGATTTGACTCTTGCCAGAAGGGAGGGGAGGTGGGGGGATGGACAAAATGGGGGAAGGGGAGAGGGAAGTTCAGGGTTCCAGTTATAGAATGAATAAATCACAAGGCTCAAAAGTACAGCATAGGGAATCTAGTCAGTGGTATCCTAATAGCCTCATACATTGACAGATGGGAGCTATGCTTATGGCGATCACGGTGAAACTTCCAGAGTTGTTGCATCACATATTACATTGTGTGTCACGTAGACCTCCGTTTAAGTAAACGTATCAAAGTTTAGGTTTCTATGTTATGAGTGGTAGTACTAACTAGAGATTGACAGACTCAAAGTTCCCAAGGCCAACTTTGTTCCCACACTGGTCTTGCCTTATTTAGGTCCATAATAACTAGCAAGACACTCCAAGCCTTCAGGGGCATTCAGCTACCCAAGGAGGGAGATTGTGATCAAAATGGTCCCGGTAGTTGTGCCTCTATTTCTCTATACGCTGCCTGAATATTTTCTTCCCTATGAGCTCCCACTCCTACATCACTCTTCGGCACGGTTCTGTGGCATTCCCCAACCTTTCAATCTTTAGCCTATGAAGCCATACACTCCTACAACAAGGATGGGCTCCAATGACCGAGGGTAGGAACCATGTCCTGCTCCTGGAGAACAAGCGAATTGGGAGTCTCACTCATCCACACAGTCACCTCAACATAGGCATGTTATCACCGATCCAGATGAAGCTCCCTTAGTGATTTGACAAGTCAGACCTACCCCTGCCCAGCCCTACAAGTACATGGGAAGGGCATCACAGATTTAGGAAAAGAGGTGGAGTGAGGAGACAGCTTGCCTTGGGCCATACATCTCTGATGTTCGGAATCTCCACCCCCACCCCCAATTCCTTGAGAGGATCTAAGCTATCCTCCCTCAGTTGGGGTGGAAGTAGGGGATATCATATTTCTATCTGCTGTAAACAGACTCTGCCCAGAAGCTCAAATGATTTTTAATCTCTCTCATCAGAAAATCTGAGGTATGCTCGCACCTTCAATGAAACCAACACACACAAAAGCAGAAACCTGGTCACGACCCTCTTGAACTCTCTATTTGAATATGTCTTTCTAAACAACTCCCCTAATCCTGGGTCCTTCATTCCTGTCATTCACCTTTATCTCACTTGGCATAACCCCCCATATTCTGACATCTTTTCTCAAACTCGTATTCCTAACCAACTCAGTGTTGTTCTCCTTGAAACCTGGTCTCCTCTGCTAATTCGATTCTTACCCTCCTTCATTGTATTCATTAGACCCACTCCCCAGGCTTCTATTATTAAAACAGTTGCCTGCAAGATCAAGACAAAAAAAGAAGGAAGAAAGGAAAGAAAGAAAGAAAGAAAGAAAGAAAGAAAGAAAGAAAGAAAGAAAGAAAACCAGAATTTAAGTCGCATTTCTGTCACTTATCATATCCCAATAGGTCACTTCAATCTCTTTTGAGTTTCAAATTCTCCAGGGAAACAACCATTGGGCAAGGAGGTTAAACATAGGTTGACACACCAGAGGGTGTTTTGAAGAATTAATCTCTGAGGATCCCTACATCTGGAGACTCTAAGTGCTTTTGATTTGGCCTCTGGAAAAATGGAGAGTCCTTTGCTGGAAGAAGTGGGGAAATTATTGGAAAAAAAAAAAGAAGAAGAAATACCAAGGAAAAAAGAGAAGAAAGTCAAAAGGCAAAAACACAGTACAAAAAGTCATTGGAAAAAAAACACAACAACTCCAAAAAAACCGAAAAGCTTCCTAGAACTAGACAAGGATACTAGCCCAAAGGGAAACCAGCCTGGGAACTTAGGCAACAGAGAATCAAATAGCAATATCCTCGAAATAGAGAGTGAGTTTAATTAATGTAACATGGTCTACAACTAGATATCCTTCCCTTACAGAAAACTCATTTGTCTCAAGAAGAGGGGATATCACTACATCTAAGGAGTTGCCTGACGACATCTTGCTTTTTATGTAAAAGCCTTGACACCATGGCCATAGCTGACATCCACCCTAAAATCTCGGATGGTAAAAACAAGGGACTAGTTACCACTGCACTAATGACTTTTGTTGGCACTAGTGGTCAAATATATGAGGCCAAATGCTTGGACTAACCTGGGTTCTTAAGCAAACCCTAAACTAGTGTTCCGACATCATTACCTTTGACATTCTGAGTTGATCTGCCCTAGGATCTGTATCTTCATCTCAGTGCTGCTGAGGAACCAGGGAATGGATGTGGAAGCTTCACGGGCTGATGGGCAAAGCCCCTCAGCAACCCGTGAACTATGGAATCATGGTCGAGTCATCAACCTCCCTGAACCACAGTTGACAAAGTAATAAAATGTAGGCTACAATAGCACAGCTACTTGGCAAAGCTATACAATGACTATATAACGGAACAGATGTTGCCCATAGGATATAGTGTCTGGTCCCGTGTAGAACACGCAACAACTGCTTTTGTTCTCTGCGTTCCCTTAGGAGACACATAATTTTCAGTTCATTCATTCCCTTTCCTTTCCTTTCATTATCCGTTTCATTTCATTTCATTCCTTTATACTTTGAGAGTGAGTGCCCACAGAAATCGGGAAAGATATCCCAAGGAGGCTGTCAGCGCAAAACCCGACGCGGGGCTTGAACTCACAAACCTCAGTTGAAATCAAGAGTCACACCCTTAACCGACTGAGCCACCCGGGTGCCCCAGCAAATGTCATTTTTACAAATCCATAAAAATCCTACCTGGCTCTAGAATCTACCTCAGCATTCTTATCTGCTCCTAAAGAAGAAAGCAAAATACATGTTAAATCGACAATCGATAAATAGAGGAAAATTACAAGTGTACTGCTTATGATTTGTCAAAAAGTATTGCTTTCGGACCACACCTGGAAACCACACTACACTGAATGGTAATTATACCATTCGTAGGCTTAAAGCACTAAGAAATCTTACTTTCTCCTCTATATTGACCAAAACCAAGAATGGGTTTTATCAGAATTTGACACCTACAGGGGAACTGATGTTTACAATGGCCATCGCTGACCGACACTGTGACACTGGAGGAAACGGGTATCGTTCGGAGAATGATTATCATGAGCTGACAATGTCAGACTGAAGCTAGCATGATTTTTCTGGACTTCCACTACCAGAGGAATTGAAAGAGAATATCTTTATTTTGCTGTAACACGGCAGAACTTCCCCAGCTCTTCAGCAGACACTCTTCAGTTTTAGGAGGAAACACCCCCTCACAACGTGTGCTCTATAGCGATTGTACTTGGCAGCGTGGCCAAACAATAGCAAACAGACTCTCCCTGGCCTTATTTCCAATGGCAAGGTAAGAAGGAAAGATTTGGCATTCCACTTTGATATAGTTCTAACCTCTTGAGGCTGTCTCCTTCCATTGCTAGAGAGTCTATCTAGACCCGCCGCACATCACAGAGGAGGATGATCCCAATGTGAGTGCTCTGTAGTGGTTCATGAGGTCATTTTTCTCAACCCTCCCCATTAGGTGACACACAGCTAGAGAAATCATACTTTTCGTCATGGAAGGCAGAGGTCATCAGATCCTCTACTGATGAGCAACTAAACAAAACAAAGGGCAAAGAATATCTTGAATGCCTACATTCAATTACCAGGATATTTTCACTTTCTAAACATTCAAAGACATCCACTCTATGATTCTAACTATATGACACCTGGAAAGAGCAAGGCTATGGAGCTAAGGGTTGGGGTGAATGTAGGGAGAAACGGGCACAGCACAGAGGACTTTTAAGGCAGTGGAACTCTTTCACACGATACCACAAAGGTGGATTCACATCATTACACATTTGTTAAGACTCATAGAACGTATGACACCAAGGCTGAACACTAATGCAAATTAGAGACTTGGCCTCCAAATGAAGAGTTCGTGTCCATAGAAAATGCACCACTGTTGTCAGGGTGCCTGGGTGGCTCAGTCGGTTCAGCGTCCAACTCTGGATCTGAGCTCAGGTCATGATCTCACAGTTCATGGGATCAAGTCCTGCATCAGGCTCTGGGCTGACAGCACAGGATTCTTTCCCCCCTCTCCCTCTGCCCCTTGGCTGCTCACACGCATGCAAGCTCTCTCACTCAAAACTAAACCAAGGAACTGAAAAAAAATTCCTACTAAAAATGGACCACTGTCGTGCAAGATGTTAACAACAGGGGAGGCTAGGCGTGTACGGGAGCATGGTATGGTATATGCAGACTCTCTGTACTTCCTATTATATTTTGCTGTGAACTTAAAACTGATGTAAAACATCAGGCTTATTAAATGTATGAAACAACAAAAACAACAAAATATGGTTTCCATTGAAGCTACTCTTAGCATATACCAACTCATGATACAGTCACCTTGAACATTAAAATAGAGATCAAAGTAACACAATAGGGGTACTGTCTCCCATTTGGAAGTGTATGAAAATGCATACACAAAACACAAAAATACAACGGTTATTTGTATACTTAGGCAACAAAACAATTGATGAATATGATCCAAAATCTTATACCTATAAACAGGGGTTCAGCACCATAGGAATCAAACCTGGGTTTTCCATATAATTACGAGATTTTCATTCTAATTTTAAATCAAAAATCATTATGTTGATCATACGTAAGAATCATAATGAAAGGTTAATCACATAAAAAAAGATTATAATGACCTCATATTGCCCTAGTAATTTTTATACAAATACCTACTTCATATGGATGATGAAACTGAAACCAGTACCATGGTAGCCATCATGCTCCATGCTAGCAAAACAAAATTTGAAGACACCACCAAAAATGACGTCAGGGCTATAATTCCTATGCAGAACAGATTTCATCCAGCAGGCCAAAGATGGCTACCCTCACAACATCCTACTTGAATGACTGGCCCTTGGTTGTTCCCTGGGATCTTGGATTTCAGGAGGGTTCCCACCATTCCCTAGCTGGTTAAGAGTGGTTCACTGTGCCTAAGTGCTGGTACAAGCAATGTCCTTAAGGCTGTACACTTGATTTCCTTGGTGGAAACCTGGAATTTGGGGACATGCTAAGGAGAAGATGCCTATGTGATTAGCATTTGATGAAAACCTCGGGCACTGAGTATCCATAAGCCTCGTACTGGCAGACAACATTTCACTTGTGCTGTCCTAATTTCATGCTGGAGGAATTTAGCACATCCTGCTAACTCCATAGAGAAAGGATTCCTGGAAGCCTGCGCTTGCTTTCCTCTGGCCTTCACCCCATACACCATTGCTCGGTGCTCATTGGCCTTTCTAGCCTGTCCCCATACCAAGCCACACGCATGACTACAACTATATGCTGAGTCCTGTGAGCTCTTCTAGTGAATAATCAAATCTGGGTGTCATTGGGATGCCTCTAACACAACTGCATTATATGAAATTTTATTATTTCGGTTGATGTCTTTCACGTGGTTACAGTCAGAAGGTTATGTCACAGAATACCTTTCCTGGAATCTCTTTTCTTGGTATTTGCCTTGAAAATTCCTACATCCCTATTTATCCATTTGAAGAAAGGTTTAAAAGGAATAGATGAAATCATGATGTCAGAAAGTGTGAAACAAGCAACAATCTTATTTTACTCTGAAAAAAAAACAAACAGAGAGAGAGAGCAAATCCTGGTGATTGCCCCTATGTTCTACCATATAAAAGTTCTCTGAAATATGAAAAATCAGTTAATTTTCTCCAACTACCTAGGACTTAGTTCATTTTTCTGGCAGGTAGGAATCAAAGAAGTAACAGGGATCATTCTACAACAATCAGAACTGTCAGACAGAATATGAAAACATACTACTGATTATAGTGTTCTTTTGTTTCTTTCCCTTATGTTCCTAGAACATTAAAAATATAGTTCACCTATTAAAGGCAGTTATTGCCAAAATAATCAAAAGCCACAAATACGGCATCCAAAATGTCAGATGAGTTATCTTGATGTCTCCCTATCTGACCCTCCTTCCAATTCTCTTATTTTGCCCTAAATGATACTACCGTATGAAGTACCCCCATTTTATAAAGCATTAACGTATATACATTTATCATTGACTACAAATGCTTATGTTCACCCATGGTAGTTAGGACATAACTCTGCATCATCAGCTAGGTCAGTCCTTAATGTCTTGCCAACAGTGAGGATCACAGTAAGAGTGGGAACATTTGGGGATACCACTCTGGCAAATTCTGGTACGAGAAGCTCACCTGATAGTGTTGCTGCATTTTAAATAGTCTGCTCTTCCCTTTAAAGAACTAGTGTATTTTACCACCTTCCAGTAGAAACACAATACACACCGGCTTACTTTCCTTCATTTACTCCCTGTAGTCTCCGCCATTCACATCATTCCCTGTTTGGCTCGTCTCTTCTTTCCTGAGGTTCCTTAGGCCTTCCAGTGTCTTGAAAGGGAACTAGTCATTTAGCTCCTTTGGTGGCACTCTCAATTTAATCTGTTGCTGACACCACATACGATATGCAACTTATCTCCTTTTCACATCTCTTTCTCTTTCCTATGCACTTAACAGGCCGTTTTCTTTAGATATTAGAATATATCAGTATTCCTGTTTTCAATCAACATTCTGTCAAATGACCTTTGAATAAAATACAGTGCTTACCTTCTACTTGTCCATTTAATATACTTTGCCCTTTCTGATCCACAGCTCCAGAGACATGAGGAACATATTTGTTGGTCTTCTCAGACATACTCTGTTAAAAGTAGCATCAGTAATGAGTTGCGTGAAGACTTCCTAATCCTTTTCCAAGAAAATATCTGCATTTATGACTTTAATAACAATCAGACTTACAAATAAGAAAACCGTATTGAACACCAAAACATTTAAATACAAAACCTCATATATGCTCTCTTGATTCAGCGTCCCTTTGAATCTTCATTTGGCTATTGACTCTCTAAACGGATCATGGAAGGCCAGAATAAATACTTTCAAAGGCAGAAGCCTGGCTTGTATGCAGATTTCAAAAAGGAACTAACAAAACCCCTTCCTTTGCATTCCTGACCAAAATGAAAGGACATTTGAAATAAGTTTTGAAACAGAATCTTTAAAAGTGTACTTGCTATAAAGGAAAACTGCTTCTAATAAAATGGCAGACATTTGTTTCAGTGTCAATTCATACCTCACATGATCAGAAACTTTGGAGTATATCATGTTGTGTATCAACAAAACACTGTCGAAGCTGCTGCTTCGTTTAGGTAAACACAGGCTTGACCTTTTTCTTGACGAAAGAAGGGTTGGATCGAACGGCAAGGTTGGAAGAGAAACTTTTCTTAAAATTGTGATGAACTAGTAGCAGAAACAATGTAGATATAGGTATGGAACTCTTCAGAATGTGTAGTAAGCATTCAAACGGCAAGTATAAGAACATGTATGTCTCAGTCACCTAAAATGTGTCAAGCACTCATTTCACTATGCACATTTTCTTTTTTACACACAACAATAATAATAATGATTATGATGATGGAGTGAGCCTTCCTACAGCTTGGTCACTCTAAGGCGTTGGAGTAAAATGATGATCCGTGGTCCTCTCTGTCCAGAATGTCCCTCGCCACGGTCTACACGACTGGGCCTTCTCATCTTTCACTTGGCACCTTTTGCCACTCTCAGATCTTTTCTGGCTACCAAAATTCCCACTCCCACTCTCATCCTCATCCTCACTACAAACGCCCCCAATATTCTCTCAACTAACATTGTCCATTTCCTATCGATGAAGCCTTTATTGTGACTTCTAACAGACTGCTGTTGACTTACTTTTCTGCTCCGACCACAACAACCTAAACCCTCCACTTGTACACTCAGCAGCTAACTGCTTGGTACGTACTCAGTATACAAGGACCAATTAATTAAGGTCAAAACATTTACACTAATCTCACTGAGAAGATCTCAAAAGTACCCAATCACTATACCGTTGGCCCTTGAACAAAGCAAGGGTTACGGGCTCTGATGGCCATGCCCTCGACAATCCACAAATATCTTTTGAAACCTCAAAACCAAATCAAAAAAAACAAAAATTCCTACTGAATTTCCTACTTTAAAAGCAATCACACTTAAAAATCAAAAAGTATATATGTATTGAAAACCAGAACGTTAAAGCAGAATCGCTTGTATATGCTCTCTAGGTCTAATCTACCTTTTCGGCCTAATTTGGCCATTGACTCTGTAAACTGAGCGTGGGAGGTCAGGGTTAGGATAACGGAATGCTGAGCTTACCAACAATATACACAGTCGATTAATGCATGTTTTCCCTGTTATATGTATTACATACTGTATTTTTACACTATAAACTGAAGGAAAGGTTACTAAGAAAATCGTAAGGAAGGGGTGCTGGGTGGCACTGTCGGTTCAGGGTCAGGCTCTTGACTTTGGCTCAAGTCATGATCTATACTTCCTGAGTTGAACGCTGACAGTGTGGAGCCTGATGAAAATTCTCTCTCTGTCCCCACTTCCCTACTCACGTGCTCTGTCCTCTCTCACTCTCCCAAAATGAATAATTAAAAAAAAAAACAAGATGAAAAAGAAAATCATAAGGAAGAGAAAATATGTTTACAGGATGGTACTGTATTTATTGAAAAAAATCTGTATGTATGTGGACTCCCACATTCCAAACGCATCTTGTTCAAGGGTCAAATGTATACCTTTATGATGTCATCGCTAAGAGCTTACGGGAACTTATTATAGCCCCAAATGAGAACATCAGAAACCCATTCTAACTTTCCATTCTTTTCTGGACACAAGGGCCATTTTATTGGCCTTCGAACATCTTCCCATCGAAAACAAGTATTCTTTGGGGGGCCTGGGTGACTTAGTCGATTAGGCAGCCAACTTTGAAATTGCGAAAAGCAAAGCAAAAGGTGGAGGGGGGAGTTAAGATGGCAGGGGAGGGGATCAGAATTCCCCTTGTCCCTCAAACACAGCAGTATTGAGGTCACAACACTTGGAATACCAGGAATACAGGCTGCAGAGGGACAGAAAAATCTCCACAGGTGCAGAGTGACAGCTTGGCGGGACAGAAGGGTGTGTATGAGAATTGGGAGAAATAAAATGGGCAGCACAGGCATGGAGTGGGGGAAGGCCTTTGGTGGAGAAACGAAAGGAAGGCAGAGACAGAGAGAGGCTGTGGGACGTGCATTTGGATATGAGAAAGCCTGTCCGGACCACAGACCAAGGAGAGGTCCAGAGAGCCAGTTTCTACTTTGGAAAACAGCCTTAGAGGGTAAAAAACAGAATTTTCAAGGCGGCCACACTTTCTCTCGACCAGAGCTACCACCTCCCATGCCTGGTGGGGAGGGAGCCGCCCCTAGGCTTGGTAGCAATCTCAGGGCTACACTGGGAGAGAACACCTTGAGTATGGTGGAAAAGGGGAGGTATTGCCCTGCCCAAGGGAAAAAGACCATGCAGGCACGAGCCAGAGGCCCTCTGTCCAGTGGGCAGAGTGGCGCAACTCCACTACCAGGTCCGAGCAAAGCGGGATCCTACAGGGTTTTGAATCCCAGCTCAGTGCTCGGGTGGCACAGGGGACTGTGCAGCAAGGCAAGCCAGCTCCCCAGGCTATTCCGTGAGGATAGCCTAAACAGTGAGTTTTGAGACACCTCGTGTGGGCAGGATAGATGGGGTGTCGCCATGTCTCTCCCCATGACCAACATCGTGGGGCTTCAGGGAATGGACAGTGAGCCTCAGTGAAGGCAGGCCCATTACACCAAACCCTGACACTCTGTGCCTCGTAACTGCTTCTCTATAGGAGTGAGACTGACACTGATGGGACCAGACAGCCCCTGCTCTAGACCAGCACAGCCACCGGTCCCAGGCACCAATAGACAACTCTCCTCCGGTTTTCTATCTTAGTTTGTTTGTTTGTTTGTTTGTTTGTTTGTTTTCATTTGAGTTATTATTCTTTTGTCTTTCCTTTTCTTTTTTAATGTTTATTTCTTTATTTTGAGAGAGAGAGAGTGAGTGATCAAGCAGAAGAGATGCAGAGAGAGGGAGAGAGAGAGAATCCGAGCAGGATCCATGCTCTCACTGCAGAACCTGTTGGGGGTTTCGAACCCACCCACAGTGACAACATGACGTGAGCCAAATTCAAGAGTCAGACGCTTCACCTACTGAGCCACCCAGGCGCCCATCTTTTCTTTCCTTTGCTTTCCCTTTCTTCTCTTTTCCCTTTTTTCTCTTTCTACTCTCCTCTTTCCCCTTCTCCCTTTGGAAACAGCCTAGTAGTGTCGAGTTGATGTGGGTCCAAGCTAATTATATATCTACATTTATCTATATATCTTAATATATACCTATATATCTATACATAGATGTATAGAGATATACCTATATATTTTTTTCCTTTGTTCCTCTGTTCTGGTTCTTTGGTTGTTTGATTGTACATTTTCTCTATACTTTTCTAGATCTCCTTCTTCATTTTCCTCCCTCTCTTTCTGGATTAAGCCCTATAGCTCCTTTGAGTCACTTCCTGGTCTTTTTTTCAACTCCAGTCATTTCTCTTTTTGTTTGGGCTAAGGATTCTTCCCCACCTTCTTCCCCTTTTTTCCAGGATTACTTCAACAAACAAATCAAAGCACACCTGGTGGAAGGCCCAAACCGCCACTCCAAGTAGCGAGGACAGCAGCCAAAGACGCACCCAAAGAGTGCACACAACACACTCAAAAAAAATTTGTTCAACTGCCAGGCCCTGGACAGTGTAGGGGCTCTTTTTATTACAGTAGTACTCGCAGGTGTGGGACACAGAACAAGCGATTAACACACATAAAGGGCAGGAATCTAGCCAAAACGACGAAATCGGAGAATTCCCCTCAAAAAAAATTCCGGGAAGAAAGGACAGCCAGAGAAGGGCGCAAAAGAGACAGAAACCATATATGTGAGCACAGTTTTGGAATGACACTCATAAGACGCATAGTTGCGCTTGAAACCACGCATAGAAGACAGCAGACAATCTACTGCTTCAGAGATCAAGGACCTAAGGAATCGTCACGATGAACGCTGAACATGAAATGGTGTAAAGGAGATACAAAGTAAACTAGATGCAGTGACAGCAAGGACGGGAGAAGCAGCAGACAGAATCGGTGAAACAGAAGATACAATTGTGGACAAAGATGAAGCAGGGAAAGGAAAGGAAGGAAATGACTAGATCACGAGGCAGGTACTAGAGACCTACGTGATTCAGTGAGATGAAATATGAGCCACATCCTAGGAGTCCCAGAAGAAGAAGAGTGAGAGAAAGGGGCAGAAGGTTTTTTTGGAACAACTTATAGCTGAGAGCTTCCCTCATCTGGGGAAGGAAACGGGCATCCAAGTCCTGGCGGCACAGAGAATTCCTTTCCAAATCAACAAACCCAGGTCAACACCACGACATGCCATAGCGAAACTGGAAAACTACAAAGATAAGGAGAGGATTCTGAAAGCAGTTAGGGACAAACGGGTCTTAATCGACAAGGGAAGACACGTAAGGCTAGCAGCAGGCCTGTCCAAAGAAACTTGGCAGGGCAGGAGGGAGGGGTAGGAAACGGTCAATGTGCTGAATGGGAACATCTGCGGCGAAGAATCCCTTCCCAGGCAAGGCTGACATTTAGAATAGAAAGAGAGAGAAAGGCTTTCCCAGACAAACAACACCTCATGGAGTTCATGACCACTAAACCAGCCCTGCGGGAGATCCTAACGGGCGACTCTGTGAGTGGAAAGCAGCAGAGACTACAAAGGACCAGAGGCCTCACCAAAAGCATGAAACCTTCAGATAACACAAGGACACTAAATCCATATCTTTAACTAATCACTCTGAATGTGAATGGACTCAATGCCCCAGTCAAAAGACACAGGGAATCAGAATGGGTAAAACACAAAACAAAACCAAACAACAAGATCCATCTATATGTTGTCAACAAGAAACTGATTTTAGACCCCAGGACACCTCCAGGTTCAAAGTGAAGGTATGCGGAACCACCTATCATGCTACTAGAAGTCAAAAGAAAGCTGGAGTCGCCACACTTCCACCAGACAGACTAGATTTTAAACCAGAGACTGTAGTAACAGATTCAGAAGGGCATTGGGTCGTAATTAAGGGGTCTATCCATCAAGAGGAGCTAACAACTGCAAATGTTGATGGCCCCAAAGTGAAACGCCCACACGTATGAATCGATTACTCACAAACATGATTAAATGTATACATACAAATACCATGATTGTAGACGACTTTAAGACTCCACTCATGGCAAAAGGTGGATCGTCAAGGCAGAAAATCAGTAAGGAAACACTGATCCAATGTGTCACTGGACCAGATGTATTCAGATATACATAGATCTGTATTGGCCTCATATATATACATTTATATACATGGGTATCAACACCGATATATTAAGATCTTTTCACCCAACAGCAGTAGAACGCACATTCTTCTTAAGTGCACATAGAACATTCTCCAATGTCTCCAAGTGACATCCTGGGTCACAAAACAGCCCTCCACAAATATAAAAGGACTGAGATCATACCTTGCATACTGTCAGATCACAACAACGAGCACTTGCTCATTCTTTCTCTCTCTCCCTCCCTTTCCAAGAGAAATGCAAACATTTCAAAAACATTTAGCTCAGCCCCTTCCAAGAAAGAGAAAAACAAGAATAATAAACCTTGTGGGGCAACGAGTCCTGGATGGAAACCACACACAGACAGTAGAATTCCATAACCAATATGTTGACAATGGAGTTGACAGAAAGTGATGTACTAAAAGAACAGACACTAAAGAAATCGTTTCTGCAAGGACAAATTAGGGTAGGGGTAAACCATTAAAAACGAGCCTGGTGCGGGGAACACATATGTGGCACAGTGAGTTCAGCATCCACCTTCAGCTCATGAGTCATGATCTCACGGTTTGTGGTTATCAGCCCCACTTTGAGCTCTGTGTTGACAGCTCGGAGCCTGCAGCCTGCTTTGGATTCTGTGTCTCTCTCTGTCTCTGCCCCTACCCCGCTTGCACTCTGTGTCTCTCTCTGTCTCAAAAATAAATAAACTTTGAAAAAATTTTGAAAATACCGTAAAAAGCACGGGGTGAGAAGAGGGAAAAAGGAAACAAAAACAAAAACAAAAACAAATGACCAATCAATCAAGCATGAGCTTAAGACAAAAAAGAAAAGGAAAAATGTGAGCCAAAGAAGGCAAGTGGAAACAACATACATTTTTCAACAGGTACATAAGTAGGATTGGGAATATACTATGAAAAATAGTCCCTTTTAAACCTTTTAAAAATATATGTCTTTATATATGTGTGATATATATATATATATATATATATATATATATATATATGTGTGTGTGTGTGTGTGTACGTTTAGGTGAACATAAATATGTATACATATAAGTGTGTATTTATATATGTGTAAATATATATGTGTATATATGTGTATATTATATATATCTCTACCTATAACTATCTATCTATATCTATCTATCTATCTATCTATCTATCTATCTATATCCATATCCATCTACCTATGTATCTGTCTATATAATATTTATGTAAAAGAGAGGCTTTGACTCACAGTATATCCCTAATAATACTGACTCTTATCACTCTACAGTTATCTGGTTATAAATACTGTAATAAAGAATTTAATTTTTTTCACTATAAATACATTGTTCAATTCCTGGCATCTTTCGCTTCCGAAAAGCTAGAAATTATTACTAGACTAACAAAAGAACAGACAAAGAGAGGTTCCTAACACGTCAACATTCACTATGGAGAAAGAATTGGGAATGAGAATTCTAGGAAGAAATGGGAACCTTCAAAGGATGTAGGTAATGGGACACAGATGGGGTTAAACAAACAAAGGCTGAGGACTTTTTCTCTGCAATTCTAAGCTCACAATGGGAGGATACTAAAAATAGACTGTAACCTTCTTTCTTATGTAACTCCTGATTTCCTCAATAGAATTCATTTGCGTGTATACATGTTAAACACTAAAACGGAATATAAACTGAAGCCTGACTTTTTAACTTCACATATTTAATTGTGATATATCATGCGTATTTGGTTACTTTCCAAACTCCATTCTACGGAATTCCATTTCCCTACTCATTTGTTCACATTCAAAAACCATGACATTGCTTCTTCCAAGCAAGACTTTATTTTAGGAGCTCCAGGAGTCAAACCAGTGCGTTCCCTAACCTCCAGGAGCTTATCATGATTTAGGGGCTTTGAAATGAATACTGAAACAAATATCAGATGTCTGAAACTTTAAATTTTAGAATCTGACACAAGGACTAGGAGGAGATAGTGTTCAAAGCTAGAATGGGCAAGATTTCTGAAATTAGAAATTTGACACCTTGGCTATGAAGAGCCTCTGCCCATAGAGCTACTCTTTTCAGCAAAATACGTATTCTTCGGGGAGATGCACAATTTTAACTTACCCTTCATGGAGTTATTTCAAAACTACAGGGGAACACCTTTGTAAGGTAAATGTTGAGAAATAATGTAAACATCTAAATTTCTACATTTTCTAATATGATTTTATTCTAAATGGAGAACAAAGGATAGAGCCAAAGGAAAATGCTGTATCTCACCAAAATAAAACGTGCCCGGGGCGGGGGGCAACCTACAATAGATACTTGGACCCAATCAGGTTTCATTTAGGCATGAGTATTATCAGTCATGTTATGATCACAGTAAGAATCCTTATCCTTAAGCAAACGTCATATTGCCTCCATTGTGGGAAAGCTTTTCCCAATATAATTTGACGGTCATTATATATTTTCCAGCCCATTCATTTATCAGCCTCCACCTGTAGGATTTACCAAAGTACAACACAACAAAACAAAACATTCAACGCGTCATGTATCTGTAGAGTGGTTTGTCCTTGCTAACTTTCCATGACACACATAAAATGATGATACACAGGCTCCTCTTAAATTTTCAGAGTGAATAAGGGAGAAAACTCAATTCAGAGCAGGAAAGTGAGTTTCACGGGAGGGTACTTTACCTTGGTACCAAAATCTAAGTCTTCGCTAGATGAGGTAGACCATGAATCGTCAGGACCAGGTTTGTCAGAAAGCCTTTAGAGCAAAAAAGTACAACAAAAACATGTTCATTCATTTAAAAACAAAATTTAAAAAAGTTAAGGGAAAGGTCACCTATCTGTTTATTCCACGAAGTTTCTTGGTATAATGAAAAGTTGGCCTCTGGTTTTGTCATTAAGTTTTATTTTAATTCCAGTAATAGAAACATCCAGAGTTATAGTAGTTTAAGTTGTACAATATAGTGATTCACCAACTCCATACTCACCCCGTGCTCATCATGACAAGGGCACTCCTTCATCCCCATCATCTCTTTCACCTTTCCCACCACTCACCTCCTCTCCACAACCATCCGTTTCTTCTCTGCAGTTAAGAGCCTATTTCTTGGTTTGTCTCCCCTTTTGTTTCCTCCCTTTGCTCGTTTGTTGTTTCTTAAGTGCTACATGAGTAAAATCATATGGTATTTGTCTTTCCCTGACTTTGCTTACCATACTACCCTCAGGCTCCATCCAGGTGATTGCAAATGGCAAGATTTCATTGTTTTATGATTAGGTAATATTACAGTGTGTGTGTGTGCATGTGTGTGTGCGTGTGTGTGTGTGTGTGTGTGTGTATGGATATACATATACACACACACATACATTCATATAGGGCTTCTTCTTCGTTCACTCAGCTGTCAATGGACGCTTGCGCTGGCTGTTGGAAATAATGCCGCAATAAACACAGGAGTGCGTGTGTCCCGTGGAATTCATGTTTTTGTATTCTCTTGGGTAGTATCCAGTAGTGCAATTACTGGATCATAGGAGAGTTCTGTTTTTAATTTTTTGAGGAACCTGCATACTGTTTTCCACAGGGGCCGCACCCATTTGCATTTCCACCAACGGTGCAAGAGGTTTCCTTTGTCTCCACATCCTCGCGAACACTAGCTTCTTGTGTCTTGGAGAGTAGCCATTCTGACAGGTGTGACGTGGTATCTCGTTGTAGTTTGGGGGAGCATCTTTTCATGTGTCTGTTGACCATCTGTATGTTGTCGTTGGAAAAGGGTCTGGTTATGTGTACTGCTCATTTGTAAACTGGGCTTTTTTGGAGGGGGGTGATGTTGACATGTGTCAAGTTTTTAGACATTGTGGATACTAACCCTTTACTGGATTTGCCAAATATTTCCAAATTTGTTCTCCCATTCCAGAGGTTGCCTTTCAGGTTTGACTGTTTCCTTCACTGTGCAAAAGCTTCGTAGGTTGATATAGTCCCCAAACTTTATTCTTGCTTTATTTCCCTTGGCTCAAGAGACATAACTAGTAAAATGTGGCTACAGCCAAAGTGTGAGAAATGACGGCCTGTGTTCTCGTCAAGGATTTTTTTTTTTTTTTTATGGTTTCAAGTCTCACACTTAGGTCTTTAATTCATTTTGAGTTTATTTGTGGGTATGGTAGAGAAATTGGTCCAGGTTCATTCTTTGGCATGTGGCCTGTCCAGTTGTCCCCACACCATTTGGTGAAGAGACTGCCTTTTCCCCACTGGATAGTCTTTCCTGTTTGTGGAAGATGAACTGACCATACAGTGGTGGATTTATGTCTGGGTTTGCGGTCCTATTCCACTGAGCGATGAGGCTATTTTGTACGCCAGTACCCACCATACTGTTTGGAATACTACAGCTTTGGAATAGAACTTGAAAGCTGAGATTGCGATACCTCCAGGTTTCTTCGTTTTCAATATTGCTTTGGCCATTCAACGTCTTTTGTGGTTCTATACAACGTTTAGGATTGTTTGTCTAGCTCTGTGACAAATGCTGTTGGTATGTTGACAGGGATTGCATGACAACTGTCGATGGCTTTGGGTAGTGTAGACACTTTAAAAGTATGTATTCTTCCCATCTGTGAGCATCGGATGTCTTTCTCTTTCTTTCCGTCACCTTCAATTTCCTTCATCAGTGTTTTACGGTTTCCAGAGTACAGGTCTTTCACAATTTGGACCCTGTTTTAAAAAAAGCTTTCTGTTCTCTATTTGGCCTCGACCTCTCCTAACCTGTGAAATCTCCAGGAAAGACCCAGTCTCAGTTTCCAGAACCAAATATGACAGGCAGGGAATGCTCTGAAATGGTTGAAAATTAAATGTGTAAACGTTACCACAATGACGTCTCACCTCACATCTGTCAGAATGGCTCAGTTTCCACACACAGGAAACAACAAGGGTGGCTCAGGGTGTGGAGAAAAAACAACCCTTGTGCACCGGTCATGGGATGTAAATTGGTATCGCCGCAGTGAAAGCCAGTATGGAGGGGCCTCAACAAATTAAAAACACAAATACCATAGGATCCAGTGATTCCACTACTGGGTATTTATTTACCCAAGGGAAATGGAAATACTAATTTGAAAAGATATACGCACCCCTATCTTTATTATAGCATTATTTACAATAGACAAGATATGGAAGCAACCCAAGTGTCCACCAATACATGAAGAGACCACACACACACACACACACACACACACACACACATACACACACACACAATGAAATATTATGCAGCTCTAAATGAGAATGAGATCCTGCCATCTGCAACATCATGGATGTACCTAGATGGCATGAGGGTAAGTGAAATAAGTCAGACAGAGAAACACAAATCCTATATGATTTCACTTCTGTGCAGAATGTAAAAAGGGGAATAAATGAACAAACAGAGCAAAAGCAGAAACAGACCCATAAATGCAGAGATTTGGCTCTTGCCAGAAGGGAGGGGAGGTGGGGGGATGGACAAAATGGGGGAAGGGGAGAGGGAAGTTCAGGGTTCCAGTTATAGAATGAATAAATCACAAGGCTCAAAAGTACAGCATAGGGAATCTAGTCAGTGGTATCCTAATAGCCTCATACATTGACAGATGGGAGCTATGCTTATGGCGATCACGGTGAAACTTCCAGAGTTGTTGCATCACATATTACATTGTGTGTCACGTAGACCTCCGTTTAAGTAAACGTATCAAAGTTTAGGTTTCTATGTTATGAGTGGTAGTACTAACTAGAGATTGACAGACTCAAAGTTCCCAAGGCCAACTTTGTTCCCACACTGGTCTTGCCTTATTTAGGTCCATAATAACTAGCAAGACACTCCAAGCCTTCAGGGGCATTCAGCTACCCAAGGAGGGAGATTGTGATCAAAATGGTCCCGGTAGTTGTGCCTCTATTTCTCTATACGCTGCCTGAATATTTTCTTCCCTATGAGCTCCCACTCCTACATCACTCTTCGGCACGGTTCTGTGGCATTCCCCAACCTTTCAATCTTTAGCCTATGAAGCCATACACTCCTACAACAAGGATGGGCTCCAATGACCGAGGGTAGGAACCATGTCCTGCTCCTGGAGAACAAGCGAATTGGGAGTCTCACTCATCCACACAGTCACCTCAACATAGGCATGTTATCACCGATCCAGATGAAGCTCCCTTAGTGATTTGACAAGTCAGACCTACCCCTGCCCAGCCCTACAAGTACATGGGAAGGGCATCACAGATTTAGGAAAAGAGGTGGAGTGAGGAGACAGCTTGCCTTGGGCCATACATCTCTGATGTTCGGAATCTCCACCCCCACCCCCAATTCCTTGAGAGGATCTAAGCTATCCTCCCTCAGTTGGGGTGGAAGTAGGGGATATCATATTTCTATCTGCTGTAAACAGACTCTGCCCAGAAGCTCAAATGATTTTTAATCTCTCTCATCAGAAAATCTGAGGTATGCTCGCACCTTCAATGAAACCAACACACACAAAAGCAGAAACCTGGTCACGACCCTCTTGAACTCTCTATTTGAATATGTCTTTCTAAACAACTCCCCTAATCCTGGGTCCTTCATTCCTGTCATTCACCTTTATCTCACTTGGCATAACCCCCCATATTCTGACATCTTTTCTCAAACTCGTATTCCTAACCAACTCAGTGTTGTTCTCCTTGAAACCTGGTCTCCTCTGCTAATTCGATTCTTACCCTCCTTCATTGTATTCATTAGACCCACTCCCCAGGCTTCTATTATTAAAACAGTTGCCTGCAAGATCAAGACAAAAAAAGAAGGAAGAAAGGAAAGAAAGAAAGAAAGAAAGAAAGAAAGAAAGAAAGAAAGAAAACCAGAATTTAAGTCGCATTTCTGTCACTTATCATATCCCAATAGGTCACTTCAATCTCTTTTGAGTTTCAAATTCTCCAGGGAAACAACCATTGGGCAAGGAGGTTAAACATAGGTTGACACACCAGAGGGTGTTTTGAAGAATTAATCTCTGAGGATCCCTACATCTGGAGACTCTAAGTGCTTTTGATTTGGCCTCTGGAAAAATGGAGAGTCCTTAGCTGGAAGAAGTGGGGAAATTATTGGAAAAAAAAAAAAGAAGAAGAAATACCAAGGAAAAAAGAGAAGAAAGTCAAAAGGCAAAAACACAGTACAAAAAGTCATTGGAAAAAAAAAACAACAACTCCAAAAAAACCGAAAAGCTTCCTAGAACTAGACAAGGATACTAGCCCAAAGGGAAACCAGCCTGGGAACTTAGGCAACAGAGAATCAAATAGCAATATCCTCGAAATAGAGAGTGAGTTTAATTAATGTAACATGGTCTACAACTAGATATCCTTCCCTTACAGAAAACTCATTTGTCTCAAGAAGAGGGGATATCACTACATCTAAGGAGTTGCCTGACGACATCTTGCTTTTTATGTAAAAGCCTTGACACCATGGCCATAGCTGACATCCACCCTAAAATCTCGGATGGTAAAAACAAGGGACTAGTTACCACTGCACTAATGACTTTTGTTGGCACTAGTGGTCAAATATATGAGGCCAAATGCTTGGACTAACCTGGGTTCTTAAGCAAACCCTAAACTAGTGTTCCGACATCATTACCTTTGACATTCTGAGTTGATCTGCCCTAGGATCTGTATCTTCATCTCAGTGCTGCTGAGGAACCAGGGAATGGATGTGGAAGCTTCACGGGCTGATGGGCAAAGCCCCTCAGCAACCCGTGAACTATGGAATCATGGTCGAGTCATCAACCTCCCTGAACCACAGTTGACAAAGTAATAAAATGTAGGCTACAATAGCACAGCTACTTGGCAAAGCTATACAATGACTATATAACGGAACAGATGTTGCCCGTAGGATATAGTGTCTGGTCCCGTGTAGAACACGCAACAACTGCTTTTGTTCTCTGCGTTCCCTTAGGAGACACATAATTTTCAGTTCATTCATTCCCTTTCCTTTCCTTTCATTATCCGTTTCATTTCATTTCATTCCTTTATACTTTGAGAGTGAGTGCCCACAGAAATCGGGAAAGATATCCCAAGGAGGCTGTCAGCGCAAAACCCGACGCGGGGCTTGAACTCACAAACCTCAGTTGAAATCAAGAGTCACACCCTTAACCGACTGAGCCACCCGGGTGCCCCAGCAAATGTCATTTTTACAAATCCATAAAAATCCTACCTGGCTCTAGAATCTTCCTCAGCATTCTTATCTGCTCCTAAAGAAGAAAGCAAAATACATGTTAAATCGACAATCGATAAATAGAGGAAAATTACAAGTGTACTGCTTATGATTTGTCAAAAAGTATTGCTTTCGGACCACACCTGGAAACCACACTACACTGAATGGTAATTATACCATTCGTAGGCTTAAAGCACTAAGAAATCTTACTTTCTCCTCTATATTGACCAAAACCAAGAATGGGTTTTATCAGAATTTGACACCTACAGGGGAACTGATGTTTACAATGGCCATCGCTGACCGACACTGTGACACTGGAGGAAACGGGTATCGTTCGGAGAATGATTATCATGAGCTGACAATGTCAGACTGAAGCTAGCATGATTTTTCTGGACTTCCACTACTAGAGGAATTGAAAGAGAATATCTTTATTTTGCTGTAACACGGCAGAACTTCCCCAGCTCTTCAGCAGACACTCTTCAGTTTTAGGAGGAAACACCCCCTCACAACGTGTGCTCTATAGCTATTGTACTTGGCAGCGTGGCCAAACAATAGCAAACAGACTCTCCCTGGCCTTATTTCCAATGGCAAGGTAAGAAGGAAAGATTTGGCATTCCACTTTGATATAGTTCTAACCTCTTGAGGCTGTCTCCTTCCATTGCTAGAGAGTCTATCTAGACCCGCCGCACATCACAGAGGAGGATGATCCCAATGTGAGTGCTCTGTAGTGGTTCATGAGGTCATTTTTCTCAACCCTCCCCATTAGGTGACACACAGCTAGAGAAATCATACTTTTCGTCATGGAAGGCAGAGGTCATCAGATCCTCTACTGATGAGCAACTAAACAAAACAAAGGGCAAAGAATATCTTGAATGCCTACATTCAATTACCAGGATATTTTCACTTTCTAAACATTCAAAGACATCCACTCTATGATTCTAACTATATGACACCTGGAAAGAGCAAGGCTATGGAGCTAAGGGTTGGGGTGAATGTAGGGAGAAACGGGCACAGCACAGAGGACTTTTAAGGCAGTGGAACTCTTTCACACGATACCACAAAGGTGGATTCACATCATTACACATTTGTTAAGACTCATAGAACGTATGACACCAAGGCTGAACACTAATGCAAATTAGAGACTTGGCCTCCAAATGAAGAGTTCGTGTCCATAGAAAATGCACCACTGTTGTCAGGGTGCCTGGGTGGCTCAGTCGGTTCAGCGTCCAACTCTGGATCTGAGCTCAGGTCATGATCTCACAGTTCATGGGATCAAGTCCTGCATCAGGCTCTGGGCTGACAGCACAGGATTCTTTCCCCCCTCTCCCTCTGCCCCTTGGCTGCTCACACGCATGCAAGCTCTCTCACTCAAAACTAAACCAAGGAACTGAAAAAAAATTCCTACTAAAAATGGACCACTGTCGTGCAAGATGTTAACAACAGGGGAGGCTAGGCGTGTACGGGAGCATGGTATGGTATATGCAGACTCTCTGTACTTCCTATTATATTTTGCTGTGAACTTAAAACTGATGTAAAACATCAGGCTTATTAAATGTATGAAACAACAAAAACAACAAAATATGGTTTCCATTGAAGCTACTCTTAGCATATACCAACTCATGATACAGTCACCTTGAACATTAAAATAGAGATCAAAGTAACACAATAGGGGTACTGTCTCCCATTTGGAAGTGTATGAAAATGCATACACAAAACACAAAAATACAACGGTTATTTGTATACTTAGGCAACAAAACAATTGATGAATATGATCCAAAATCTTATACCTATAAACAGGGGTTCAGCACCATAGGAATCAAACCTGGGTTTTCCATATAATTACGAGATTTTCATTCTAATTTTAAATCAAAAATCATTATGTTGATCATACGTAAGAATCATAATGAAAGGTTAATCACATAAAAAAAGATTATAATGACCTCATATTGCCCTAGTAATTTTTATACAAATACCTACTTCATATGGATGATGAAACTGAAACCAGTACCATGGTAGCCATCATGCTCCATGCTAGCAAAACAAAATTTGAAGACACCACCAAAAATGACGTCAGGGCTATAATTCCTATGCAGAACAGATTTCATCCAGCAGGCCAAAGATGGCTACCCTCACAACATCCTACTTGAATGACTGGCCCTTGGTTGTTCCCTGGGATCTTGGATTTCAGGAGGGTTCCCACCATTCCCTAGCTGGTTAAGAGTGGTTCACTGTGCCTAAGTGCTGGTACAAGCAATGTCCTTAAGGCTGTACACTTGATTTCCTTGGTGGAAACCTGGAATTTGGGGACATGCTAAGGAGAAGATGCCTATGTGATTAGCATTTGATGAAAACCTCGGGCACTGAGTATCCATAAGCCTCGTACTGGCAGACAACATTTCACTTGTGCTGTCCTAATTTCATGCTGGAGGAATTTAGCACATCCTGCTAACTCCATAGAGAAAGGATTCCTGGAAGCCTGCGCTTGCTTTCCTCTGGCCTTCACCCCATACACCATTGCTCGGTGCTCATTGGCCTTTCTAGCCTGTCCCCATACCAAGCCACACGCATGACTACAACTATATGCTGAGTCCTGTGAGCTCTTCTAGTGAATAATCAAATCTGGGTGTCATTGGGATGCCTCTAACACAACTGCATTATATGAAATTTTATTATTTCGGTTGATGTCTTTCACGTGGTTACAGTCAGAAGGTTATGTCACAGAATACCTTTCCTGGAATCTCTTTTCTTGGTATTTGCCTTGAAAATTCCTACATCCCTATTTATCCATTTGAAGAAAGGTTTAAAAGGAATAGATGAAATCATGATGTCAGAAAGTGTGAAACAAGCAACAATCTTATTTTACTCTGAAAAAAAAACAAACAGAGGGAGAGAGCAAATCCTGGTGATTGCCCCTATGTTCAACCATATAAAAGTTCTCTGAAATATGAAAAATCAGTTAATTTTCTCCAACTACCTAGGACTTAGTTCATTTTTCTGGCAGGTAGGAATCAAAGAAGTAACAGGGATCATTCTACAACAATCAGAACTGTCAGACAGAATATGAAAACATACTACTGATTATAGTGTTCTTTTGTTTCTTTCCCTTATGTTCCTAGAACATTAAAAATATAGTTCACCTATTAAAGGCAGTTATTGCCAAAATAATCAAAAGCCACAAATACGGCATCCAAAATGTCAGATGAGTTATCTTGATGTCTCCCTATCTGACCCTCCTTCCAATTCTCTTATTTTGCCCTAAATGATACTACCGTATGAAGTACCCCCATTTTATAAGGCATTAACGTATATACATTTATCATTGACTACAAATGCTTATGTTCACCCATGGTAGTTAGGACATAACTCTGCATCATCAGCTAGGTCAGTCCTTAATGTCTTGCCAACAGTGAGGATCACAGTAAGAGTGGGAACATTTGGGGATACCACTCTGGCAAATTCTGGTACGAGAAGCTCACCTGATAGTGTTGCTGCATTTTAAATAGTCTGCTCTTCCCTTTAAAGAACTAGTGTATTTTACCACCTTCCAGTAGAAACACAATACACACCGGCTTACTTTCCTTCATTTACTCCCTGTAGTCTCCGCCATTCACATCATTCCCTGTTTGGCTCGTCTCTTCTTTCCTGAGGTTCCTTAGGCCTTCCAGTGTCTTGAAAGGGAACTAGTCATTTAGCTCCTTTGGTGGCACTCTCAATTTAATCTGTTGCTGACACCACATACGATATGCAACTTATCTCCTTTTCACATCTCTTTCTCTTTCCTATGCACTTAACAGGCCGTTTTCTTTAGATATTAGAATATATCAGTATTCCTGTTTTCAATCAACATTCTGTCAAATGACCTTTGAATAAAATACAGTGCTTACCTTCTACTTGTCCATTTAATATACTTTGCCCTTTCTGATCCACAGCTCCAGAGACATGAGGAACATATTTGTTGGTCTTCTCAGACATACTCTGTTAAAAGTAGCATCAGTAATGAGTTGCGTGAAGACTTCCTAATCCTTTTCCAAGAAAATATCTGCATTTATGACTTTAATAACAATCAGACTTACAAATAAGAAAACCGTATTGAACACCAAAACATTTAAATACAAAACCTCATATATGCTCTCTTGATTCAGCGTCCCTTTGAATCTTCATTTGGCTATTGACTCTCTAAACGGATCATGGAAGGCCAGAATAAATACTTTCAAAGGCAGAAGCCTGGCTTGTATGCAGATTTCAAAAAGGAACTAACAAAACCCCTTCCTTTGCATTCCTGACCAAAATGAAAGGACATTTGAAATAAGTTTTGAAACAGAATCTTTAAAAGTGTACTTGCTATAAAGGAAAACTGCTTCTAATAAAATGGCAGACATTTGTTTCAGTGTCAATTCATACCTCACATGATCAGAAACTTTGGAGTATATCATGTTGTGTATCAACAAAACACTGTCGAAGCTGCTGCTTCGTTTAGGTAAACACAGGCTTGACCTTTTTCTTGACGAAAGAAGGGTTGGATCGAACGGCAAGGTTGGAAGAGAAACTTTTCTTAAAATTGTGATGAACTAGTAGCAGAAACAATGTAGATATAGGTATGGAACTCTTCAGAATGTGTAGTAAGCATTCAAACGGCAAGTATAAGAACATGTATGTCTCAGTCACCTAAAATGTGCCAAGCACTCATTTCACTATGCACATTTTCTTTTTTACACACAACAATAATAATAATGATTATGATGATGGAGTGAGCCTTCCTACAGCTTGGTCACTCTAAGGCGTTGGAGTAAAATGATGATCCGTGGTCCTCTCTGTCCAGAATGTCCCTCGCCACGGTCTACACGACTGGGCCTTCTCATCTTTCACTTGGCACCTTTTGCCACTCTCAGATCTTTTCTGGCTACCAAAATTCCCACTCCCACTCTCATCCTCATCCTCACTACAAACGCCCCCAATATTCTCTCAACTAACATTGTCCATTTCCTATCGATGAAGCCTTTATTGTGACTTCTAACAGACTGCTGTTGACTTACTTTTCTGCTCCGACCACAACAACCTAAACCCTCCACTTGTACACTCAGCAGCTAACTGCTTGGTACGTACTCAGTATACAAGGACCAATTAATTAAGGTCAAAACATTTACACTAATCTCACTGAGAAGATCTCAAAAGTACCCAATCACTATACCGTTGGCCCTTGAACAAAGCAAGGGTTACGGGCTCTGATGGCCATGCCCTCGACAATCCACAAATATCTTTTGAAACCTCAAAACCAAATCAAAAAAAACAAAAATTCCTACTGAATTTCCTACTTTAAAAGCAATCACACTTAAAAATCAAAAAGTATATATGTATTGAAAACCAGAACGTTAAAGCAGAATCGCTTGTATATGCTCTCTAGGTCTAATCTACCTTTTCGGCCTAATTTGGCCATTGACTCTGTAAACTGAGCGTGGGAGGTCAGGGTTAGGATAACGGAATGCTGAGCTTACCAACAATATACACAGTCGATTAATGCATGTTTTCCCTGTTATATGTATTACATACTGTATTTTTACACTATAAACTGAAGGAAAGGTTACTAAGAAAATCGTAAGGAAGGGGTGCTGGGTGGCACTGTCGGTTCAGGGTCAGGCTCTTGACTTTGGCTCAAGTCATGATCTATACTTCCTGAGTTGAACGCTGACAGTGTGGAGCCTGATGAAAATTCTCTCTCTGTCCCCACTTCCCTACTCACGTGCTCTGTCCTCTCTCACTCTCCCAAAATGAATAATTAAAAAAAAAAACAAGATGAAAAAGAAAATCATAAGGAAGAGAAAATATGTTTACAGGATGGTACTGTATTTATTGAAAAAAATCTGTATGTATGTGGACTCCCACATTCCAAACGCATCTTGTTCAAGGGTCAAATGTATACCTTTATGATGTCATCGCTAAGAGCTTACGGGAACTTATTATAGCCCCAAATGAGAACATCAGAAACCCATTCTAACTTTCCATTCTTTTCTGGACACAAGGGCCATTTTATTGGCCTTCGAACATCTTCCCATCGAAAACAAGTATTCTTTGGGGGGCCTGGGTGACTTAGTCGATTAGGCAGCCAACTTTGAAATTGCGAAAAGCAAAGCAAAAGGTGGAGGGGGGAGTTAAGATGGCAGGGGAGGGGATCAGAATTCCCCTTGTCCCTCAAACACAGCAGTATTGAGGTCACAACACTTGGAATACCAGGAATACAGGCTGCAGAGGGACAGAAAAATCTCCACAGGTGCAGAGTGACAGCTTGGCGGGACAGAAGGGTGTGTATGAGAATTGGGAGAAATAAAATGGGCAGCACAGGCATGGAGTGGGGGAAGGCCTTTGGTGGAGAAACGAAAGGAAGGCAGAGACAGAGAGAGGCTGTGGGAAGTGCATTTGGATATGAGAAAGCCTGTCCGGACCACAGACCAAGGAGAGGTCCAGAGAGCCAGTTTCTACTTTGGAAAACAGCCTTAGAGGGTAAAAAACAGAATTTTCAAGGCGGCCACACTTTCTCTCGACCAGAGCTACCACCTCCCATGCCTGGTGGGGAGGGAGCCGCCCCTAGGCTTGGTAGCAATCTCAGGGCTACACTGGGAGAGAACACCTTGAGTATGGTGGAAAAGGGGAGGTATTGCCCTGCCCAAGGGAAAAAGACCATGCAGGCACGAGCCAGAGGCCCTCTGTCCAGTGGGCAGAGTGGCGCAACTCCACTACCAGGTCCGAGCAAAGCGGGATCCTACAGGGTTTTGAATCCCAGCTCAGTGCTCGGGTGGCACAGGGGACTGTGCAGCAAGGCAAGCCAGCTCCCCAGGCTATTCCGTGAGGATAGCCTAAACAGTGAGTTTTGAGACACCTCGTGTGGGCAGGATAGATGGGGTGTCGCCATGTCTCTCCCCATGACCAACATCGTGGGGCTTCAGGGAATGGACAGTGAGCCTCAGTGAAGGCAGGCCCATTACACCAAACCCTGACACTCTGTGCCTCGTAACTGCTTCCTATAGGAGTGAGACTGACACTGATGGGACCAGACAGCCCCTGCTCTAGACCAGCACAGCCACCGGTCCCAGGCACCAATAGACAACTCTCCTCCGGTTTTCTATCTTAGTTTGTTTGTTTGTTTGTTTGTTTGTTTGTTTGTTTTCATTTGAGTTATTATTCTTTTGTCTTTCCTTTTCTTTTTTAATGTTTATTTCTTTATTTTGAGAGAGAGAGAGTGAGTGATCAAGCAGAAGAGATGCAGAGAGAGGGAGAGAGAGAGAATCCGAGCAGGATCCATGCTCTCACTGCAGAACCTGTTGGGGGTTTCGAACCCACCCACAGTGACAACATGACGTGAGCCAAATTCAAGAGTCAGACGCTTCACCTACTGAGCCACCCAGGCGCCCATCTTTTCTTTCCTTTGCTTTCCCTTTCTTCTCTTTTCCCTTTTTTCTCTTTCTACTCTCCTCTTTCCCCTTCTCCCTTTGGAAACAGCCTAGTAGTGTCGAGTTGATGTGGGTCCAAGCTAATTATATATCTACATTTATCTATATATCTTAATATATACCTATATATCTATACATAGATGTATAGAGATATACCTATATATTTTTTTCCTTTGTTCCTCTGTTCTGGTTCTTTGTTTGTTTGATTGTACATTTTCTCTATACTTTTCTAGATCTCCTTCTTCATTTTCCTCCCTCTCTTTCTGGATTAAGCCCTATAGCTCCTTTGAGTCACTTCCTGGTCTTTTTTTCAACTCCAGTCATTTCTCTTTTTGTTTGGGCTAAGGATTCTTCCCCACCTTCTTCCCCTTTTTTCCAGGATTACTTCAACAAACAAATCAAAGCACACCTGGTGGAAGGCCCAAACCGCCACTCCAAGTAGCGAGGACAGCAGCCAAAGACGCACCCAAAGAGTGCACACAACACACTCAAAAAAAATTTGTTCAACTGCCAGGCCCTGGACAGTGTAGGGGCTCTTTTTATTACAGTAGTACTCGCAGGTGTGGGACACAGAACAAGCGATTAACACACATAAAGGGCAGGAATCTAGCCAAAACGACGAAATCGGAGAATTCCCCTCAAAAAAAATTCCGGGAAGAAAGGACAGCCAGAGAAGGGCGCAAAAGAGACAGAAACCATATATGTGAGCACAGTTTTGGAATGACACTCATAAGACGCATAGTTGCGCTTGAAACCACGCATAGAAGACAGCAGACAATCTACTGCTTCAGAGATCAAGGACCTAAGGAATCGTCACGATGAACGCTGAACATGAAATGGTGTAAAGGAGATACAAAGTAAACTAGATGCAGTGACAGCAAGGACGGGAGAAGCAGCAGACAGAATCGGTGAAACAGAAGATACAATTGTGGACAAAGATGAAGCAGGGAAAGGAAAGGAAGGAAATGACTAGATCACGAGGCAGGTACTAGAGACCTACGTGATTCAGTGAGATGAAATATGAGCCACATCCTAGGAGTCCCAGAAGAAGAAGAGTGAGAGAAAGGGGCAGAAGGTTTTTTTGGAACAACTTATAGCTGAGAGCTTCCCTCATCTGGGGAAGGAAACGGGCATCCAAGTCCTGGCGGCACAGAGAATTCCTTTCCAAATCAACAAACCCAGGTCAACACCACGACATGCCATAGCGAAACTGGAAAACTACAAAGATAAGGAGAGGATTCTGAAAGCAGTTAGGGACAAACGGGTCTTAATCGACAAGGGAAGACACGTAAGGCTAGCAGCAGGCCTGTCCAAAGAAACTTGGCAGGGCAGGAGGGAGGGGTAGGAAACGGTCAATGTGCTGAATGGGAACATCTGCGGCGAAGAATCCCTTCCCAGGCAAGGCTGACATTTAGAATAGAAAGAGAGAGAAAGGCTTTCCCAGACAAACAACACCTCATGGAGTTCATGACCACTAAACCAGCCCTGCGGGAGATCCTAACGGGCGACTCTGTGAGTGGAAAGCAGCAGAGACTACAAAGGACCAGAGGCCTCACCAAAAGCATGAAACCTTCAGATAACACAAGGACACTAAATCCATATCTTTAACTAATCACTCTGAATGTGAATGGACTCAATGCCCCAGTCAAAAGACACAGGGAATCAGAATGGGTAAAACACAAAACAAAACCAAACAACAAGATCCATCTATATGTTGTCAACAAGAAACTGATTTTAGACCCCAGGACACCTCCAGGTTCAAAGTGATGGTATGCGGAACCACCTATCATGCTACTAGAAGTCAAAAGAAAGCTGGAGTCGCCACACTTCCACCAGACAGACTAGATTTTAAACCAGAGACTGTAGTAACAGATTCAGAAGGGCATTGGGTCGTAATTAAGGGGTCTATCCATCAAGAGGAGCTAACAACTGCAAATGTTGATGGCCCCAAAGTGAAACGCCCACACGTATGAATCGATTACTCACAAACATGATTAAATGTATACATACAAATACCATGATTGTAGACGACTTTAAGACTCCACTCATGGCAAAAGGTGGATCGTCAAGGCAGAAAATCAGTAAGGAAACACTGATCCAATGTGTCACTGGACCAGATGTATTCAGATATACATAGATATGTATTGGCCTCATATATATACATTTATATACATGGGTATCAACACCGATATATTAAGATCTTTTCACCCAACAGCAGTAGAACGCACATTCTTCTTAAGTGCACATAGAACATTCTCCAATGTCTCCAAGTGACATCCTGGGTCACAAAACAGCCCTCCACAAATATAAAAGGACTGAGATCATACCTTGCATACTGTCAGATCACAACAACGAGCACTTGCTCATTCTTTCTCTCTCTCCCTCCCTTTCCAAGAGAAATGCAAACATTTCAAAAACATTTAGCTCAGCCCCTTCCAAGAAAGAGAAAAACAAGAATAATAAACCTTGTGGGGCAACGAGTCCTGGATGGAAACCACACACAGACAGTAGAATTCCATAACCAATATGTTGACAATGGAGTTGACAGAAAGTGATGTACTAAAAGAACAGACACTAAAGAAATCGTTTCTGCAAGGACAAATTAGGGTAGGGGTAAACCATTAAAAACGAGCCTGGTGCGGGGAACACATATGTGGCACAGTGAGTTCAGCATCCACCTTCAGCTCATGAGTCATGATCTCACGGTTTGTGGTTATCAGCCCCACTTTGAGCTCTGTGTTGACAGCTCGGAGCCTGCAGCCTGCTTTGGATTCTGTGTCTCTCTCTGTCTCTGCCCCTACCCCGCTTGCACTCTGTGTCTCTCTCTGTCTCAAAAATAAATAAACTTTGAAAAAATTTTGAAAATACCGTAAAAAGCACGGGGTGAGAAGAGGGAAAAAGGAAACAAAAACAAAAACAAAAACAAATGACCAATCAATCAGGCATGAGCTTAAGACAAAAAAGAAAAGGAAAAATGTGAGCCAAAGAAGGCAAGTGGAAACAACATACATTTTTCAACAGGTACATAAGTAGGATTGGGAATATACTATGAAAAATAGTCCCTTTTAAACCTTTTAAAAATATATGTCTTTATATATGTGTGATATATATATATATATATATATATATATATATATATGTGTGTGTGTGTGTGTGTGTACGTTTAGGTGAACATAAATATGTATACATATAAGTGTGTATTTATATATGTGTAAATATATATGTGTATATATGTGTATATTATATATATCTCTACCTATAACTATCTATCTATATCTATCTATCTATCTATCTATCTATCTATCTATATCCATATCCATCTACCTATGTATCTGTCTATATAATATTTATGTAAAAGAGAGGCTTTGACTCACAGTATATCCCTAATAATACTGACTCTTATCACTCTACAGTTATCTGGTTATAAATACTGTAATAAAGAATTTAATTTTTTTCACTATAAATACATTGTTCAATTCCTGGCATCTTTCGCTTCCGAAAAGCTAGAAATTATTACTAGACTAACAAAAGAACAGACAAAGAGAGGTTCCTAACACGTCAACATTCACTATGGAGAAAGAATTGGGAATGAGAATTCTAGGAAGAAATGGGAACCTTCAAAGGATGTAGGTAATGGGACACAGATGGGGTTAAACAAACAAAGGCTGAGGACTTTTTCTCTGCAATTCTAAGCTCACAATGGGAGGATACTAAAAATAGACTGTAACCTTCTTTCTTATGTAACTCCTGATTTCCTCAATAGAATTCATTTGCGTGTATACATGTTAAACACTAAAACGGAATATAAACTGAAGCCTGACTTTTTAACTTCACATATTTAATTGTGATATATCATGCGTATTTGGTTACTTTCCAAACTCCATTCTACGGAATTCCATTTCCCTACTCATTTGTTCACATTCAAAAACCATGACATTGCTTCTTCCAAGCAAGACTTTATTTTAGGAGCTCCAGGAGTCAAACCAGTGCGTTCCCTAACCTCCAGGAGCTTATCATGATTTAGGGGCTTTGAAATGAATACTGAAACAAATATCAGATGTCTGAAACTTTAAATTTTAGAATCTGACACAAGGACTAGGAGGAGATAGTGTTCAAAGCTAGAATGGGCAAGATTTCTGAAATTAGAAATTTGACACCTTGGCTATGAAGAGCCTCTGCCCATAGAGCTACTCTTTTCAGCAAAATACGTATTCTTCGGGGAGATGCACAATTTTAACTTACCCTTCATGGAGTTATTTCAAAACTACAGGGGAACACCTTTGTAAGGTAAATGTTGAGAAATAATGTAAACATCTAAATTTCTACATTTTCTAATATGATTTTATTCTAAATGGAGAACAAAGGATAGAGCCAAAGGAAAATGCTGTATCTCACCAAAATAAAACGTGCCCGGGGCGGGGGGCAACCTACAATAGATACTTGGACCCAATCAGGTTTCATTTAGGCATGAGTATTATCAGTCATGTTATGATCACAGTAAGAATCCTTATCCTTAAGCAAACGTCATATTGCCTCCATTGTGGGAAAGCTTTTCCCAATATAATTTGACGGTCATTATATATTTTCCAGCCCATTCATTTATCAGCCTCCACCTGTAGGATTTACCAAAGTACAACACAACAAAACAAAACATTCAACGCGTCATGTATCTGTAGAGTGGTTTGTCCTTGCTAACTTTCCATGACACACATAAAATGATGATACACAGGCTCCTCTTAAATTTTCAGAGTGAATAAGGGAGAAAACTCAATTCAGAGCAGGAAAGTGAGTTTCACGGGAGGGTACTTTACCTTGGTACCAAAATCTAAGTCTTCGCTAGATGAGGTAGACCATGAATCGTCAGGACCAGGTTTGTCAGAAAGCCTTTAGAGCAAAAAAATACAACAAAAACATGTTCATTCATTTAAAAACAAAATTTAAAAAAGTTAAGGGAAAGGTCACCTATCTGTTTATTCCACGAAGTTTCTTGGTATAATGAAAAGTTGGCCTCTGGTTTTGTCATTAAGTTTTATTTTAATTCCAGTAATAGAAACATCCAGAGTTATAGTAGTTTAAGTTGTACAATATAGTGATTCACCAACTCCATACTCACCCCGTGCTCATCATGACAAGGGCACTCCTTCATCCCCATCATCTCTTTCACCTTTCCCACCACTCACCTCCTCTCCACAACCATCCGTTTCTTCTCTGCAGTTAAGAGCCTATTTCTTGGTTTGTCTCCCCTTTTGTTTCCTCCCTTTGCTCGTTTGTTGTTTCTTAAGTGCTACATGAGTAAAATCATATGGTATTTGTCTTTCCCTGACTTTGCTTACCATACTACCCTCAGGCTCCATCCAGGTGATTGCAAATGGCAAGATTTCATTGTTTTATGATTAGGTAATATTACAGTGTGTGTGTGTGCATGTGTGTGTGCGTGTGTGTGTGTGTGTGTGTGTGTGTGTGTGTGTGGATATACATATACACACACACATACATTCATATAGGGCTTCTTCTTCGTTCACTCAGCTGTCAATGGACGCTTGCGCTGGCTGTTGGAAATAATGCCGCAATAAACACAGGAGTGCGTGTGTCCCGTGGAATTCATGTTTTTGTATTCTCTTGGGTAGTATCCAGTAGTGCAATTACTGGATCATAGGAGAGTTCTGTTTTTAATTTTTTGAGGAACCTGCATACTGTTTTCCACAGGGGCCGCACCCATTTGCATTTCCACCAACGGTGCAAGAGGTTTCCTTTGTCTCCACATCCTCGCGAACACTAGCTTCTTGTGTCTTGGAGTGTAGCCATTCTGACAGGTGTGACGTGGTATCTCGTTGTAGTTTGGGGGAGCATCTTTTCATGTGTCTGTTGACCATCTGTATGTTGTCGTTGGAAAAGGGTCTGGTTATGTGTACTGCTCATTTGTAAACTGGGCTTTTTTGGAGGGGGGTGATGTTGACATGTGTCAAGTTTTTAGACATTGTGGATACTAACCCTTTACTGGATTTGCCAAATATTTCCAAATTTGTTCTCCCATTCCAGAGGTTGCCTTTCAGGTTTGACTGTTTCCTTCACTGTGCAAAAGCTTCGTAGGTTGATATAGTCCCCAAACTTTATTCTTGCTTTATTTCCCTTGGCTCAAGAGACATAACTAGTAAAATGTGGCTACAGCCAAAGTTTGAGAAATGACGGCCTGTGTTCTCGTCAAGGATTTTTTTTTTTTTATGGTTTCAAGTCTCACACTTAGGTCTTTAATTCATTTTGAGTTTATTTGTGGGTATGGTAGAGAAATTGGTCCAGGTTCATTCTTTGGCATGTGGCCTGTCCAGTTGTCCCCACACCATTTGGTGAAGAGACTGCCTTTTCCCCACTGGATAGTCTTTCCTGTTTGTGGAAGATGAACTGACCATACAGTGGTGGATTTATGTCTGGGTTTGCGGTCCTATTCCACTGAGCGATGAGGCTATTTTGTACGCCAGTACCCACCATACTGTTTGGAATACTACAGCTTTGGAATAGAACTTGAAAGCTGAGATTGCGATACCTCCAGGTTTCTTCGTTTTCAATATTGCTTTGGCCATTCAACGTCTTTTGTGGTTCTATACAATGTTTAGGATTGTTTGTCTAGCTCTGTGACAAATGCTGTTGGTATGTTGACAGGGATTGCATGACAACTGTCGATGGCTTTGGGTAGTGTAGACACTTTAAAAGTATGTATTCTTCCCATCTGTGAGCATCGGATGTCTTTCTCTTTCTTTCCGTCACCTTCAATTTCCTTCATCAGTGTTTTACGGTTTCCAGAGTACAGGTCTTTCACAATTTGGACCCTGTTTTAAAAAAAGCTTTCTGTTCTCTATTTGGCCTCGACCTCTCCTAACCTGTGAAATCTCCAGGAAAGACCCAGTCTCAGTTTCCAGAACCAAATATGACAGGCAGGGAATGCTCTGAAATGGTTGAAAATTAAATGTGTAAACGTTACCACAATGACGTCTCACCTCACATCTGTCAGAATGGCTCAGTTTCCACCCACAGGAAACAACAAGGGTGGCTCAGGGTGTGGAGAAAAAACAACCCTTGTGCACCGGTCATGGGATGTAAATTGGTATCGCCGCAGTGAAAGCCAGTATGGAGGGGCCTCAACAAATTAAAAACACAAATACCATAGGATCCAGTGATTCCACTACTGGGTATTTATTTACCCAAGGGAAATGGAAATACTAATTTGAAAAGATATACGCACCCCTATCTTTATTATAGCATTATTTACAATAGACAAGATATGGAAGCAACCCAAGTGTCCACCAATACATGAAGAGACCACACACACACACACACACACACACACATACACACACACACAATGAAATATTATGCAGCTCCAAATGAGAATGAGATCCTGCCATCTGCAACATCATGGATGTACCTAGATGGCATGAGGGTAAGTGAAATAAGTCAGACAGAGAAACACAAATCCTATATGATTTCACTTCTGTGCAGAATGTAAAAAGGGGAATAAATGAACAAACAGAGCAAAAGCAGAAACAGACCCATAAATGCAGAGATTTGACTCTTGCCAGAAGGGAGGGGAGGTGGGGGGATGGACAAAATGGGGGAAGGGGAGAGGGAAGTTCAGGGTTCCAGTTATAGAATGAATAAATCACAAGGCTCAAAAGTACAGCATAGGGAATCTAGTCAGTGGTATCCTAATAGCCTCATACATTGACAGATGGGAGCTATGCTTATGGCGATCACGGTGAAACTTCCAGAGTTGTTGCATCACATATTACATTGTGTGTCACGTAGACCTCCGTTTAAGTAAACGTATCAAAGTTTAGGTTTCTATGTTATGAGTGGTAGTACTAACTAGAGATTGACAGACTCAAAGTTCCCAAGGCCAACTTTGTTCCCACACTGGTCTTGCCTTATTTAGGTCCATAATAACTAGCAAGACACTCCAAGCCTTCAGGGGCATTCAGCTACCCAAGGAGGGAGATTGTGATCAAAATGGTCCCGGTAGTTGTGCCTCTATTTCTCTATACGCTGCCTGAATATTTTCTTCCCTATGAGCTCCCACTCCTACATCACTCTTCGGCACGGTTCTGTGGCATTCCCCAACCTTTCAATCTTTAGCCTATGAAGCCATACACTCCTACAACAAGGATGGGCTCCAATGACCGAGGGTAGGAACCATGTCCTGCTCCTGGAGAACAAGCGAATTGGGAGTCTCACTCATCCACACAGTCACCTCAACATAGGCATGTTATCACCGATCCAGATGAAGCTCCCTTAGTGATTTGACAAGTCAGACCTACCCCTGCCCAGCCCTACAAGTACATGGGAAGGGCATCACAGATTTAGGAAAAGAGGTGGAGTGAGGAGACAGCTTGCCTTGGGCCATACATCTCTGATGTTCGGAATCTCCACCCCCACCCCCAATTCCTTGAGAGGATCTAAGCTATCCTCCCTCAGTTGGGGTGGAAGTAGGGGATATCATATTTCTATCTGCTGTAAACAGACTCTGCCCAGAAGCTCAAATGATTTTTAATCTCTCTCATCAGAAAATCTGAGGTATGCTCGCACCTTCAATGAAACCAACACACACAAAAGCAGAAACCTGGTCACGACCCTCTTGAACTCTCTATTTGAATATGTCTTTCTAAACAACTCCCCTAATCCTGGGTCCTTCATTCCTGTCATTCACCTTTATCTCACTTGGCATAACCCCCCATATTCTGACATCTTTTCTCAAACTCGTATTCCTAACCAACTCAGTGTTGTTCTCCTTGAAACCTGGTCTCCTCTGCTAATTCGATTCTTACCCTCCTTCATTGTATTCATTAGACCCACTCCCCAGGCTTCTATTATTAAAACAGTTGCCTGCAAGATCAAGACAAAAAAAGAAGGAAGAAAGGAAAGAAAGAAAGAAAGAAAGAAAGAAAGAAAGAAAGAAAGAAAACCAGAATTTAAGTCGCATTTCTGTCACTTATCATATCCCAATAGGTCACTTCAATCTCTTTTGAGTTTCAAATTCTCCAGGGAAACAACCATTGGGCAAGGAGGTTAAACATAGGTTGACACACCAGAGGGTGTTTTGAAGAATTAATCTCTGAGGATCCCTACATCTGGAGACTCTAAGTGCTTTTGATTTGGCCTCTGGAAAAATGGAGAGTCCTTTGCTGGAAGAAGTGGGGAAATTATTGGAAAAAAAAAAAGAAGAAGAAATACCAAGGAAAAAAGAGAAGAAAGTCAAAAGGCAAAAACACAGTACAAAAAGTCATTGGAAAAAAAACACAACAACTCCAAAAAAACCGAAAAGCTTCCTAGAACTAGACAAGGATACTAGCCCAAAGGGAAACCAGCCTGGGAACTTAGGCAACAGAGAATCAAATAGCAATATCCTCGAAATAGAGAGTGAGTTTAATTAATGTAACATGGTCTACAACTAGATATCCTTCCCTTACAGAAAACTCATTTGTCTCAAGAAGAGGGGATATCACTACATCTAAGGAGTTGCCTGACGACATCTTGCTTTTTATGTAAAAGCCTTGACACCATGGCCATAGCTGACATCCACCCTAAAATCTCGGATGGTAAAAACAAGGGACTAGTTACCACTGCACTAATGACTTTTGTTGGCACTAGTGGTCAAATATATGAGGCCAAATGCTTGGACTAACCTGGGTTCTTAAGCAAACCCTAAACTAGTGTTCCGACATCATTACCTTTGACATTCTGAGTTGATCTGCCCTAGGATCTGTATCTTCATCTCAGTGCTGCTGAGGAACCAGGGAATGGATGTGGAAGCTTCACGGGCTGATGGGCAAAGCCCCTCAGCAACCCGTGAACTATGGAATCATGGTCGAGTCATCAACCTCCCTGAACCACAGTTGACAAAGTAATAAAATGTAGGCTACAATAGCACAGCTACTTGGCAAAGCTATACAATGACTATATAACGGAACAGATGTTGCCCATAGGATATAGTGTCTGGTCCCGTGTAGAACACGCAACAACTGCTTTTGTTCTCTGCGTTCCCTTAGGAGACACATAATTTTCAGTTCATTCATTCCCTTTCCTTTCCTTTCATTATCCGTTTCATTTCATTTCATTCCTTTATACTTTGAGAGTGAGTGCCCACAGAAATCGGGAAAGATATCCCAAGGAGGCTGTCAGCGCAAAACCCGACGCGGGGCTTGAACTCACAAACCTCAGTTGAAATCAAGAGTCACACCCTTAACCGACTGAGCCACCCGGGTGCCCCAGCAAATGTCATTTTTACAAATCCATAAAAATCCTACCTGGCTCTAGAATCTACCTCAGCATTCTTATCTGCTCCTAAAGAAGAAAGCAAAATACATGTTAAATCGACAATCGATAAATAGAGGAAAATTACAAGTGTACTGCTTATGATTTGTCAAAAAGTATTGCTTTCGGACCACACCTGGAAACCACACTACACTGAATGGTAATTATACCATTCGTAGGCTTAAAGCACTAAGAAATCTTACTTTCTCCTCTATATTGACCAAAACCAAGAATGGGTTTTATCAGAATTTGACACCTACAGGGGAACTGATGTTTACAATGGCCATCGCTGACCGACACTGTGACACTGGAGGAAACGGGTATCGTTCGGAGAATGATTATCATGAGCTGACAATGTCAGACTGAAGCTAGCATGATTTTTCTGGACTTCCACTACCAGAGGAATTGAAAGAGAATATCTTTATTTTGCTGTAACACGGCAGAACTTCCCCAGCTCTTCAGCAGACACTCTTCAGTTTTAGGAGGAAACACCCCCTCACAACGTGTGCTCTATAGCGATTGTACTTGGCAGCGTGGCCAAACAATAGCAAACAGACTCTCCCTGGCCTTATTTCCAATGGCAAGGTAAGAAGGAAAGATTTGGCATTCCACTTTGATATAGTTCTAACCTCTTGAGGCTGTCTCCTTCCATTGCTAGAGAGTCTATCTAGACCCGCCGCACATCACAGAGGAGGATGATCCCAATGTGAGTGCTCTGTAGTGGTTCATGAGGTCATTTTTCTCAACCCTCCCCATTAGGTGACACACAGCTAGAGAAATCATACTTTTCGTCATGGAAGGCAGAGGTCATCAGATCCTCTACTGATGAGCAACTAAACAAAACAAAGGGCAAAGAATATCTTGAATGCCTACATTCAATTACCAGGATATTTTCACTTTCTAAACATTCAAAGACATCCACTCTATGATTCTAACTATATGACACCTGGAAAGAGCAAGGCTATGGAGCTAAGGGTTGGGGTGAATGTAGGGAGAAACGGGCACAGCACAGAGGACTTTTAAGGCAGTGGAACTCTTTCACACGATACCACAAAGGTGGATTCACATCATTACACATTTGTTAAGACTCATAGAACGTATGACACCAAGGCTGAACACTAATGCAAATTAGAGACTTGGCCTCCAAATGAAGAGTTCGTGTCCATAGAAAATGCACCACTGTTGTCAGGGTGCCTGGGTGGCTCAGTCGGTTCAGCGTCCAACTCTGGATCTGAGCTCAGGTCATGATCTCACAGTTCATGGGATCAAGTCCTGCATCAGGCTCTGGGCTGACAGCACAGGATTCTTTCCCCCCTCTCCCTCTGCCCCTTGGCTGCTCACACGCATGCATGCTCTCTCACTCAAAACTAAACCAAGGAACTGAAAAAAAATTCCTACTAAAAATGGACCACTGTCGTGCAAGATGTTAACAACAGGGGAGGCTAGGCGTGTACGGGAGCATGGTATGGTATATGCAGACTCTCTGTACTTCCTATTATATTTTGCTGTGA